>NW_024881275.1:10947997-11023036 GCF_018691265.1 Tyto alba | reverse complement strand
GGTGTCCTCTTGTGAATACACCTATTCATCAGTGTCCAGGTATAAAAATGACAAAGGGCAAGAAATAAATCCACAGTCTTCCCGTCTTCCGTGATTTTACGTCTGTCTTGGGCCACACTCAGCAGGCTGGAAAAAGACCACAGGAATGCAAGATGAAAAATATATGAAAATGTAAGGTATTTTTAAAGACTGGAACTAAACCTAGCACGCCTTCCTAGTTTAACTGCAGCCAGATGTATGAACAGGTACGAAGTGCGAACTGTTCTGATCTTACCTCTTCCTTTATTTTCAATTCATAAGAATTACTGTGTTTAAATTAGACCATTAGAGCCTGAGCCTGTTGTTCAGGGAATTTCACACAGACAATCTCAAGACGTGTGCACGTGGTGGGATGATCCTCTGCAACCATCCCAGGTAATGTGGAGAGGGTCCTATCACAACTTCTGAGGTGTGTTTGCCCAGGCTGAAGACTCTTGGACATGGGAGGGGAGACACAGGAGAGGATTTTGCGTTCATGGAGGGATCCTGCTCAGCAGAGCACCAGGAAACACAATAAATTTGTGAGAAGGGACAAGAACATTTTAAGCTCCAGATGCAGCACCTGGCTCGCCAGGCTTGGGGCAGCCCTGGGGCTCCTGGTGCTGTTTCTGTGCAGAGAGTTGCTGACACTGCCAACACCCTGTCAAGCCCTGCAGGCCCTCCACAGCGCTGCCCCTCTGCCAGTTGTACTGCTTTACCAAGGGTTGTAGTTATGATGATGTGTATGTGACAAGAAGAACCGTACTTCATCATGAGAAAGGTGTTTTTCTTCATGGGAGTTATTCAGTGTCCCCCTGGGGCACTCCCTGCAGTGCGTCTTCACACCTACCAGTGCAGGACAGAATATCCCCTTTGCAAGGAGCTGTACATTTTCCTTGTGCTGCTGATATCCAACACCTGTGCATCCTGAGGGTGATTGAACTATTGCCTAAGACAGTGCTACAGGAGAACAAAAAAAAAAGCAACACCAAACAAACAAACAAAAAAACCACAAACCAAACCAAACCAAAACCAACCAACCAACCAAAAAAACACAAACCAAAACAAAACAAAAATCCCCAAGCAAAACCAAACTGCAACAACCTTACTGAAATGCCAGTTATTACAATTTGCTGTACATTTCTGACATATATTCTCCATCATATATTTGATTTTGCCTCCCATTTTCTGCCACATGTTTTCTGGGTCTCTACATGTTACCGTGCAAGAATGTTGTGACCTTCATAAACTGATCTATGCTCTGTTTTCACAGTGGTTTCTCAAGGATGAGGGAAGAGCATGTTATTCAAACCATGGGCCTCGTGCTTCCCTCTGCTGTGCAATCAAGAGAAGGGCAGAGGTGCACAGAAACCATTTCCCAAGATCCCGATACTCTAAAGTGTTACTGTGGGCCTATCAAGAGTGTACTGCCCTAGCATCCACACTGTTTATGAGACAAATAAAGAGATTCAGTTTAGGTGGATGAGACCTTTTGCACTGAAAAATAATGTTAACTTTGTATAATTAAATACTACACAGAGCTTAGTATGTTTGGAATATTTTGCTGTTGACCAAGATATTAATTCTTTCACTCCCCCCTCACCCACATAAAATACTTATGAAAAACATACCTTTCTATTTTACCTGGAGAAGTCTTCTCTCAACATTTTTTACAGCAAGCTTCAATGTTAATCTGGGAAATCAGAGCAGTGGAATGGAGCATGGCAGTTCCCACACCCATTTTTCCAACCCTGCAGCTGATGACGACTGAAGCTGAGATGACTTGGCAAAGGCACCTGCCGTGAGCTGGAGGTGTCTTGGGAAGGAATTAAGAGTATGGAAACAGTGACGCCCTGCAGCCCGTCATCGCTGTTCAGGTGCACGTGGGCAGTTAGGGGAGGTCGGTGCCTGCGCACAGAAGACACGGAGGCAAAGGGCAGGGTCGGGAGGTGGTCCTGTCCCACTGTGATGGGAGGGAGGTGGTGCAAGTGACAGCCCTGTGTGTGGCAAGCAGTGGGGAAAGGGCCGGCGTTCGTTGTGAAAATGTATCCCTAAGTCGTGTTTTGGGGAGCCAGGCAGTAATCTAGCCATCGCCTCTTTCCTCCCTGCCGCGGACACAGGTTCTGCTTATGCAGCTTAAGCCACAGCCGGTCCCACGGACAGGGGAGGGCACCGGGGGCACTTTGCACCGGGAGCCTTCCCAAGACCCCGATGATGTGCATTTGTAACGGCACCTGGAGGCATTGCCAAAGCGACGGAGTTGGGCTTAAGGGCACACACACGGCTCCTTGTCCAACCTTGCTTGCTGGCACAGCCAGCACCCCCAGCGTGATAACTCTGACGAGACCCGTGTGCGTTCGTGTCCACTGCTGAGCTGCTCCGTGGCACAGAGACGCTGCAGCCGGGGCAGCCATCAGTTCCTCGGCTGGCAATGCGGAAGTGGGAGAGCTGTGGAAGAAGCTCTCACCCTCAGGTCTGGCCTCTGCTGAAACCAGTCCCCCTGCATTCCCCAAAACACAGCAAGAAGTTGTTTCTCACGCAGTTCAGGGCACTGAGGGAGAGTTGAGGCTGGGTTCAACGTTAAGAAAGTCCATCCCTGTCAGAACCAATGACCGTCCTCTGGATTCCAGGTCACCCCTCTCCTAAAGCAAAGCCTCCGGGAGAGACCCGGGCAGAAAGCTGACGAGGCTTTTCCCAGGGCATAAGCACCAGTTCGCCTCAGGCACTGCTTCTCTGCGCCCTGCAGGGATGAGATCTGTTAAGAGGCACCTTTCCGCATCTGTGTCTGTTCTCACGCCTCCCGTGACAGCAGCTGGGCTCCTCTGGATGCCAGGGCACAGCCAAGGGAGGCAGGAGCCTGTTGTTATAAAGCAGAGTTCCGAGGGCTCTTTTCTGGGGGAGAAGCAATGGGGCATCTACAAAGGAGCCCGCTGCCGTGATTCCTACTGCCACGCGACACGGCAGCTGCTGAAACCAGCAGCAGAAAGATCAGGTCTCTGCACCCTCTTGTGAACGTTCTCCACAGTTACAGCGGCGCAAATCCACGGGCCCTCTGCGGCAGGGAGAGCGGCTGTGACACTCGCTCCTCCAGCACACCAGCAGGCCAGATGCCGGCGCTGAAGCGCTGGTGCTGTCAGCAGCTGTTGAACACAAGCCACGCGAGAAACAGCGGAACTCGGGGGATTATCCAGCCCCTTCGCTGGCGGGTCACTCCTTTCCACACCGGGCTGCCTCACCGACTCCAAAGACGCCCGAACCTGAGCTCTGCACGCACAGACCCGAACCCCAAACCCCGGCGCAGGCGCAGACACCTCCAGCAGCACAGACATCAGCCCACCTGGAGAGCTTCCTGCTTCGTCACCCGCGGTGGGGTGCAGAGGCACGTGCTGGAGGGGGCAGGGTTGCAGCTCATCGCGACCGGTTCCACTGACCGCCAGCAGAGACCGGGGTGATGCCCAGTTGGGTCCCCGTCGGCCCTGCGGCCAAGCCACCTTCCCCGCTGCCCGCTCTGCCCTGGGCCTCCGCTGCGCTGCGGGCGGGCGGCTGCAGCAGGGTTCCCAGCGGGAGGAGGCGCCGCCGACACGGCCCTGGGGCTGCGGGGGCCCACGGCCGTGCCCCCCAGCAGGCGGGCGCCACCCGCGGTGGGGCGCGGGGGGCAGGAAGAAGCACTCAGAGACGGGGTCAGGGAAAAAGGAGTTTATTTCCCCTTCCTGGGAAAGGGGACACGCGGCAGCCCTGCTCTCAGCGCCGGCGGGGCGGCCTCTTGCCGGGCTGGGGACCGTCCCGGGGGCCGGGGGCCCTCCTCTTCGGGGGGCGCCGGGGCCCCCCAGGCGAGCGGTCCCTGCTTAGTAGATCTTTTTGGATATAAGTGCCTTAAACTGTGGAAACGAAAACTGCTATACATGATGAAATTCACTGTCAGTGAACTATCTGAAGAACAATGCAGGTTCAATTGACAAGATGTTCCCTGCTTCAACAACAAGGAGGCACTACTGAGGTTTCACATTTCCCTGAATTTTGGGAAACCTACAGTTGGGAACCTATATTTGCTCTGCGTAGAAAATGCTGTGCTCTCCTACTCCTCATATCTAGAAGCCAGCTCAAAAATAAGATCTGGAGAGGGGCCACCATTCACCTCGGCCCACAAACAGTTTAGATATGGCCAAACATAGAGTAAGTGCTTTAATGACTCTCTTTAAATGGCATGAATGAGCATAATGATTGCTTTTTAAATTTATAGGCAATCATAGAGTACATTGCTTACATATGGAAAAGATAAGCACCCGTGGTCTCTGAGGGACAGGAGAGATAGCCTATCTACTTTGGCATAATATCTCTAAGAGTGAACAGAGAAAGAAGGAATGTAAGAAACAGAGCAAGCATGGAAAAAGAAATCCCTCACGATACTTTGCAGCAGCCAGAGGTTTGAGGATTTTGTAAGTTGGATGTTATGTTCAGATCGTTGTTTTGGAAGAGCCGTAGATGGATCTGTCCTTAATGAATTTGGCTTATGCCCTTCTGAAGATTTTTATACTTTTGGGCTCTGTGCAATGACTACCTCAGTTTATTTCAGTGTTGTGTAAAGAAATCCTGCACCGAGGCACCAGAAGCAGTAAAGTTCCTCCCTTTCACAGCAAGGAAATAATTAAACTATGATCCTGAGTAAAAGTCTCGTTCCCTGTCTGTATCTCGGCTACTGATCCTTGCTCTGAAAGTAATAGCAAGAACATACATAGCCCTATTCTTGCAATACTTTCGTCTTCCAATTATTAGAGCATTTAAAATGCCACAACACCGGAAAATATCAAAGGTAATAGAAACTTTATGAAGGAAATTGCTAGTACCAAATTAATCCCTTCTGCCACTCTGCTGAAATCAGTGAATTAGTATCAGGGAGGAATTTGGGCTGTGATCTTTGAAACACTACCTAGCACAAGTGAATTGCACACCAAAGGCTTTTAAACCATGTTAGATAAGCTACATAGTCAAGGCTAATGTTATTGTAGTGACATGGTAACATTAGAACTACATTACAGACAATTTCATTCTGCTCCTATGTGCCTTCTTTAGATGCCCGTTATCTTCATTTTCTGCCCATTTATGCCAATTATTGCTGTGATTATAGGCCTGACACCAGATGCACAAACGGCCCATGTGCTGTAGGTCTGGCTGCATTCAAGAGAATCAGTCAGGCTCACGATTCGTACAGTTTATTCTTACGTGAGATCTACAGATCCTTTTGAGATTACGTATGACAAATGCACAAACAGCAGGTTGCCTATATAGCACTACACACAAAAACAATTGCAATCACACACTTAATTCCCGGGTAATCACTTGGCATAGCCAAGGGCATAAATCTTACCAAAAGACATCCCTCCCTGGGGGAAGGGGGTGAGCAGCACAAACCCATTGATCTGTCCCTCCGATTAGATGTCAGATTATCGTCCCTCTGAGTTACATACAAACTTGGGGTAGTATTTATCTGGATGTGTATGTGCGAGTGGGTGGGACTGTGGTCAATCCGTTGTTTCTGGAATAAAGATACAGCACATTCCTTGGCACAATGTGCACGCAGTTACGGTAGGAAAAGCGGAAGCATGGGAGAGAGTGTCTGCGGAGTTGTGCAAAACATTCCTTGAGAAAAGGGGAAGAGCAGGAGATAAACCTGTATAATTCTGTCAAATATTCCTTGAGAAAAGTGGGAGAATAGGACCACGTGGCCTCCAATTCACATTCTTCCGTGGCGCCATGACAACACAAAACACTGGATCTTCTCACTGTCCTGTGCTTGTTTTGGGCACCAAGTGTTAAGGAAATACGCATTTTACAGTTTTTTCACTCTTTCGCTTCTCCCACACTTCACAGCAATGCATGAAGAAAACCAATGCCCACAGGTGGCAGGAGCCAGGCTCTGCACTGGCAGGTGTTCAGAAATGCCGAAATTGGGATGTCTTGCTGTAATGTGAGAATTCCATCACAGGAACTGTATTTTTCCATTTACTGACAAGGCAAACACCGAACTGTGGTACGGACACGCGTGCTTTGCGAATACAAACTGTCACTTGGCACTCGCACTGACTCGGGATGTTTAGATAGAGAAAGCCCAGAAGAGCCTTTGCCGCATGAAAACAGCAATAATGATAACGATAAACCCTTCCACCCTTGTGATGCCTATGTCGCGTACCGATGCAGCCCAAACTCCCAATAGGCTTGGGCTAAAAGTAGTTCTGAGGTCATACGAAAAGCCCAGGAGACCGGGGCTAGCCTGGTACTTGGGCCGTCTGGATGTGCCTCCTCCTCTGGGGGCCCAGATCCCTCAAGGGGAACTGCGCTTATTCATGGCACAGAGTCCACTGTGCACGTCCACTGAACTGCTAGGAAAGCAGCGGCAAGACAGAAACAGGGATTACCTGGATCACTAAATCTCATCTCCTGCAGGCGCATCAGCCATGAAATGAGCACGTATTCCAGAAGGGCTCAGGGCACTTCCTCCAGCCACCACAGAGGGTGCCTTCGGCACTCAGTAGCAAATGGATGGCCTGTCATAAAGTACAAGCTGCCAGGTCTTAGTGAGCGTTCCCCAGGCAGCAGCCAAGAGGAGAACCCTCAGCAGATCTGAAACAAGGGTCAGTGTGAAATGGGATATTAGCCAAATTTGGTATCATGCTTGCACGAGACAAGACACATTGCTTGTATTGCTCTGCCTCTATTTCCTGTTCAAAACAGGGCCCCCCTTTCCTTTCCTTAAATAAGTGTGTATCAGCAAAATATCACCTCCCAACCGGCACAAACCCGCTCTGCGGTTTAGCCCGGGTCCAGGAGGCGACAGAGACTGCGCAGGAATTCAGGATGAAAAGTCCAGCAGTGAGGTAGAGGAGATACTTCCTGCCCCGACCACTGCCCAGCTCTTCACGACCCCTGCCCCGGACCAAAGGACTCACTGCGCAGCCGCAAGGAGGAGGAGACCTAATTATAATAAGAAGCGAGGGTAGGCGGGAATAGGTTATGAATATGTATACGCGTCTCATGAATACGCAACACACTGTAACATATAAGCAAGACTAGAACGGCAGGGGGGCGCGCACGCTTGTTGCGGGGGAGCGTTCCGCCGTGCGCCCGGCGCCGAATAAGCATACCTGCTTTACAACCCTGAGTTGCGAAGTCTTTCATCCGTAAATCAAGTGCTCGGAGAGAAAGGGGAAACAAGGGAATTCTGAAAGCCTCGGAGCCGTCACGCCCCCACAACTCGTGCACTCAGGTCACTGTTGGGCGCTGTGCTGGAAACAGCCGCCAGCGCCCCCGACATGAGCCCCCTCAGGGCACCCTGGGGCCGGCAGCCGCCGCCGCTCCGACCGGCGGGGCCCGCGCGCTCCGCAGCGCCGGCCGTACCGATCGGCCCGGCCGCCCGGGAGCCCCCTCAGGAGAAGGGGGACGTGACCGGCGCGCCCGCGGCTAATGGCCGCCTGCCCACAAGATGGCGCCCGCGGGCCGCGTCGCGGCGGTAACGGTCGCCCGAAGGCGGGTTTTGTCCCGCTTCCATCAGGGTCTAGTTCTCGTTCTCTCGACTGGTCTTCCCGGTTTCAACCCTGCGGTCTGAAATGAGGGTTACCTCTCGGTACCTGCCTCAACTGATGCCATGGCTGAGAGATCGCACTAAGAAGATGCAGCTTCCATTTGGGTACAAAAAATTCTGTTCCTGAACGTCTGTATTGGTTTTGTCCTTGGACAACACTGCGAGCATAAACTTTTCTTCCAGGACGAGGAGCGGAAAACTGTTCGAGGAGGAGTCTTCCTGCATCACATTAGCGATCCCTGCCAATAGCGGACTGTATCTGCTAGGTTCCTGCATGAGAAAGGAGGTGTTCTGTGGCTTTGTACAGATGAACTCGCATGAACCTGTAATTCCTGGTTTCCTCAGCAGGGAGACGCGAAGAAATCCGAACAGCGTCGGAGTAAAGGAAGAGGGTATTGCAGGCTGGAATGCCTTTACCGGGGCTCAGTGTCAGATCAGTCACGCGACATGAACTACCCTATGGCCTAAGCCACAGCACTGCAGGGACAACCGGTCCCCGCAAACCAGAAGCCAACAACCTGACTAACTGCCAGTGGTTCAAATTTGCCGTACATTTATGACATAAATTGTGCCTCACGTGTTTGATTTTGCCACCTATTTTTCATGGCCTGTGTGAGTGGAAGAACGCTGTGTCCTTCACAAAATGATGTCACCTCTGTTTTCACAGTGGTTTCTCAAGGATGAGGGGGGGTCATGTCCGTCAAACCGTGGGCCTCGTGCTTGCCTCTGCTCTGCAACCAAGACAAAGGCACGGGGGGCGTGCAGAAGCCGTTTCCTGAGATCCTGACACTCTGTTACTGTGGGCCAATCTGGAGCGTACCGCCTCAGCATCCACACAGTTTATAAGACTAATCTTATCAAGAGCTTTATTTTAGGTGGATGAGACATTTTATACTGAAAAAGACCCCAGCGTGATGGTGACTGAGGCCGAGATGACTTGGCAAAGGTACCCGCCGTGAGCTGGAGGTGTCTGGGGAAGGAATTAAGAGTATGGAAACAGTGACGCCCTGCAGCCCGTCATCGCTGTTCAGGTGCACGTGGGCAGTTAGGGGAGGTCGGTGCCTGCGCACAGAAGACACGGAGGCAAAGGGCAGGGTCGGGAGGTGGTCCTGTCCCACTGTGATGGGAGGGAGGTGGTGCAAGTGACAGCCCTGTGTGTGGCAAGCAGTGGGGAAAGGGCCGGTGTTCGTTGTGAAAATGTATCCCTAAGTCGTGTTTTGGGGAGCCAGGCAGTAATCTAGCCATCGCCTCTTTCCTCCCTGCCGCGGACACAGGTTCTGCTTATGCAGCTTAAGCCACAGCCGGTCCCACGGACAGGGGAGGGCACCGGGGGCACTTTGCACCGGGAGCCTTCCCAAGACCCCGATGATGTGCATTTGTAACGGCACCTGGAGGCATTGCCAAAGCGACGGAGTTGGGCTTAAGGGCACACACACGGCTCCTTGTCCAACCTTGCTTGCTGGCACAGCCAGCACCCCCAGCGTGATAACTCTGACGAGACCCGTGTGCGTTCGTGTCCACTGCTGAGCTGCTCCGTGGCACAGAGACGCTGCAGCCGGGGCAGCCATCAGTTCCTCGGCTGGCAATGCGGAAGTGGGAGAGCTGTGGAAGAAGCTCTCACCCTCAGGTCTGGCCTCTGCTGAAACCAGTCCCCCTGCATTCCCCAAAACACAGCAAGAAGTTGTTTCTCACGCAGTTCAGGGCACTGAGGGAGAGTTGAGGCTGGGTTCAACGTTAAGAAAGTCCATCCCTGTCAGAACCAATGACCGTCCTCTGGATTCCAGGTCACCCCTCTCCTAAAGCAAAGCCTCCGGGAGAGACCCGGGCAGAAAGCTGACGAGGCATTTCCCAGGGCATAAGCACCAGTTCGCCTCAGGCACTGCTTCTCTGCGCCCTGCAGGGATGAGATCTGTTAAGAGGCACCTTTCCGCATCTGTGTCTGTTCTCACGCCTCCCGTGACAGCAGCTGGGCTCCTCTGGATGCCAGGGCACAGCCAAGGGAGGCAGGAGCCTGTTGTTATAAAGCAGAGTTCCGAGGGCTCTTTTCTGGGGGAGAAGCAATGGGGCATCTACAAAGGAGCCCGCTGCCGTGATTCCTACTGCCACGCGACACGGCAGCTGCTGAAACCAGCAGCAGAAAGATCAGGTCTCTGCACCCTCTTGTGAACGTTCTCCACAGTTACAGCGGCGCAAATCCACGGGCCCTCTGCGGCAGGGAGAGCGGCTGTGACACTCGCTCCTCCAGCACACCAGCAGGCCAGATGCCGGCGCTGAAGCGCTGGTGCTGTCAGCAGCTGTTGAACACAAGCCACGCGAGAAACAGCGGAACTCGGGGGATTATCCAGCCCCTTCGCTGGCGGGTCACTCCTTTCCACACCGGGCTGCCTCACCGACTCCAAAGACGCCCGAACCTGAGCTCTGCACGCACAGACCCGAACCCCAAACCCCGGCGCAGGCGCAGACACCTCCAGCAGCACAGACATCAGCCCACCTGGAGAGCTTCCTGCTTCGTCACCCGCGGTGGGGTGCAGAGGCACGTGCTGGAGGGGGCAGGGTTGCAGCTCATCGCGACCGGTTCCACTGACCGCCAGCAGAGACCGGGGGTGATGCCCAGTTGGGTCCCCGTCGGCCCTGCGGCCAAGCCACCTTCCCCGCTGCCCGCTCTGCCCTGGGCCTCCGCTGCGCTGCGGGCGGGCGGCTGCAGCAGGGTTCCCAGCGGGAGGAGGCGCCGCCGACACGGCCCTGGGGCTGCGGGGGCCCACGGCCGTGCCCCCCAGCAGGCGGGCGCCACCCGCGGTGGGGCGCGGGGGGCAGGAAGAAGCACTCAGAGACGGGGTCAGGGAAAAAGGAGTTTATTTCCCCTTCCTGGGAAAGGGGACACGCGGCAGCCCTGCTCTCAGCGCCGGCGGGGCGGCCTCTTGCCGGGCTGGGGACCGTCCCGGGGGCCGGGGGCCCTCCTCTTCGGGGGGCGCCGGGGCCCCCCAGGCGAGCGGTCCCTGCCCCGGCCGGGAGCGGAGGGGCTGCTGCAGCCCCGGGCAGAGGGACCTGCCGCCGCCGCCTCCCCCGGCTTCTGCCGGGGCGGGCGCGGCCGGGGGGCGGCCGGGAGCCCCGCGGAGGGCGGCCCCCGACGTGCCGCCTTCCTCCTCCCCGGCGGAGCCTGCAGGGCTGCTGGAGGCGGCCGGGCCGGGGCCGGGGCCGGGGCCGGGGCCGGGGCCGGGGGTGACCCCCGGGAGGCGCTGGGGCTGGGAGTTCCCGCCCTGGAACTGGTGCAGATGCAAGTGGTGGAGCTGGAGCTGCTGGAGCTGCTGGAGCTGGTGCAGCTGCAAGTGGTGGAGCTGGAGCTGGAGCTGGCCGCAGGGCTGTCTTCTCCCTGCCCCGCAGCCTCGGAGCGCAGCAGCCTCTCGGCCTCCTCGCTGCACAGGCCCACAATGATATCGATGATGCCATCGACCAGCGGTGCTGTATGTTCCTCAAGGACAGGCTGCAACAGCTGGACCATGACCACACGATCTGGACCATGGAGGCACAGGGCGTGCAGGATGCGGCTCTCCACCCTGTGTGCCAGCCGCCACCGGGACCCATATATTGCCTGCAGCTCCCGGCGCAGCCAGGGCAGCACGGGGTCCAGGAGATGATGCTCTTCTCTTTGGAAGAGTTCTGCCCAGACCTGGGGCAGGAGGCCACCCACAGCTTCTGTCCCTGCAGACCCCTGCTCAGCTGGAGATGTCACGGCACGATGGGGGCTGTTTTCAGCCAGGTGGCTGGGAGCTGTGGCTGCCTGGCTGCTGTCACCTGATGACTCTTCAGGGTCTGTGATGACACACTGTAGATAGTCATTTTCTGCCCGCACAGAAAACCAGATAATATTTACTGGTCCTCTGCAGACTGGACACACTGGTTTCACCCTTGCCCACCGCAGGATGCAGCCCAGGCAGAACTGGTGTTGGCAGGGCCTGACATATGCCACATCTGTATGAGTGTCGCGGCAGATGGGGCAGCACCACTCTGTCTCCGTGGCCATGTTTCCTTCGTGCGGCGGGCTGGGGAGAGCCAAGGACGGGGAGCTGCTCCCCTCCACTGGCGTCACACGCTGCAAAAGGGAGAGAGGCCGCGGTCACTCGCTGTGCCGGGGAGGGGAAGGGAGGCAGGAGCGGCCAGGCCCCTCGCGAAGGACGCCCTCCCGGCTCCCCGAGCCCCACGGCCGCCCCACGGCCGCCCCGTGGGGACGCTTCCCCCCACAGCTCACCTCCGCTGCCGCAAGCGCGCCCGGCGGTGCCCGGCTGCCTGAACCAGGCAGGGCCGGGGAAACGCAGGGGATGGCTCCGGGACGGGCACCGAGAGCTGCCGACGGCAGCCCCCAAAGCGCCGCCCAGCACCAGGAGCAGCCTCGCTCGACCCTCCAGACCTCGCAGGCACGCTCGGCAGGAGTCCAGGCACGAGCCAGGCTGGGCCAGCGGCTGCCGGCGCCCGAATATAAGCAGCGAGGGACGCGAGGTCACAGTCCATCGCTCGCTGACGTCACAGTCCACTGCTCGGCGATGTCACGCCAGGCCTTCCGACCCCATAGGCCCATGGCGTCAAGAGAGGAAGGAAAATACCCTTTCTTGGGTTTGTCTTCTACGTTGCCGTGTTCGTCCAGCTTGGTCACCGGCAGCACGTGCCCGTGACTGTCTCATCCCCACTCCTGACGCCTCGCAGGGCCAGGGCCCTCTCCGCTCACCAAGCTGGCTGGTGCTCCTGGCCGACCGCTGCGTTGGTGGTGCTCAAAAGCGCCAGTAGTGGGGCCTGATCCCATACACGCGGGAAGCAGCCGTAGGTGCCGTCCCTCCAGAGGACGGTGCAAGGGCCGCAGGCACCCTGCTCCCGAGTTCGGGGAGCCCAGGATCCATCACTGCGTGGGCCGTCAATTCCCACCCCCCACTGCTGCCTCTCTGGCTTCTATAATTAATTAGTCAATCATTTAGAGTCATTAGTCCAAGCACTCGGTTTGTATTTTAGACGAGCATCGTCTGTTAGTTCGACTGCGTGAGAGTGGAGGGTGCTGTGTGTAAGTCAGCCACGTGGGTCTGCCCGTGAAAATCTCGTGAGGCGGCGGCCCCTGCTTTCTATTCACAGTACTTCTTGTCTGCATCAGTGGGAGAGGCAAACTCACGGAGGTGTCTCGGGCCAGCCTCTGCACCGATTTTTTGCCAGCTTGGTTTAGAAATCAGAGTTTTTCCTCTCCACAGCCCCACTGGATTGGGGGTGATGGGCACAAGGACGCTTTGGTTCAAGTTGTAGGGCTGCACGAGTTTTCTGCATTGCTTGCCCACTGAAATGGTGCTCTTGTTTCTATCTCGTGCTGAGGGGTGGAGTTCTCTCTGCAGTTTCTTTTTGCAGCGGTTCTCTCATCTGCATGTTTACAAGGACAGGCTTGTGTCCTGAGAACACGCCTCAAGTGACAAGGACATGCACACATTTACAGCATCCGGGCCCCCGAATAAAGTAAAGCTGCCGATTTCCCAACGGTCCCCCTGTTCTGGGTGTGCAGCTACACTTGCCTTCTGTCCCCCATCATTTTGTTGAAAAGTTGTCCTAAGCATGTGAAGACTTACGAAGTCGAAGGGTGCTGCGCTAGCCAGCTTCAGTCGTCTGCACCTTCATTTCTGACCAAATGGAAGCTGCTTCCGGATCGTTCAAGCTACAGAACGATTTGAATTAATAAAAGTGCCTATGAATTATACACATCCCAGATTCCTGTGGACTGTGTCAAAAGCAAAAGAAATCCTAGCTGAGGTTCTTTAACTTTTCCAGAATTAGCTGTATGTTCCTATACAGCAACATGTTAATGGTGTAGTCAGTAGCTCGGTGCCTTCACTGAAGCCTTCTGCTGCTCCCCTCCCGTTCCAAAGGAATGCTGAGGCTGCTCAGGCAGCGGAAGAAGAGGCGCACGAGCAAAATCCTGGGCAGATCCACGAGAAATGCAGAGCAAACCCGTCCTGTCAGGCAGGTGCAATCATCCCCTCTGTGCTGGTGTGGGCCACTGGCTGGGCCACCCGAGCCAGGGCAAGTCTATCTGCTCTTCTCGCCGTGCTCCCGAAGGCGCTTTGCCTGCAGTTTGCAGGGAGCTGTAAATCTCTCCAGCCAGGCTCATGGCGGGGCACTGTCTGCCTCCTTGAGTTGCTGTAGTGCAGTTAGTGGGAAGCGATCAGGAGAACTACAGCTTGAAACTGGGGTGTCAGAGAAGGGGGCTTCTTAAGCAACAGGAGGGTTTCCCTACCTCTCCTTTACCATCTCCTCAGGAGTATCTCCGAGGGAGAAAGCCCTGGGCACATCACACGAGTCTGAACAACCCCACCTTCTTCAGCCCTAAAGACCTGATCTCAATCAGCGCTGGCTGAGCAGTGGCTCAGTTCCTACTCGCTATTGTTATAGGTAGATTAAGGCCAATCACATCCAAATATGGATTAATGAATCTTTATTAAGGTAAGAGAGCAAATGCAGCGCTGGGGTGGCCGAGGAGTCGCAGCTCCGTCCAGGCTCACCAAATTGTTTAAGTTTCAAACCCCCTTTTATCCACCCAGCTGCCGGTTTCAACACCTTCACCTTCGGCACACCTCCTGGCTTCTTCTACAATCTTATCTTCTTTCTTCAGTCCTGTGTTTCCTGCTTGCGGGGACTTGCTGCATGCCTACCCCCAAGCAGCAGCCGCTGGTGCCACATGTCTCCGGCCTGGAGGGAGCCCTCTGGAGATGAACGGCGGCTACGTGGACACTATAGTTCCCGTTACAGGTTCGTAAAGGATAAGGTGCGGTAGAAAAAATATACCTATGTACACTGTTTTATATATATATATATATATATATATATATAAATGATTTTGTAGTTATACTAAAATAGCAGAAACCAGTTGTGACTTAGCACAGCAAAAGCACACTTGCACACGTGCCATCAGCCCCACTAGCTGTGGCAGCACATGGTGCAGCAGAGTCCGGACTTCGAGACGGCAAGGCACCAATACTGAGCGGACGTCTCCACGACGACAGCGTTGGCCGGACTTGGTTGCCGCGCCGTGTCGCAGCTCCGGGTGAATTCTACACCCTCTGCATCCCGTCACGTAGGGCCAGGACGTGCCAGGAGGCGGGCAAAGCACGTCCTGACTGGTGTACTGTCAAAGCACCGCTTGCGCTTGCGCTGTAACAGAAAAGGTGGTCGTCTTGGCCCCTTGAAGGTCGTGACTTCATCCTCCCTCCTCTGCATCGCCTACCCAGCAATGTCCCTTGTGGTCTTAGTGGCATGCAGCCCAGTTTCATAGCGTGGGTAAGCGTGGGTAGAGGTCCGTTTTGCTGCTTCCTTCCTCTGATCTTTAACTTTCTTATGCTTTAACCTTCAGTTGTTACCTGACGTGTAGCTAAACAAGAACAGCGTCCCGTGCAGCAGTCACGCACACGGAGGCGCAAACCGTAGAGACTTCTTCCATCGGATACAGTCTACCGATCAAAAAATAGATTTGCACTAACACAAACGGTTTGTCCCATCACTGACACAGCTATTCGTGCTGTCAGGTTTTCCGTTCCCTGACAGAGCGCTCACAAGTGAGTTTTGTGAAGCCTCAGGCCGGGATTAGCTCCTTCTTGAGGCTCTGTAAGGCAACACTCGGGTGCTGTTACTCAAGTAGCCAGAAGGTGACAGGCCTGGAAACAACCTTTGAGTCAGACTGACTTTAGATTTAGCACGCTTCAGAAGGCTGTGTCTGGTCAGTCAAACTGAGCCGTGGACAAATAAGAAAGCATACGGCCTGCCACTTCTCTTCTGAAGCAGCAGTGCCCAATGCAGGTAGGCGCTGCCAATGCAGACTGAGCGAGACGCGTGGGTAAAGCACGACAGCCTTTGAACAGGAACCAACTTTCTGTTGTTGCTTTGAAAAAAGCCATTCCAGGGCCCCTTAAACCACAGCCAGTGTGACCTGAGTGCAAGCACTTGTGTCGAGATGGGAGTGCCAAAGCCCGTGAAGGAGGCTGAGCGAGCACGCCAGGGACAGGAAGGCCCGGCAGGAAACGCTCCTGTGCAGCCGCACGGGAAGCCTCACGCCCAGCCTTGCAGCAGCTTCATCGAGCCCTGGCTCGGCGCTCCCTCCTGACTTGGCAAAGCAATTCGGCACCAGCTAGGAAGCAACCGAATCCCACAGGACTCAAAGCGGAGCGAGGCGGTGCTAAACCGAATTCTCTCAGCAGAGGCCACAGTCGCCTATGGCGCTCTGCACCCTGCACACACAGGACGTTAGCTTGCTCAAGCCAGAAGGTTTAAGAAGACACCTTAATTTCTGACCCTCTCCAACCACCTTCTCCTGGGAGACGACTCCCTCGGGATACACACTGAGGAAATACCCTTCTAGAGACTGGGGATAGCTCTCTCCCACATCTTCTTTTAACTACAAGTTATAAAGCATTGCTCACTAAAAAGCAACACACAACGAAATAATAATAAAGCTAATAAAAATGCTGGAACTGGTGGAGCTGGAACTGGTGCAGCTGCAAGTGGTGGAGCTGGAGCTGCTGGAGCTGCTGGAGCTGGTGCTGCTGCAAGTGGTGGAGCTGCAGCTGGAGCTGGCCGCAGGGCTGTCTTCCCCCTGCCCCGCAGCCTCGGAGCGCAGCAGCCTCTCGGCCTCCTCGCTGCACAGGCCCACAATGATATCGATGATGCCATCGACCAGCGGTGCTGTATGTTCCTCAAGGACAGGCTGCAACAGCTGGACCATGACCACACGATCTGGACCACGGAGGCACAGGGCGTGCAGGATGCGGCTCTCCACCCTGTGTGCCAGCCGCCACCGGGACCCATGATGCAAGCCTTTCGACTCTAATGAGAAGCAGCCAAAATCCTACTCCTTCACCCCTCTTAGGCAGTAGAGAAGGCATGGGGAGCCAGTAACCACTGTATCTCTTCAAACGGATCTGTGGATAGGGCCCACCTACTGCTTCTGCTCAACACCAGAGAGCATAGTTTAAAGCTCTAGAAGGAGGAGAAAGCACAGTTTAAAGCTCCAAGCAGGTGATCTGAAAATATCTTGTTAGATGCTTGCTCGCGTACTGATCTTTACATGGGTCTCTGCATTGTTACCTCAGTGGCAAAATGCACTGAGATAAGGCTAACCAAGGGTGTCAAGAAAAATATCTCTGTTTATGGTGGTGAGAATTTATGGATTTGTGCTTAGAAAAATCTGAAATTATTCTTTTAAGGAGTGAAACAGTGATTTAAATTCAACAGAACAAAGTCCTGCTGTGAGGTTGCATTTTTCATTATGTCATTTTCATCTATAATAGCCCGGGGACTTTGTTTCTTCAAGTGTCTTACACTCTCTGGAATTTAACCTCCTATCATCTCTGCAGCAGTTACATATTTTTAGGCAGGAAACACTCCCTTAATACTGTTAAAACACGAGACAAGCTAGCTTTTCTAATCAGCCTCTTTGAAAACCTTTTGTATAGAGGACACTGTATGAAAGGCACCAACAAAACATTTATGACCCATGCTTCTGATCTCGAACAGCAGGAACACACACACTCAGGCAGCTCAGTTTCCATCTCTGCTAGACTGTAGCAACATGAGCATTTCTGTACGTTATGTTGCGTAAAGTATTTTATTTTCAGCAACGCAAAATACAACGCAAACTTCAGTGGGAATCTAGGAATATTAAAGATAGCTCTTTTGATTAAAGCTATGTAGTATTTACTTGCGTAGCACCACCACAAAGTAATCAGAGTATAAATGGCTCCTCTTTGTGGAGGGTAGGAAAACAACAGACAATTCTTTGTCTTTGGTTGCACTGTTGTTCATTGTAAATCACGTTACGGGTAGAACTGGACATGTTGCATGACAATCATTACTTGCCTGGTGCCTAGCCATCCCTGATATTGGCAATAAAAGTAAAATTTTTTCTCCAGCAAACCTTTAAGGATTTTTAAAAAATTACGCTGATTTAAATTAATAAGTGATAAATTAATAGCCAATCATGCTATTTTTTAAAAATATGCTAATTAAGTACATGCAAAATATATGAGACTGATGACTTTGAGATGATGGTGGGTGATGGTTGTTACAATAAAAATCTTTGCTGGATTTAGTGGGCAACTGTGTCTGGCTGAAGCAAATGTTGAAACAAGTAAGGGTGATGCTGGATCAGAGCGGGGTTCAGCTTAACCCCGAGAACCACACCACGTCTGCTTGTGTTGTGTTTGAGCTCTTACGGGGAAGATGACCCGTTAATGTACCTTACAATGGCCAGAGAATCTAGACATAGACTAGTACTTTGATTTTGCAAGTAGGCATCCTGACTGACCCTTTCTTCTGCTCTCTCCATGCAACTTCCACTGTTACATCAGCCACAGGGAAGCTGAACAACGTGACACCCCATTGTTGGACAAGTTTCCCTGAAGCTGTTGCACTGAGAAGAGTATGCTGGATTCTTTTGGAGCTTTTCCTACAAATTAATTAAGAATAAATTAGCTTTTTCTCTCATCCTCCCCCCTCCCCCCCCGCCCGCCTTCGTCTTGTCTATTTGTGAGTGAGTGTCCATGTACTTATTATTAGGTCACAGCTTTATTTACTTTTTGTTAAATCTCAGCCATATACAGCTGCCCATTAAGAACAGGAGAGGAGAAAATTATTCCACTGGCTTTTATACAGCTTAGTAGATCTTTCTGGATATAAGTGCCTTAAATTGTGGAAACGAAAACTGCTATATATGATGAAATTCACTGTCAGTGAACTATCTGAAGAACAATGCAGGTTCAATTGACAAGATGTTCCCTGCTTCAACAACAAGGAGGCACTACTGAGGTTTCACATTTCCCTGAATTTTGGGAAACCTACAGTTGGGAACCTATATTTGCTCTGCGTAGAAAATGCTGTGCTCTCCTACTCCTCATATCTAGAAGCCAGCTCAAAAATAAGATCTGGAGAGGGGCCACCATTCACCTCGGCCCACAAACAGTTTAGATATGGCCAAACATAGAGTAAGTGCTTTAATGACTCTCTTTAAATGGCATGAATGAGCATAATGATTGCTTTTTAAATTTATAGGCAATCATAGAGTACATTGCTTACATATGGAAAAGATAAGCACCCGTGGTCTCTGAGGGACAGGAGAGATAGCCTATCTACTTTGGCATAATATCTCTAAGAGTGAACAGAGAAAGAAGGAATGTAAGAAACAGAGCAAGCATGGAAAAAGAAATCCCTCACGATACTTTGCAGCAGCCAGAGGTTTGAGGATTTTGTAAGTTGGATGTTATGTTCAGATCGTTGTTTTGGAAGAGCCGTAGATGGATCTGTCCTTAATGAATTTGGCTTATGCCCTTCTGAAGATTTTTATACTTTTGGGCTCTGTGCAATGACTACCTCAGTTTATTTCAGTGTTGTGTAAAGAAATCCTGCACCGAGGCACCAGAAGCAGTAAAGTTCCTCCCTTTCACAGCAAGGAAATAATTAAACTATGATCCTGAGTAAAAGTCTCGTTCCCTGTCTGTATCTCGGCTACTGATCCTTGCTCTGAAAGTAATAGCAAGAACATACATAGCCCTATTCTTGCAATACTTTCGTCTTCCAATTATTAGAGCATTTAAAATGCCACAACACCGGAAAATATCAAAGGTAATAGAAACTTTATGAAGGAAATTGCTAGTACCAAATTAATCCCTTCTGCCACTCTGCTGAAATCAGTGAATTAGTATCAGGGAGGAATTTGGGCTGTGATCTTTGAAACACTACCTAGCACAAGTGAATTGCACACCAAAGGCTTTTAAACCATGTTAGATAAGCTACATAGTCAAGGCTAATGTTATTGTAGTGACATGGTAACATTAGAACTACATTACAGACAATTTCATTCTGCTCCTATGTGCCTTCTTTAGATGCCCGTTATCTTCATTTTCTGCCCATTTATGCCAATTATTGCTGTGATTATAGGCCTGACACCAGATGCACAAACGGCCCATGTGCTGTAGGTCTGGCTGCATTCAAGAGAATCAGTCAGGCTCACGATTCGTACAGTTTATTCTTACGTGAGATCTACAGATCCTTTTGAGATTACGTATGACAAATGCACAAACAGCAGGTTGCCTATATAGCACTACACACAAAAACAATTGCAATCACACACTTAATTCCCGGGTAATCACTTGGCATAGCCAAGGGCATAAATCTTACCAAAAGACATCCCTCCCTGGGGGAAGGGGGTGAGCAGCACAAACCCATTGATCTGTCCCTCCGATTAGATGTCAGATTATCGTCCCTCTGAGTTACATACAAACTTGGGGTAGTATTTATCTGGATGTGTATGTGCGAGTGGGTGGGACTGTGGTCAATCCGTTGTTTCTGGAATAAAGATACAGCACATTCCTTGGCACAATGTGCACGCAGTTACGGTAGGAAAAGCGGAAGCATGGGAGAGAGTGTCTGCGGAGTTGTGCAAAACATTCCTTGAGAAAAGGGGAAGAGCAGGAGATAAACCTGTATAATTCTGTCAAATATTCCTTGAGAAAAGTGGGAGAATAGGACCACGTGGCCTCCAATTCACATTCTTCCGTGGCGCCATGACAACACAAAACACTGGATCTTCTCACTGTCCTGTGCTTGTTTTGGGCACCAAGTGTTAAGGAAATACGCATTTTACAGTTTTTTCACTCTTTCGCTTCTCCCACACTTCACAGCAATGCATGAAGAAAACCAATGCCCACAGGTGGCAGGAGCCAGGCTCTGCACTGGCAGGTGTTCAGAAATGCCGAAATTGGGATGTCTTGCTGTAATGTGAGAATTCCATCACAGGAACTGTATTTTTCCATTTACTGACAAGGCAAACACCGAACTGTGGTACGGACACGCGTGCTTTGCGAATACAAACTGTCACTTGGCACTCGCACTGACTCGGGATGTTTAGATAGAGAAAGCCCAGAAGAGCCTTTGCCGCATGAAAACAGCAATAATGATAACGATAAACCCTTCCACCCTTGTGATGCCTATGTCGCGTACCGATGCAGCCCAAACTCCCAATAGGCTTGGGCTAAAAGTAGTTCTGAGGTCATACGAAAAGCCCAGGAGACCGGGGCTAGCCTGGTACTTGGGCCGTCTGGATGTGCCTCCTCCTCTGGGGGCCCAGATCCCTCAAGGGGAACTGCGCTTATTCATGGCACAGAGTCCACTGTGCACGTCCACTGAACTGCTAGGAAAGCAGCGGCAAGACAGAAACAGGGATTACCTGGATCACTAAATCTCATCTCCTGCAGGCGCATCAGCCATGAAATGAGCACGTATTCCAGAAGGGCTCAGGGCACTTCCTCCAGCCACCACAGAGGGTGCCTTCGGCACTCAGTAGCAAATGGATGGCCTGTCATAAAGTACAAGCTGCCAGGTCTTAGTGAGCGTTCCCCAGGCAGCAGCCAAGAGGAGAACCCTCAGCAGATCTGAAACAAGGGTCAGTGTGAAATGGGATATTAGCCAAATTTGGTATCATGCTTGCACGAGACAAGACACATTGCTTGTATTGCTCTGCCTCTATTTCCTGTTCAAAACAGGGCCCCCCTTTCCTTTCCTTAAATAAGTGTGTATCAGCAAAATATCACCTCCCAACCGGCACAAACCCGCTCTGCGGTTTAGCCCGGGTCCAGGAGGCGACAGAGACTGCGCAGGAATTCAGGATGAAAAGTCCAGCAGTGAGGTAGAGGAGATACTTCCTGCCCCGACCACTGCCCAGCTCTTCACGACCCCTGCCCCGGACCAAAGGAGCTCACTGCGCAGCCGCAAGGAGGAGGAGACCTAATTATAATAAGAAGCGAGGGTAGGCGGGAATAGGTTATGAATATGTATACGCGTCTCATGAATACGCAACACACTGTAACATATAAGCAAGACTAGAACGGCAGGGGGGCGCGCACGCTTGTTGCGGGGGAGCGTTCCGCCGTGCGCCCGGCGCCGAATAAGCATACCTGCTTTACAACCCTGAGTTGCGAAGTCTTTCATCCGTAAATCAAGTGCTCGGAGAGAAAGGGGAAACAAGGGAATTCTGAAAGCCTCGGAGCCGTCACGCCCCCACAACTCGTGCACTCAGGTCACTGTTGGGCGCTGTGCTGGAAACAGCCGCCAGCGCCCCCGACATGAGCCCCCTCAGGGCACCCTGGGGCCGGCAGCCGCCGCCGCTCCGACCGGCGGGGCCCGCGCGCTCCGCAGCGCCGGCCGTACCGATCGGCCCGGCCGCCCGGGAGCCCCCTCAGGAGAAGGGGGACGTGACCGGCGCGCCCGCGGCTAATGGCCGCCTGCCCACAAGATGGCGCCCGCGGGCCGCGTCGCGGCGGTAACGGTCGCCCGAAGGCGGGTTTTGTCCCGCTTCCATCAGGGTCTAGTTCTCGTTCTCTCGACTGGTCTTCCCGGTTTCAACCCTGCGGTCTGAAATGAGGGTTACCTCTCGGTACCTGCCTCAACTGATGCCATGGCTGAGAGATCGCACTAAGAAGATGCAGCTTCCATTTGGGTACAAAAAATTCTGTTCCTGAACGTCTGTATTGGTTTTGTCCTTGGACAACACTGCGAGCATAAACTTTTCTTCCAGGACGAGGAGCGGAAAACTGTTCGAGGAGGAGTCTTCCTGCATCACATTAGCGATCCCTGCCAATAGCGGACTGTATCTGCTAGGTTCCTGCATGAGAAAGGAGGTGTTCTGTGGCTTTGTACAGATGAACTCGGATGAACCTGTAATTCCTGGTTTCCTCAGCAGGGAGACGCGAAGAAATCCGAACAGCGTCGGAGTAAAGGAAGAGGGTATTGCAGGCTGGAATGCCTTTACCGGGGCTCAGTGTCAGATCAGTCACGCGACATGAACTACCCTATGGCCTAAGCCACAGCACTGCAGGGACAACCGGTCCCCGCAAACCAGAAGCCAACAACCTGACTAACTGCCAGTGGTTCAAATTTGCCGTACATTTATGACATAAATTGTGCCTCACGTGTTTGATTTTGCCACCTATTTTTCATGGCCTGTGTGAGTGGAAGAACGCTGTGTCCTTCACAAAATGATGTCACCTCTGTTTTCACAGTGGTTTCTCAAGGATGAGGGGGGGGTCATGTCCGTCAAACCGTGGGCCTCGTGCTTGCCTCTGCTCTGCAACCAAGACAAAGGCACGGGGGGCGTGCAGAAGCCGTTTCCTGAGATCCTGACACTCTGTTACTGTGGGCCAATCTGGAGCGTACCGCCTCAGCATCCACACAGTTTATAAGACTAATCTTATCAAGAGCTTTATTTTAGGTGGATGAGACATTTTATACTGAAAAAGACCCCAGCGTGATGGTGACTGAGGCCGAGATGACTTGGCAAAGGTACCCGCCGTGAGCTGGAGGTGTCTGGGGAAGGAATTAAGAGTATGGAAACAGTGACGCCCTGCAGCCCGTCATCGCTGTTCAGGTGCACGTGGGCAGTTAGGGGAGGTCGGTGCCTGCGCACAGAAGACACGGAGGCAAAGGGCAGGGTCGGGAGGTGGTCCTGTCCCACTGTGATGGGAGGGAGGTGGTGCAAGTGACAGCCCTGTGTGTGGCAAGCAGTGGGGAAAGGGCCGGTGTTCGTTGTGAAAATGTATCCCTAAGTCGTGTTTGGGGAGCCAGGCAGTAATCTAGCCATCGCCTCTTTCCTCCCTGCCGCGGACACAGGTTCTGCTTATGCAGCTTAAGCCACAGCCGGTCCCACGGACAGGGGAGGGCACCGGGGGCACTTTGCACCGGGAGCCTTCCCAAGACCCCGATGATGTGCATTTGTAACGGCACCTGGAGGCATTGCCAAAGCGACGGAGTTGGGCTTAAGGGCACACACACGGCTCCTTGTCCAACCTTGCTTGCTGGCACAGCCAGCACCCCCAGCGTGATAACTCTGACGAGACCCGTGTGCGTTCGTGTCCACTGCTGAGCTGCTCCGTGGCACAGAGACGCTGCAGCCGGGGCAGCCATCAGTTCCTCGGCTGGCAATGCGGAAGTGGGAGAGCTGTGGAAGAAGCTCTCACCCTCAGGTCTGGCCTCTGCTGAAACCAGTCCCCCTGCATTCCCCAAAACACAGCAAGAAGTTGTTTCTCACGCAGTTCAGGGCACTGAGGGAGAGTTGAGGCTGGGTTCAACGTTAAGAAAGTCCATCCCTGTCAGAACCAATGACCGTCCTCTGGATTCCAGGTCACCCCTCTCCTAAAGCAAAGCCTCCGGGAGAGACCCGGGCAGAAAGCTGACGAGGCATTTCCCAGGGCATAAGCACCAGTTCGCCTCAGGCACTGCTTCTCTGCGCCCTGCAGGGATGAGATCTGTTAAGAGGCACCTTTCCGCATCTGTGTCTGTTCTCACGCCTCCCGTGACAGCAGCTGGGCTCCTCTGGATGCCAGGGCACAGCCAAGGGAGGCAGGAGCCTGTTGTTATAAAGCAGAGTTCCGAGGGCTCTTTTCTGGGGGAGAAGCAATGGGGCATCTACAAAGGAGCCCGCTGCCGTGATTCCTACTGCCACGCGACACGGCAGCTGCTGAAACCAGCAGCAGAAAGATCAGGTCTCTGCACCCTCTTGTGAACGTTCTCCACAGTTACAGCGGCGCAAATCCACGGGCCCTCTGCGGCAGGGAGAGCGGCTGTGACACTCGCTCCTCCAGCACACCAGCAGGCCAGATGCCGGCGCTGAAGCGCTGGTGCTGTCAGCAGCTGTTGAACACAAGCCACGCGAGAAACAGCGGAACTCGGGGGATTATCCAGCCCCTTCGCTGGCGGGTCACTCCTTTCCACACCGGGCTGCCTCACCGACTCCAAAGACGCCCGAACCTGAGCTCTGCACGCACAGACCCGAACCCCAAACCCCGGCGCAGGCGCAGACACCTCCAGCAGCACAGACATCAGCCCACCTGGAGAGCTTCCTGCTTCGTCACCCGCTGTGGGGTGCAGAGGCACGTGCTGGAGGGGGCAGGGTTGCAGCTCATCGCGACCGGTTCCACTGACCGCCAGCAGAGACCGGGGGTGATGCCCAGTTGGGTCCCCGTCGGCCCTGCGGCCAAGCCACCTTCCCCGCTGCCCGCTCTGCCCTGGGCCTCCGCTGCGCTGCGGGCGGGCGGCTGCAGCAGGGTTCCCAGCGGGAGGAGGCGCCGCCGACACGGCCCTGGGGCTGCGGGGGCCCACGGCCGTGCCCCCCAGCAGGCGGGCGCCACCCGCGGTGGGGCGCGGGGGGCAGGAAGAAGCACTCAGAGACGGGGTCAGGGAAAAAGGAGTTTATTTCCCCTTCCTGGGAAAGGGGACACGCGGCAGCCCTGCTCTCAGCGCCGGCGGGGCGGCCTCTTGCCGGGCTGGGGACCGTCCCGGGGGCCGGGGGCCCTCCTCTTCGGGGGGCGCCGGGGCCCCCCAGGCGAGCGGTCCCTGCCCCGGCCGGGAGCGGAGGGGCTGCGGCTGCAGCCCCGGGCAGAGGGACCTGCCGCCGCCGCTCCCCCGGCTTCTGCCGGGCGGGGCGGCCGGGGGGGGGCGGCCGGGAGCCCCGCGGAGGGCGGCCCCCGACGTGCCGCCTTCCTCCTCCCCGGCGGAGCCTGCAGGGCTGCTGGAGGCGGCCGGGCCGGGGCCGGGGCCGGGGCCGGGGCCGGGGCCGGGGGTGACCCCCGGGAGGCGCTGGGGCTGGGAGTTCCCGCCCTGGAACTGGTGCAGATGCAAGTGGTGGAGCTGGAGCTGCTGGAGCTGCTGGAGCTGGTGCAGCTGCAAGTGGTGGAGCTGGAGCTGGAGCTGGCCGCAGGGCTGTCTTCTCCCTGCCCCGCAGCCTCGGAGCGCAGCAGCCTCTCGGCCTCCTCGCTGCACAGGCCCACAATGATATCGATGATGCCATCGACCAGCGGTGCTGTATGTTCCTCAAGGACAGGCTGCAACAGCTGGACCATGACCACACGATCTGGACCATGGAGGCACAGGGCGTGCAGGATGCGGCTCTCCACCCTGTGTGCCAGCCGCCACCGGGACCCATATATTGCCTGCAGCTCCCGGCGCAGCCAGGGCAGCACGGGGTCCAGGAGATGATGCTCTTCTCTTTGGAAGAGTTCTGCCCAGACCTGGGGCAGGAGGCCACCCACAGCTTCTGTCCCTGCAGACCCCTGCTCAGCTGGAGATGTCACGGCACGATGGGGGCTGTTTTCAGCCAGGTGGCTGGGAGCTGTGGCTGCCTGGCTGCTGTCACCTGATGACTCTTCAGGGTCTGTGATGACACACTGTAGATAGTCATTTTCTGCCCGCACAGAAAACCAGAGAATATTTACTGGTCCTCTGCAGAGTGGACACACTGATTTCACCTCTGCCCACCGCAGGATGCAGCCCAGGCAGAACTGGTGTTGGCAGGGCCTGACATATGCCACATCTGTATGAGCGTCGCGGCAGATGGGGCAGCACCACTCTGTCTCCGTGGCCATGTTTCTTCGTGCGGCGGGCTGGGGAGAGCCAAGGACGGGGAGCTGCTCCCCTCCACTGGCGTCACACGCTGCAAAAGGGAGAGAGGCCGCGGTCACTCGCTGTGCCGGGGAGGGGAAGGGAGGCAGGAGCGGCCAGGCCCCTCGCGAAGGACGCCCTCCCGGCTCCCCGAGCCCCACGGCCGCCCCACGGCCGCCCCGTGGGGACGCTTCCCCCCACAGCTCACCTCCGCTGCCGCAAGCGCGCCCGGCGGTGCCCGGCTGCCTGAACCAGGCAGGGCCGGGGAAACGCAGGGGATGGCTCCGGGACGGGCACCGAGAGCTGCCGACGGCAGCCCCCAAAGCGCCGCCCAGCACCAGGAGCAGCCTCGCTCGACCCTCCAGACCTCGCAGGCACGCTCGGCAGGAGTCCAGGCACGAGCCAGGCTGGGCCAGCGGCTGCCGGCGCCCGAATATAAGCAGCGAGGGACGCGAGGTCACAGTCCATCGCTCGCTGACGTCACAGTCCACTGCTCGGCGATGTCACGCCAGGCCTTCCGACCCCATAGGCCCATGGCGTCAAGAGAGGAAGGAAAATACCCTTTCTTGGGTTTGTCTTCTACGTTGCCGTGTTCGTCCAGCTTGGTCACCGGCAGCACGTGCCCGTGACTGTCTCATCCCCACTCCTGACGCCTCGCAGGGCCAGGGCCCTCTCCGCTCACCAAGCTGGCTGGTGCTCCTGGCCGACCGCTGCGTTGGTGGTGCTCAAAAGCGCCAGTAGTGGGGCCTGATCCCATACACGCGGGAAGCAGCCGTAGGTGCCGTCCCTCCAGAGGACGGTGCAAGGGCCGCAGGCACCCTGCTCCCGAGTTCGGGGAGCCCAGGATCCATCACTGCGTGGGCCGTCAATTCCCACCCCCCACTGCTGCCTCTCTGGCTTCTATAATTAATTAGTCAATCATTTAGAGTCATTAGTCCAAGCACTCGGTTTGTATTTTAGACGAGCATCGTCTGTTAGTTCGACTGCGTGAGAGTGGAGGGTGCTGTGTGTAAGTCAGCCACGTGGGTCTGCCCGTGAAAATCTCGTGAGGCGGCGGCCCCTGCTTTCTATTCACAGTACTTCTTGTCTGCATCAGTGGGAGAGGCAAACTCACGGAGGTGTCTCGGGCCAGCCTCTGCACCGATTTTTTGCCAGCTTGGTTTAGAAATCAGAGTTTTTCCTCTCCACAGCCCCACTGGATTGGGGGTGATGGGCACAAGGACGCTTTGGTTCAAGTTGTAGGGCTGCACGAGTTTTCTGCATTGCTTGCCCACTGAAATGGTGCTCTTGTTTCTATCTCGTGCTGAGGGGTGGAGTTCTCTCTGCAGTTTCTTTTTGCAGCGGTTCTCTCATCTGCATGTTTACAAGGACAGGCTTGTGTCCTGAGAACACGCCTCAAGTGACAAGGACATGCACACATTTACAGCATCCGGGCCCCCGAATAAAGTAAAGCTGCCGATTTCCCAACGGTCCCCCTTTCTGGGTGTGCAGCTACACTTGCCTTCTGTCCCCCATCATTTTGTTGAAAAGTTGTCCTAAGCATGTGAAGACTTACGAAGTCGAAGGGTGCTGCGCTAGCCAGCTTCAGTCGTCTGCACCTTCATTTCTGACCAAATGGAAGCTGCTTCCGGATCGTTCAAGCTACAGAACGATTTGAATTAATAAAAGTGCCTATGAATTATACACATCCCAGATTCCTGTGGACTGTGTCAAAAGCAAAAGAAATCCTAGCTGAGGTTCTTTAACTTTTCCAGAATTAGCTGTATGTTCCTATACAGCAACATGTTAATGGTGTAGTCAGTAGCTCGGTGCCTTCACTGAAGCCTTCTGCTGCTCCCCTCCCGTTCCAAAGGAATGCTGAGGCTGCTCAGGCAGCGGAAGAAGAGGCGCACGAGCAAAATCCTGGGCAGATCCACGAGAAATGCAGAGCAAACCCGTCCTGTCAGGCAGGTGCAATCATCCCCTCTGTGCTGGTGTGGGCCACTGGCTGGGCCACCCGAGCCAGGGCAAGTCTATCTGCTCTTCTCGCCGTGCTCCCGAAGGCGCTTTGCCTGCAGTTTGCAGGGAGCTGTAAATCTCTCCAGCCAGGCTCATGGCGGGGCACTGTCTGCCTCCTTGAGTTGCTGTAGTGCAGTTAGTGGGAAGCGATCAGGAGAACTACAGCTTGAAACTGGGGTGTCAGAGAAGGGGGCTTCTTAAGCAACAGGAGGGTTTCCCTACCTCTCCTTTACCATCTCCTCAGGAGTATCTCCGAGGGAGAAAGCCCTGGGCACATCACACGAGTCTGAACAACCCCACCTTCTTCAGCCCTAAAGACCTGATCTCAATCAGCGCTGGCTGAGCAGTGGCTCAGTTCCTACTCGCTATTGTTATAGGTAGATTAAGGCCAATCACATCCAAATATGGATTAATGAATCTTTATTAAGGTAAGAGAGCAAATGCAGCGCTGGGGTGGCCGAGGAGTCGCAGCTCCGTCCAGGCTCACCAAATTGTTTAAGTTTCAAACCCCCTTTTATCCACCCAGCTGCCGGTTTCAACACCTTCACCTTCGGCACACCTCCTGGCTTCTTCTACAATCTTATCTTCTTTCTTCAGTCCTGTGGTCCTGTACACCTAGTCCTTCAAGTCTGGGTCAATTTGCAGCTCCTTTGTCTTTTATGGCTCAGTGGTTTCAGTTCCCCTCTTATCTCAAGGACAAGGGATACCAGAGATGGCCCATTCTGTTATTTCTCAATCCATTGCAAAGGAGTTACCACCCTTTGATATGGACCATTTGGTGAGCATCCCAAGAGGGGGGGCTGTTGGGTTGGTGTTTCCTCAGATCAATTCCCCCCTTTTCCCAGTAGTAAAGTCTTTTACTTTTCTTAAAATTTGGATCATTGTACTAATAATAGCTTTAGCCTAAGAAGTAATTGTTTAATTACTTTTTAGCGAAAGCAAAATTCTTATATTACTTATCACACTATGAATGGAAACTTCTACAGCACAGCTCCTCCTCCTTTGGTGAATGAGCCTGGTGTCTCTGGTTCTCCAGTGGTGGGGGGGTCGGTCCGAACATTGTCCTGTCTGGACAACTGGCTGACCCTGGGTTGTCCTTTCCAGCCACTTCTTGCTGAGCTCCTGAGAAACGCTGGCATTATGTCAATGAAAGTCAGTAGTCGAGTGATGAACCAGGAGGCAAACCCTTCCCCTTGCCCGCTGCCAGAGTGAGAACATACACAATTTCTGGCTACTCTGCACAACTTGGGTATCTAAGAAGTGCTGCGCTGCGGGCGGGCGGCTGCAGCAGGGTTCCCAGCGGGAGGAGGCGCCGCCGACACGGCCCTGGGGCTGCGGGGGCCCACGGCCGTGCCCCCCAGCAGGCGGGCGCCACCCGCGGTGGGGCGCGGGGGGCAGGAAGAAGCACTCAGAGACGGGGTCAGGGAAAAAGGAGTTTATTTCCCCTTCCTGGGAAAGGGGACACGCGGCAGCCCTGCTCTCAGCGCCGGCGGGGCGGCCTCTTGCCGGGCTGGGGACCGTCCCGGGGGCCGGGGGCCCTCCTCTTCGGGGGGCGCCGGGGCCCCCCAGGCGAGCGGTCCCTGCCCCGGCCGGGAGCGGAGGGGCTGCGGCTGCAGCCCCGGGCAGAGGGACCTGCCGCCGCCGCCTCCCCCGGCTTCTGCCGGGGCGGGCGCGGCCGGGGGGCGGCCGGGAGCCCCGCGGAGGGCGGCCCCCGACGTGCCGCCTTCCTCCTCCCCGGCGGAGCCTGCAGGGCTGCTGGAGGCGGCCGGGCCGGGGCCGGGGCCGGGGCCGGGGCCGGGGCCGGGGCCGGGGCCGGGGGTGACCCCCGGGAGGCGCTGGGGCTGGGAGTTCCCGCCCTGGAACTGGTGCAGATGCAAGTGGTGGAGCTGGAGCTGCTGGAGCTGCTGGAGCTGCTGGAGCTGGTGCATCCAAGTGGTGGAGCTGGAGCTGCTGGAGCTGCTGGAGCTGGTGCAGCAAGTGGTGGAGCTGGAGCTGCTGGAGCTGCTGGAGCTGGTGCTGCTGCAAGTGGTGGAGCTGCAGCTGGAGCTGGCCGCAGGGCTGTCTTCCCCCTGCCCCGCAGCCTCGGAGCGCAGCAGCCTCTCGGCCTCCTCGCTGCACTGGCCCACAATGATATCGATGATGCCATCGACCAGCGGTGCTGTATGTTCCTCAAGGACAGGCTGCAACAGCTGGACCATGACCACACGATCTGGACCATAGAGGCACAGGGTGTGCAGGATGCGGCTTTCGGCCCTGTGTGCCAGCCGCCACCGGGACCCATATATTGCCTGCAGCTCCCGGCGCAGCCAGGGCAGCACGGGGTCCAGGAGATGATGCTCTTCTCTTGGAAGAGTTCTGCCCAGACCTGGGGCAGGAGGCCACCCACAGCTTCTGTCCCTGCAGACCCCTGCTCAGCTGGAGATGTCACGGCACGATGGGGGCTGTTTTCGGCCAGGGGGCTGTTTTCTGGCAGATGGCTGGGAGCTGTTGCTAGGAGGTGTGTGCCGACACACTGTAGATAGTCATTTCCTGCCCCCACAGAAAACCAGATAATATTTACTGGTCCTCTGCAGAGTGGACACACTGGTTTCACGTCTGCCCACCGCAGGATGCAGCCCAGGCAGAACTGGTGGTCACAGGGGCTGACATAAACCGCATCTCTGTGAGCATCGCGGCAGATGGGGCAGCACCACTCTGTCTCCGTGGCCATGTTTCCTTCGTGCGGCGGGCTGGGGAGAGCCAAGGACGGGGAGCTGCTCCCCTCCACTGGCGTCACACGCTGCAAAAGGGAGAGAGGCCGCGGTCACTCGCTGTGCCGGGGAGGGGAAGGGAGGCAGGAGCGGCCAGGCCCCTCGCGAAGGACGCCCTCCCGGCTCCCCGAGCCCCACGGCCGCCCCACGGCCGCCCCGTGGGGACGCTTCCCCCACAGCTCACCTCCGCTGCCGCAAGCGCGCCCGGCGGTGCCCGGCTGCCTGAACCAGGCAGGGCCGGGGAAACGCAGGGGATGGCTCCGGGACGGGCACCGAGAGCTGCCGACGGCAGCCCCCAAAGCGCCGCCCAGCACCAGGAGCAGCCTCGCTCGACCCTCCAGACCTCGCAGGCACGCTCGGCAGGAGTCCAGGCACGAGCCAGGCTGGGCCAGCGGCTGCCGGCGCCCGAATATAAGCAGCGAGGGACGCGAGGTCACAGTCCATCGCTCGCTGACGTCACAGTCCACTGCTCGGCGATGTCACGCCAGGCCTTCCGACCCCATAGGCCCATGGCATCAAGAGAGGAAGGAAAATACCCTTTCTTGGGTTTGTCTTCTACGTTGCCGTGTTCGTCCAGCTTGGTCACCGGCAGCACGTGCCCGTGACTGTCTCATCCCCACTCCTGACGCCTCGCAGGGCCAGGGCCCTCTCCCTCACCAAGCTGGCTGGTGCTCCTGGCCGACCGCTGCGTTGGTGGTGCTCAAAAGCGCCAGTAGTGGGGCCTGATCCCATACACGCGGGAAGCAGCCGTAGGTGCCGTCCCTCCAGAGGACGGTGCAAGGGCCGCAGGCACCCTGCTCCCGAGTTCGGGGAGCCCAGGATCCATCACTGCGTGGGCCGTCAATTCCCACCCCCCACTGCTGCCTCTCTGGCTTCTATAATTAATTAGTCAATCATTTAGAGTCATTAGTCCAAGCACTCGGTTTGTATTTTAGACGAGCATCGTCTGTTAGTTCGACTGCGTGAGAGTGGAGGGTGCTGTGTGTAAGTCAGCCACGTGGGTCTGCCCGTGAAAATCTCGTGAGGCGGCGGCCCCTGCTTTCTATTCACAGTACTTCTTGTCTGCATCAGTGGGAGAGGCAAACTCACGGAGGTGTCTCGGGCCAGCCTCTGCACCGATTTTTTGCCAGCTTGGTTTAGAAATCAGAGTTTTTCCTCTCCACAGCCCCACTGGATTGGGGGTGATGGGCACAAGGACGCTTTGGTTCAAGTTGTAGGGCTGCACGAGTTTTCTGCATTGCTTGCCCACTGAAATGGTGCTCTTGTTTCTATCTCGTGCTGAGGGGTGGAGTTCTCTCTGCAGTTTCTTTTTGCAGCGGTTCTCTCATCTGCATGTTTACAAGGACAGGCTTGTGTCCTGAGAACACGCCTCAAGTGACAAGGACATGCACACATTTACAGCATCCGGGCCCCCGAATAAAGTAAAGCTGCCGATTTCCCAACGGTCCCCCTGGTTCTGGGTGTGCAGCTACACTTGCCTTCTGTCCCCCATCATTTTGTTGAAAAGTTGTCCTAAGCATGTGAAGACTTACGAAGTCGAAGGGTGCTGCGCTAGCCAGCTTCAGTCGTCTGCACCTTCATTTCTGACCAAATGGAAGCTGCTTCCGGATCGTTCAAGCTACAGAACGATTTGAATTAATAAAAGTGCCTATGAATTATACACATCCCAGATTCCTGTGGACTGTGTCAAAAGCAAAAGAAATCCTAGCTGAGGTTCTTTAACTTTTCCAGAATTAGCTGTATGTTCCTATACAGCAACATGTTAATGGTGTAGTCAGTAGCTCGGTGCCTTCACTGAAGCCTTCTGCTGCTCCCCTCCCGTTCCAAAGGAATGCTGAGGCTGCTCAGGCAGCGGAAGAAGAGGCGCACGAGCAAAATCCTGGGCAGATCCACGAGAAATGCAGAGCAAACCCGTCCTGTCAGGCAGGTGCAATCATCCCCTCTGTGCTGGTGTGGGCCACTGGCTGGGCCACCCGAGCCAGGGCAAGTCTATCTGCTCTTCTCGCCGTGCTCCCGAAGGCGCTTTGCCTGCAGTTTGCAGGGAGCTGTAAATCTCTCCAGCCAGGCTCATGGCGGGGCACTGTCTGCCTCCTTGAGTTGCTGTAGTGCAGTTAGTGGGAAGCGATCAGGAGAACTACAGCTTGAAACTGGGGTGTCAGAGAAGGGGGCTTCTTAAGCAACAGGAGGGTTTCCCTACCTCTCCTTTACCATCTCCTCAGGAGTATCTCCGAGGGAGAAAGCCCTGGGCACATCACACGAGTCTGAACAACCCCACCTTCTTCAGCCCTAAAGACCTGATCTCAATCAGCGCTGGCTGAGCAGTGGCTCAGTTCCTACTCGCTATTGTTATAGGTAGATTAAGGCCAATCACATCCAAATATGGATTAATGAATCTTTATTAAGGTAAGAGAGCAAATGCAGCGCTGGGGTGGCCGAGGAGTCGCAGCTCCGTCCAGGCTCACCAAATTGTTTAAGTTTCAAACCCCCTTTTATCCACCCAGCTGCCAGTTTCAACACCTTCACCTTCGGCACACCTCCTGGCTTCTTCTACAATCTTATCTTCTTTCTTCAGTCCTGTGTTTCCTGCTTGCGGGGACTTGCTGCATGCCTACCCCCAAGCAGCAGCCGCTGGTGCCACATGTCTCCGGCCTGGAGGGAGCCCTCTGGAGATGAACGGCGGCTACGTGGACACTATAGTTCCCGTTACAGGTTCGTAAAGGATAAGGTGCGGTAGAAAAAATATACCTATGTACACTGTTTTATATGTATATATATATATATATATATATATATAAATGATTTTGTAGTTATACTAAAATAGCAGAAACCAGTTGTGACTTAGCACAGCAAAAGCACACTTGCACACGTGCCATCAGCCCCACTAGCTGTGGCAGCACATGGTGCAGCAGAGTCCGGACTTCGAGACGGCAAGGCACCAATACTGAGCGGACGTCTCCACGACGACAGCGTTGGCCGGACTTGGTTGCCGCGCCGTGTCGCAGCTCCGGGTGAATTCTACACCCTCTGCATCCCGTCACGTAGGGCCAGGACGTGCCAGGAGGCGGGCAAAGCACGTCCTGACTGGTGTACTGTCAAAGCACCGCTTGCGCTTGCGCTGTAACAGAAAAGGTGGTCGTCTTGGCCCCTTGAAGGTCGTGACTTCATCCTCCCTCCTCTGCATCGCCTACCCAGCAATGTCCCTTGTGGTCTTAGTGGCATGCAGCCCAGTTTCATAGCGTGGGTAAGCGTGGGTAGAGGTCCGTTTTGCTGCTTCCTTCCTCTGATCTTTAACTTTCTTATGCTTTAACCTTCAGTTGTTACCTGACGTGTAGCTAAACAAGAACAGCGTCCCGTGCAGCAGTCACGCACACGGAGGCGCAAACCGTAGAGACTTCTTCCATCGGATACAGTCTACCGATCAAAAAATAGATTTGCACTAACACAAACGGTTTGTCCCATCACTGACACAGCTATTCGTGCTGTCAGGTTTTCCGTTCCCTGACAGAGCGCTCACAAGTGAGTTTTGTGAAGCCTCAGGCCGGGATTAGCTCCTTCTTGAGGCTCTGTAAGGCAACACTCGGGTGCTGTTACTCAAGTAGCCAGAAGGTGACAGGCCTGGAAACAACCTTTGAGTCAGACTGACTTTAGATTTAGCACGCTTCAGAAGGCTGTGTCTGGTCAGTCAAACTGAGCCGTGGACAAATAAGAAAGCATACGGCCTGCCACTTCTCTTCTGAAGCAGCAGTGCCCAATGCAGGTAGGCGCTGCCAATGCAGACTGAGCGAGACGCGTGGGTAAAGCACGACAGCCTTTGAACAGGAACCAACTTTCTGTTGTTGCTTTGAAAAAAGCCATTCCAGGGCCCCTTAAACCACAGCCAGTGTGACCTGAGTGCAAGCACTTGTGTCGAGATGGGAGTGCCAAAGCCCGTGAAGGAGGCTGAGCGAGCACGCCAGGGACAGGAAGGCCCGGCAGGAAACGCTCCTGTGCAGCCGCACGGGAAGCCTCACGCCCAGCCTTGCAGCAGCTTCATCGAGCCCTGGCTCGGCGCTCCCTCCTGACTTGGCAAAGCAATTCGGCACCAGCTAGGAAGCAACCGAATCCCACAGGACTCAAAGCGGAGCGAGGCGGTGCTAAACCGAATTCTCTCAGCAGAGGCCACAGTCGCCTATGGCGCTCTGCACCCTGCACACACAGGACGTTAGCTTGCTCAAGCCAGAAGGTTTAAGAAGACACCTTAATTTCTGACCCTCTCCAACCACCTTCTCCTGGGAGACGACTCCCTCGGGATACACACTGAGGAAATACCCTTCTAGAGACTGGGGATAGCTCTCCTCCCACATCTTCTTTTAACTACAAGTTATAAAGCATTGCTCACTAAAAAGCAACACACAACGAAATAATAATAAAGCTAATAAAAATGCTGGAACTGGTGGAGCTGGAACTGGTGCAGCTGCAAGTGGTGGAGCTGGAGCTGCTGGAGCTGCTGGAGCTGGTGCTGCTGCAAGTGGTGGAGCTGCAGCTGGAGCTGGCCGCAGGGCTGTCTTCCCCCTGCCCCGCAGCCTCGGAGCGCAGCAGCCTCTCGGCCTCCTCGCTGCACAGGCCCACAATGATATCGATGATGCCATCGACCAGCGGTGCTGTATGTTCCTCAAGGACAGGCTGCAACAGCTGGACCATGACCACACGATCTGGACCACGGAGGCACAGGGCGTGCAGGATGCGGCTCTCCACCCTGTGTGCCAGCCGCCACCGGGACCCATGATGCAAGCCTTTCGACTCTAATGAGAAGCAGCCAAAATCCTACTCCTTCACCCCCTCTTAGGCAGTAGAGAAGGCATGGGGAGCCAGTAACCACTGTATCTCTTCAAACGGATCTGTGGATAGGGCCCACCTACTGCTTCTGCTCAACACCAGAGAGCATAGTTTAAAGCTCTAGAAGGAGGAGAAAGCACAGTTTAAAGCTCCAAGCAGGTGATCTGAAAATATCTTGTTAGATGCTTGCTCGCGTACTGATCTTTACATGGGTCTCTGCATTGTTACCTCAGTGGCAAAATGCACTGAGATAAGGCTAACCAAGGGTGTCAAGAAAAATATCTCTGTTTATGGTGGTGAGAATTTATGGATTTGTGCTTAGAAAAATCTGAAATTATTCTTTTAAGGAGTGAAACAGTGATTTAAATTCAACAGAACAAAGTCCTGCTGTGAGGTTGCATTTTTCATTATGTCATTTTCATCTATAATAGCCCGGGGACTTTGTTTCTTCAAGTGTCTTACACTCTCTGGAATTTAACCTCCTATCATCTCTGCAGCAGTTACATATTTTTAGGCAGGAAACACTCCCTTAATACTGTTAAAACACGAGACAAGCTAGCTTTTCTAATCAGCCTCTTTGAAAACCTTTTGTATAGAGGACACTGTATGAAAGGCACCAACAAAACATTTATGACCCATGCTTCTGATCTCGAACAGCAGGAACACACACACTCAGGCAGCTCAGTTTCCATCTCTGCTAGACTGTAGCAACATGAGCATTTCTGTACGTTATGTTGCGTAAAGTATTTTATTTTCAGCAACGCAAAATACAACGCAAACTTCAGTGGGAATCTAGGAATATTAAAGATAGCTCTTTTGATTAAAGCTATGTAGTATTTACTTGCGTAGCACCACCACAAAGTAATCAGAGTATAAATGGCTCCTCTTTGTGGAGGGTAGGAAAACAACAGACAATTCTTTGTCTTTGGTTGCACTGTTGTTCATTGTAAATCACGTTACGGGTAGAACTGGACATGTTGCATGACAATCATTACTTGCCTGGTGCCTAGCCATCCCTGATATTGGCAATAAAAGTAAAATTTTTTCTCCAGCAAACCTTTAAGGATTTTTAAAAAATTACGCTGATTTAAATTAATAAGTGATAAATTAATAGCCAATCATGCTATTTTTTAAAAATATGCTAATTAAGTACATGCAAAATATATGAGACTGATGACTTTGAGTTGATGGTGGGTGATGGTTGTTACAATAAAAATCTTTGCTGGATTTAGTGGGCAACTGTGTCTGGCTGAAGCAAATGTTGAAACAAGTAAGGGTGATGCTGGATCAGAGCGAGGTTCAGCTTAACCCCCGAGAACCACACCACGTCTGCTTGTGTTGTGTTTGAGCTCTTACGGGGAAGATGACCCGTTAATGTACCTTACAATGGCCAGAGAATCTAGACATAGACTAGTACTTTGATTTTGCAAGTAGGCATCCTGACTGACCCTTTCTTCTGCTCTCTCCATGCAACTTCCACTGTTACATCAGCCACAGGGAAGCTGAACAACGTGACACCCCATTGTTGGACAAGTTTCCCTGAAGCTGTTGCACTGAGAAGAGTATGCTGGATTCTTTTGGAGCTTTTCCTACAAATTAATTAAGAATAAATTAGCTTTTTCTCTCATCCTCCCCCCTCCCCCCCCGCCCCGCCTTCGTCTTGTCTATTTGTGAGTGAGTGTCCATGTACTTATTATTAGGTCACAGCTTTATTTACTTTTTGTTAAATCTCAGCCATATACAGCTGCCCATTAAGAACAGGAGAGGAGAAAATTATTCCACTGGCTTTTATACAGCTTAGTAGATCTTTCTGGATATAAGTGCCTTAAATTGTGGAAACGAAAACTGCTATATATGATGAAATTCACTGTCAGTGAACTATCTGAAGAACAATGCAGGTTCAATTGACAAGATGTTCCCTGCTTCAACAACAAGGAGGCACTACTGAGGTTTCACATTTCCCTGAATTTTGGGAAACCTACAGTTGGGAACCTATATTTGCTCTGCGTAGAAAATGCTGTGCTCTCCTACTCCTCATATCTAGAAGCCAGCTCAAAAATAAGATCTGGAGAGGGGCCACCATTCACCTCGGCCCACAAACAGTTTAGATATGGCCAAACATAGAGTAAGTGCTTTAATGACTCTCTTTAAATGGCATGAATGAGCATAATGATTGCTTTTTAAATTTATAGGCAATCATAGAGTACATTGCTTACATATGGAAAAGATAAGCACCCGTGGTCTCTGAGGGACAGGAGAGATAGCCTATCTACTTTGGCATAATATCTCTAAGAGTGAACAGAGAAAGAAGGAATGTAAGAAACAGAGCAAGCATGGAAAAAGAAATCCCTCACGATACTTTGCAGCAGCCAGAGGTTTGAGGATTTTGTAAGTTGGATGTTATGTTCAGATCGTTGTTTTGGAAGAGCCGTAGATGGATCTGTCCTTAATGAATTTGGCTTATGCCCTTCTGAAGATTTTTATACTTTTGGGCTCTGTGCAATGACTACCTCAGTTTATTTCAGTGTTGTGTAAAGAAATCCTGCACCGAGGCACCAGAAGCAGTAAAGTTCCTCCCTTTCACAGCAAGGAAATAATTAAACTATGATCCTGAGTAAAAGTCTCGTTCCCTGTCTGTATCTCGGCTACTGATCCTTGCTCTGAAAGTAATAGCAAGAACATACATAGCCCTATTCTTGCAATACTTTCGTCTTCCAATTATTAGAGCATTTAAAATGCCACAACACCGGAAAATATCAAAGGTAATAGAAACTTTATGAAGGAAATTGCTAGTACCAAATTAATCCCTTCTGCCACTCTGCTGAAATCAGTGAATTAGTATCAGGGAGGAATTTGGGCTGTGATCTTTGAAACACTACCTAGCACAAGTGAATTGCACACCAAAGGCTTTTAAACCATGTTAGATAAGCTACATAGTCAAGGCTAATGTTATTGTAGTGACATGGTAACATTAGAACTACATTACAGACAATTTCATTCTGCTCCTATGTGCCTTCTTTAGATGCCCGTTATCTTCATTTTCTGCCCATTTATGCCAATTATTGCTGTGATTATAGGCCTGACACCAGATGCACAAACGGCCCATGTGCTGTAGGTCTGGCTGCATTCAAGAGAATCAGTCAGGCTCACGATTCGTACAGTTTATTCTTACGTGAGATCTACAGATCCTTTTGAGATTACGTATGACAAATGCACAAACAGCAGGTTGCCTATATAGCACTACACACAAAAACAATTGCAATCACACACATTCCCGGGTAATCACTTGGCATAGCCAAGGGCATAAATCTTACCAAAAGACATCCCTCCCTGGGGGAAGGGGGTGAGCAGCACAAACCCATTGATCTGTCCCTCCGATTAGATGTCAGATTATCGTCCCTCTGAGTTACATACAAACTTGGGGTAGTATTTATCTGGATGTGTATGTGCGAGTGGGTGGGACTGTGGTCAATCCGTTGTTTCTGGAATAAAGATACAGCACATTCCTTGGCACAATGTGCACGCAGTTACGGTAGGAAAAGCGGAAGCATGGGAGAGAGTGTCTGCGGAGTTGTGCAAAACATTCCTTGAGAAAAGGGGAAGAGCAGGAGATAAACCTGTATAATTCTGTCAAATATTCCTTGAGAAAAGTGGGAGAATAGGACCACGTGGCCTCCAATTCACATTCTTCCGTGGCGCCATGACAACACAAAACACTGGATCTTCTCACTGTCCTGTGCTTGTTTTGGGCACCAAGTGTTAAGGAAATACGCATTTTACAGTTTTTTCACTCTTTCGCTTCTCCCACACTTCACAGCAATGCATGAAGAAAACCAATGCCCACAGGTGGCAGGAGCCAGGCTCTGCACTGGCAGGTGTTCAGAAATGCCGAAATTGGGATGTCTTGCTGTAATGTGAGAATTCCATCACAGGAACTGTATTTTTCCATTTACTGACAAGGCAAACACCGAACTGTGGTACGGACACGCGTGCTTTGCGAATACAAACTGTCACTTGGCACTCGCACTGACTCGGGATGTTTAGATAGAGAAAGCCCAGAAGAGCCTTTGCCGCATGAAAACAGCAATAATGATAACGATAAACCCTTCCACCCTTGTGATGCCTATGTCGCGTACCGATGCAGCCCAAACTCCCAATAGGCTTGGGCTAAAAGTAGTTCTGAGGTCATACGAAAAGCCCAGGAGACCGGGGCTAGCCTGGTACTTGGGCCGTCTGGATGTGCCTCCTCCTCTGGGGGCCCAGATCCCTCAAGGGGAACTGCGCTTATTCATGGCACAGAGTCCACTGTGCACGTCCACTGAACTGCTAGGAAAGCAGCGGCAAGACAGAAACAGGGATTACCTGGATCACTAAATCTCATCTCCTGCAGGCGCATCAGCCATGAAATGAGCACGTATTCCAGAAGGGCTCAGGGCACTTCCTCCAGCCACCACAGAGGGTGCCTTCGGCACTCAGTAGCAAATGGATGGCCTGTCATAAAGTACAAGCTGCCAGGTCTTAGTGAGCGTTCCCCAGGCAGCAGCCAAGAGGAGAACCCTCAGCAGATCTGAAACAAGGGTCAGTGTGAAATGGGATATTAGCCAAATTTGGTATCATGCTTGCACGAGACAAGACACATTGCTTGTATTGCTCTGCCTCTATTTCCTGTTCAAAACAGGGCCCCCCTTTCCTTTCCTTAAATAAGTGTGTATCAGCAAAATATCACCTCCCAACCGGCACAAACCCGCTCTGCGGTTTAGCCCGGGTCCAGGAGGCGACAGAGACTGCGCAGGAATTCAGGATGAAAAGTCCAGCAGTGAGGTAGAGGAGATACTTCCTGCCCCGACCACTGCCCAGCTCTTCACGACCCCTGCCCCGGACCAAAGGAGCTCACTGCGCAGCCGCAAGGAGGAGGAGACCTAATTATAATAAGAAGCGAGGGTAGGCGGGAATAGGTTATGAATATGTATACGCGTCTCATGAATACGCAACACACTGTAACATATAAGCAAGACTAGAACGGCAGGGGGGCGCGCACGCTTGTTGCGGGGGAGCGTTCCGCCGTGCGCCCGGCGCCGAATAAGCATACCTGCTTTACAACCCTGAGTTGCGAAGTCTTTCATCCGTAAATCAAGTGCTCGGAGAGAAAGGGGAAACAAGGGAATTCTGAAAGCCTCGGAGCCGTCACGCCCCCACAACTCGTGCACTCAGGTCACTGTTGGGCGCTGTGCTGGAAACAGCCGCCAGCGCCCCCGACATGAGCCCCCTCAGGGCACCCTGGGGCCGGCAGCCGCCGCCGCTCCGACCGGCGGGGCCCGCGCGCTCCGCAGCGCCGGCCGTACCGATCGGCCCGGCCGCCCGGGAGCCCCCTCAGGAGAAGGGGGACGTGACCGGCGCGCCCGCGGCTAATGGCCGCCTGCCCACAAGATGGCGCCCGCGGGCCGCGTCGCGGCGGTAACGGTCGCCCGAAGGCGGGTTTTGTCCCGCTTCCATCAGGGTCTAGTTCTCGTTCTCTCGACTGGTCTTCCCGGTTTCAACCCTGCGGTCTGAAATGAGGGTTACCTCTCGGTACCTGCCTCAACTGATGCCATCTGAGAGATCGCACTAAGAAGATGCAGCTTCCATTTGGGTACAAAAAATTCTGTTCCTGAACGTCTGTATTGGTTTTGTCCTTGGACAACACTGCGAGCATAAACTTTTCTTCCAGGACGAGGAGCGGAAAACTGTTCGAGGAGGAGTCTTCCTGCATCACATTAGCGATCCCTGCCAATAGCGGACTGTATCTGCTAGGTTCCTGCATGAGAAAGGAGGTGTTCTGTGGCTTTGTACAGATGAACTCGGATGAACCTGTAATTCCTGGTTTCCTCAGCAGGGAGACGCGAAGAAATCCGAACAGCGTCGGAGTAAAGGAAGAGGGTATTGCAGGCTGGAATGCCTTTACCGGGGCTCAGTGTCAGATCAGTCACGCGACATGAACTACCCTATGGCCTAAGCCACAGCACTGCAGGGACAACCGGTCCCCGCAAACCAGAAGCCAACAACCTGACTAACTGCCAGTGGTTCAAATTTGCCGTACATTTATGACATAAATTGTGCCTCACGTGTTTGATTTTGCCACCTATTTTTCATGGCCTGTGTGAGTGGAAGAACGCTGTGTCCTTCACAAAATGATGTCACCTCTGTTTTCACAGTGGTTTCTCAAGGATGAGGGGGGGTCATGTCCGTCAAACCGTGGGCCTCGTGCTTGCCTCTGCTCTGCAACCAAGACAAAGGCACGGGGGGCGTGCAGAAGCCGTTTCCTGAGATCCTGACACTCTGTTACTGTGGGCCAATCTGGAGCGTACCGCCTCAGCATCCACACAGTTTATAAGACTAATCTTATCAAGAGCTTTATTTTAGGTGGATGAGACATTTTATACTGAAAAAGACCCCAGCGTGATGGTGACTGAGGCCGAGATGACTTGGCAAAGGTACCCGCCGTGAGCTGGAGGTGTCTGGGGAAGGAATTAAGAGTATGGAAACAGTGACGCCCTGCAGCCCGTCATCGCTGTTCAGGTGCACGTGGGCAGTTAGGGGAGGTCGGTGCCTGCGCACAGAAGACACGGAGGCAAAGGGCAGGGTCGGGAGGTGGTCCTGTCCCACTGTGATGGGAGGGAGGTGGTGCAAGTGACAGCCCTGTGTGTGGCAAGCAGTGGGGAAAGGGCCGGCGTTCGTTGTGAAAATGTATCCCTAAGTCGTGTTTTGGGGAGCCAGGCAGTAATCTAGCCATCGCCTCTTTCCTCCCTGCCGCGGACACAGGTTCTGCTTATGCAGCTTAAGCCACAGCCGGTCCCACGGACAGGGGAGGGCACCGGGGGCACTTTGCACCGGGAGCCTTCCCAAGACCCCGATGATGTGCATTTGTAACGGCACCTGGAGGCATTGCCAAAGCGACGGAGTTGGGCTTAAGGGCACACACACGGCTCCTTGTCCAACCTTGCTTGCTGGCACAGCCAGCACCCCCAGCGTGATAACTCTGACGAGACCCGTGTGCGTTCGTGTCCACTGCTGAGCTGCTCCGTGGCACAGAGACGCTGCAGCCGGGGCAGCCATCAGTTCCTCGGCTGGCAATGCGGAAGTGGGAGAGCTGTGGAAGAAGCTCTCACCCTCAGGTCTGGCCTCTGCTGAAACCAGTCCCCCTGCATTCCCCAAAACACAGCAAGAAGTTGTTTCTCACGCAGTTCAGGGCACTGAGGGAGAGTTGAGGCTGGGTTCAACGTTAAGAAAGTCCATCCCTGTCAGAACCAATGACCGTCCTCTGGATTCCAGGTCACCCCTCTCCTAAAGCAAAGCCTCCGGGAGAGACCCGGGCAGAAAGCTGACGAGGCATTTCCCAGGGCATAAGCACCAGTTCGCCTCAGGCACTGCTTCTCTGCGCCCTGCAGGGATGAGATCTGTTAAGAGGCACCTTTCCGCATCTGTGTCTGTTCTCACGCCTCCCGTGACAGCAGCTGGGCTCCTCTGGATGCCAGGGCACAGCCAAGGGAGGCAGGAGCCTGTTGTTATAAAGCAGAGTTCCGAGGGCTCTTTTTGGGGGAGAAGCAATGGGGCATCTACAAAGGAGCCCGCTGCCGTGATTCCTACTGCCACGCGACACGGCAGCTGCTGAAACCAGCAGCAGAAAGATCAGGTCTCTGCACCCTCTTGTGAACGTTCTCCACAGTTACAGCGGCGCAAATCCACGGGCCCTCTGCGGCAGGGAGAGCGGCTGTGACACTCGCTCCTCCAGCACACCAGCAGGCCAGATGCCGGCGCTGAAGCGCTGGTGCTGTCAGCAGCTGTTGAACACAAGCCACGCGAGAAACAGCGGAACTCGGGGGATTATCCAGCCCCTTCGCTGGCGGGTCACTCCTTTCCACACCGGGCTGCCTCACCGACTCCAAAGACGCCCGAACCTGAGCTCTGCACGCACAGACCCGAACCCCAAACCCCGGCGCAGGCGCAGACACCTCCAGCAGCACAGACATCAGCCCACCTGGAGAGCTTCCTGCTTCGTCACCCGCGGTGGGGTGCAGAGGCACGTGCTGGAGGGGGCAGGGTTGCAGCTCATCGCGACCGGTTCCACTGACCGCCAGCAGAGACCGGGGGTGATGCCCAGTTGGGTCCCCGTCGGCCCTGCGGCCAAGCCACCTTCCCCGCTGCCCGCTCTGCCCTGGGCCTCCGCTGCGCTGCGGGCGGGCGGCTGCAGCAGGGTTCCCAGCGGGAGGAGGCGCCGCCGACACGGCCCTGGGGCTGCGGGGGCCCACGGCCGTGCCCCCCAGCAGGCGGGCGCCACCCGCGGTGGGGCGCGGGGGGCAGGAAGAAGCACTCAGAGACGGGGTCAGGGAAAAAGGAGTTTATTTCCCCTTCCTGGGAAAGGGGACACGCGGCAGCCCTGCTCTCAGCGCCGGCGGGGCGGCCTCTTGCCGGGCTGGGGACCGTCCCGGGGGCCGGGGGCCCTCCTCTTCGGGGGGCGCCGGGGCCCCCCAGGCGAGCGGTCCCTGCCCCGGCCGGGAGCGGAGGGGCTGCGGCTGCAGCCCCGGGCAGAGGGACCTGCCGCCGCCGCCTCCCCCGGCTTCTGCCGGGGCGGGCGCGGCCGGGGGGCGGCCGGGAGCCCCGCGGAGGGCGGCCCCCGACGTGCCGCCTTCCTCTCCCCGGCGGAGCAGGGCTGCTGGAGGCGGCGGAGGGGCCGGCCGGGCCGGGGCCGGGGCCGGGGCCGGGGCCGGGGCCGGGGGTGACCCCCGGGAGGCGCTGGGCTGGGAGTTCCCGCCCTGGAACTGGTGCAGATGCAAGTGGTGGAGCTGGAGCTGCTGGAGCTGCTGGAGCTGGTGCAGCTGCAAGTGGTGGAGCTGGAGCTGGAGCTGGCCGCAGGGCTGTCTTCTCCCTGCCCCGCAGCCTCGGAGCGCAGCAGCCTCTCGGCCTCCTCGCTGCACAGGCCCACAATGATATCGATGATGCCATCGACCAGCGGTGCTGTATGTTCCTCAAGGACAGGCTGCAACAGCTGGACCATGACCACACGATCTGGACCATGGAGGCACAGGGCGTGCAGGATGCGGCTCTCCACCCTGTGTGCCAGCCGCCACCGGGACCCATATATTGCCTGCAGCTCCCGGCGCAGCCAGGGCAGCACGGGGTCCAGGAGATGATGCTCTTCTCTTTGGAAGAGTTCTGCCCAGACCTGGGGCAGGAGGCCACCCACAGCTTCTGTCCCTGCAGACCCCTGCTCAGCTGGAGATGTCACGGCACGATGGGGGCTGTTTTCAGCCAGGTGGCTGGGAGCTGTGGCTGCCTGGCTGCTGTCACCTGATGACTCTTCAGGGTCTGTGATGACACACTGTAGATAGTCATTTTCTGCCCGCACAGAAAACCAGATAATATTTACTGGTCCTCTGCAGACTGGACACACTGGTTTCACCCTTGCCCACCGCAGGATGCAGCCAGGCAGAACTGGTGTTGGCAGGGCCTGACATATGCCACATCTGTATGAGTGTCGCGGCAGATGGGGCAGCACCACTCTGTCTCCGTGGCCATGTTTCCTTCGTGCGGCGGGCTGGGGAGAGCCAAGGACGGGGAGCTGCTCCCCTCCACTGGCGTCACACGCTGCAAAAGGGAGAGAGGCCGCGGTCACTCGCTGTGCCGGGGAGGGGAAGGGAGGCAGGAGCGGCCAGGCCCCTCGCGAAGGACGCCCTCCCGGCTCCCCGAGCCCCACGGCCGCCCCACGGCCGCCCCGTGGGGACGCTTCCCCCCACAGCTCACCTCCGCTGCCGCAAGCGCGCCCGGCGGTGCCCGGCTGCCTGAACCAGGCAGGGCCGGGGAAACGCAGGGGATGGCTCCGGGACGGGCACCGAGAGCTGCCGACGGCAGCCCCCAAAGCGCCGCCCAGCACCAGGAGCAGCCTCGCTCGACCCTCCAGACCTCGCAGGCACGCTCGGCAGGAGTCCAGGCACGAGCCAGGCTGGGCCAGCGGCTGCCGGCGCCCGAATATAAGCAGCGAGGGACGCGAGGTCACAGTCCATCGCTCGCTGACGTCACAGTCCACTGCTCGGCGATGTCACGCCAGGCCTTCCGACCCCATAGGCCCATGGCGTCAAGAGAGGAAGGAAAATACCCTTTCTTGGGTTTGTCTTCTACGTTGCCGTGTTCGTCCAGCTTGGTCACCGGCAGCACGTGCCCGTGACTGTCTCATCCCCACTCCTGACGCCTCGCAGGGCCAGGGCCCTCTCCGCTCACCAAGCTGGCTGGTGCTCCTGGCCGACCGCTGCGTTGGTGGTGCTCAAAAGCGCCAGTAGTGGGGCCTGATCCCATACACGCGGGAAGCAGCCGTAGGTGCCGTCCCTCCAGAGGACGGTGCAAGGGCCGCAGGCACCCTGCTCCCGAGTTCGGGGAGCCCAGGATCCATCACTGCGTGGGCCGTCAATTCCCACCCCCCACTGCTGCCTCTCTGGCTTCTATAATTAATTAGTCAATCATTTAGAGTCATTAGTCCAAGCACTCGGTTTGTATTTTAGACGAGCATCGTCTGTTAGTTCGACTGCGTGAGAGTGGAGGGTGCTGTGTGTAAGTCAGCCACGTGGGTCTGCCCGTGAAAATCTCGTGAGGCGGCGGCCCCTGCTTTCTATTCACAGTACTTCTTGTCTGCATCAGTGGGAGAGGCAAACTCACGGAGGTGTCTCGGGCCAGCCTCTGCACCGATTTTTTGCCAGCTTGGTTTAGAAATCAGAGTTTTTCCTCTCCACAGCCCCACTGGATTGGGGGTGATGGGCACAAGGACGCTTTGGTTCAAGTTGTAGGGCTGCACGAGTTTTCTGCATTGCTTGCCCACTGAAATGGTGCTCTTGTTTCTATCTCGTGCTGAGGGGTGGAGTTCTCTCTGCAGTTTCTTTTTGCAGCGGTTCTCTCATCTGCATGTTTACAAGGACAGGCTTGTGTCCTGAGAACACGCCTCAAGTGACAAGGACATGCACACATTTACAGCATCCGGGCCCCCGAATAAAGTAAAGCTGCCGATTTCCCAACGGTCCCCCTGTTCTGGGTGTGCAGCTACACTTGCCTTCTGTCCCCCATCATTTTGTTGAAAAGTTGTCCTAAGCATGTGAAGACTTACGAAGTCGAAGGGTGCTGCGCTAGCCAGCTTCAGTCGTCTGCACCTTCATTTCTGACCAAATGGAAGCTGCTTCCGGATCGTTCAAGCTACAGAACGATTTGAATTAATAAAAGTGCCTATGAATTATACACATCCCAGATTCCTGTGGACTGTGTCAAAAGCAAAAGAAATCCTAGCTGAGGTTCTTTAACTTTTCCAGAATTAGCTGTATGTTCCTATACAGCAACATGTTAATGGTGTAGTCAGTAGCTCGGTGCCTTCACTGAAGCCTTCTGCTGCTCCCCTCCCGTTCCAAAGGAATGCTGAGGCTGCTCAGGCAGCGGAAGAAGAGGCGCACGAGCAAAATCCTGGGCAGATCCACGAGAAATGCAGAGCAAACCCGTCCTGTCAGGCAGGTGCAATCATCCCCTCTGTGCTGGTGTGGGCCACTGGCTGGGCCACCCGAGCCAGGGCAAGTCTATCTGCTCTTCTCGCCGTGCTCCCGAAGGCGCTTTGCCTGCAGTTTGCAGGGAGCTGTAAATCTCTCCAGCCAGGCTCATGGCGGGGCACTGTCTGCCTCCTTGAGTTGCTGTAGTGCAGTTAGTGGGAAGCGATCAGGAGAACTACAGCTTGAAACTGGGGTGTCAGAGAAGGGGGCTTCTTAAGCAACAGGAGGGTTTCCCTACCTCTCCTTTACCATCTCCTCAGGAGTATCTCCGAGGGAGAAAGCCCTGGGCACATCACACGAGTCTGAACAACCCCACCTTCTTCAGCCCTAAAGACCTGATCTCAATCAGCGCTGGCTGAGCAGTGGCTCAGTTCCTACTCGCTATTGTTATAGGTAGATTAAGGCCAATCACATCCAAATATGGATTAATGAATCTTTATTAAGGTAAGAGAGCAAATGCAGCGCTGGGGTGGCCGAGGAGTCGCAGCTCCGTCCAGGCTCACCAAATTGTTTAAGTTTCAAACCCCCTTTTATCCACCCAGCTGCCGGTTTCAACACCTTCACCTTCGGCACACCTCCTGGCTTCTTCTACAATCTTATCTTCTTTCTTCAGTCCTGTGGTCCTGTACACCTAGTCCTTCAAGTCTGGGTCAATTTGCAGCTCCTTGTCTTTTATGGCTCAGTGGTTTCAGTTCCCCTCTTATCTCAAGGACAAGGGATACCAGAGATGGCCCATTCTGTTATTTCTCAATCCATTGCAAAGGAGTTACCACCCTTTGATATGGACCATTTGGTGAGCATCCCAAGAGGGGGGGCTGTTGGGTTGGTGTTTCCTCAGATCAATTCCCCCCTTTTCCCAGTAGTAAAGTCTTTTACTTTTCTTAAAATTTGGATCATTGTACTAATAATAGCTTTAGCCTAAGAAGTAATTGTTTAATTACTTTTTAGCGAAAGCAAAATTCTTATATTACTTATCACACTATGAATGGAAACTTCTACAGCACAGCTCCTCCTCCTTTGGTGAATGAGCCTGGTGTCTCTGGTTCTCCAGTGGTGGGGGGGTCGGTCCGAACATTGTCCTGTCTGGACAACTGGCTGACCCTGGGTTGTCCTTTCCAGCCACTTCTTGCTGAGCTCCTGAGAAACGCTGGCATTATGTCAATGAAAGTCAGTAGTCGAGTGATGAACCAGGAGGCAAACCCTTCCCCTTGCCCGCTGCCAGAGTGAGAACATACACAATTTCTGGCTACTCTGCACAACTTGGGTATCTAAGAAGTGCTGCGCTGCGGGCGGGCGGCTGCAGCAGGGTTCCCAGCGGGAGGAGGCGCCGCCGACACGGCCCTGGGGCTGCGGGGGCCCACAGCCGTGCCCCCCAGCAGGCGGGCGCCACCCGCGGTGGGCGCGCGGGGGCAGGAAGAAGCACTCAGAGACGGGGTCAGGGAAAAAGGAGTTTATTTCCCCTTCCTGGGAAAGGGGACACGCGGCAGCCCTGCTCTCAGCGCCGGCGGGGCGGCCTCTTGCCGGGCTGGGGACCGTCCCGGGGGCCGGGGGCCCTCCTCTTCGGGGGGCGCCGGGGCCCCCCAGGCGAGCGGTCCCTGCCCCGGCCGGGAGCGGAGGGGCTGCGGCTGCAGCCCCGGGCAGAGGGACCTGCCGCCGCCGCCTCCCCCGGCTTCTGCCGGGGCGGGCGCGGCCGGGGGGCGGCCGGGAGCCCCGCGGAGGGCGGCCCCCGACGTGCCGCCTTCCTCCTCCCCGGCGGAGCCTGCAGGGCTGCTGGAGGCGGCCGGCCGGCCGGGGCCGGGGCCGGGGCCGGGGCCGGAGCCAGGAGTGACCCCCGGGAGGTGCTGGGGCTGGGAGTTCCCGCCCTGGAACTGGTGCAGATGCAAGTGGTGGAGCTGGAGCTGCTGGAGCTGCTGGAGCTGGTGCAGCTGCAAGTGGTGGAGCTGGAGCTGGAGCTGGCCGCAGGGCTGTCTTCCCCCTGCCCCGCAGCCTCGGAGCGCAGCAGCCTCTCGGCCTCCTCGCTGCACTGGCCCACAATGATATCGATGATGCCATCGACCAGCGGTGCTGTATGTTCCTCAAGGACAGGCTGCAACAGCTGGACCATGACCACACGATCTGGACCATGGAGGCACAGGGCGTGCAGGATGCGGCTCTCCACCCTGTGTGCCAGCCGCCACCGGGACCCATATATTGCCTGCAGCTCCCGGCGCAGCCAGGGCAGCACGGGGTCCAGGAGATGATGCTCTTCTCTTTGGAAGAGTTCTGCCCAGACCTGGGGCAGGAGGCCACCCACAGCTTCTGTCCCTGCAGACCCCTGCTCAGCTGGAGATGTCACGGCACGATGGGGGCTGTTTTCAGCCAGGGGGCTGTTTTCTGGCAGATGGCTGGGAGCTGTTGCTAGGAGGTGTGTGCCGACACACTGTAGATAGTCATTTCCTGCCCCCACGGAAAACCAGATAATATCTAATGGTCCTCTGCAGAGTGGACACACTGGTTTCACGTCTGCCCACCGCAGGATGCAGCCCAGGCAGAACTGGTGGTCACAGGGGCTGACATAAACCGCATCTCTGTGAGCGCCGTGGCAGATGGGGCAGCACCACTCTGTCTCCGTGGCCATGTTTCCTTCGTGCGGCGGGCTGGGGAGAGCCAAGGACGGGGAGCTGCTCCCCTCCACTGGCGTCACACGCTGCAAAAGGGAGAGAGGCCGCGGTCACTCGCTGTGCCGGGGAGGGGAAGGGAGGCAGGAGCGGCCAGGCCCCTCGCGAAGGACGCCCTCCCGGCCCCCGAGCCCCACGGCCGCCCCACGGCCGCCCCGTGGGGACGCTTCCCCCACAGCTCACCTCCGCTGCCGCAAGCGCGCCCGGCGGTGCCCGGCTGCCTGAACCAGGCAGGGCCGGGGAAACGCAGGGGATGGCTCCGGGACGGGCACCGAGAGCTGCCGACGGCAGCCCCCAAAGCGCCGCCCAGCACCAGGAGCAGCCTCGCTCGACCCTCCAGACCTCGCAGGCACGCTCGGCAGGAGTCCAGGCACGAGCCAGGCTGGGCCAGCGGCTGCCGGCGCCCGAATATAAGCAGCGAGGGACGCGAGGTCACAGTCCACTGCCAGGTGACGTCACCTTCCATCGCGCGGTGACATCAGAACAGGACATCTGCCTTCCCAGCACTCGTGCACACATGTTTGCGGCTCGCACAGCACCACTTTTCACTCCCTCTCTGCGTCTATGTCTTCTGTTCGCCAGTGGTGGGTTTTGCCCCTGAGCCAGTGTGGGAACAAAGAATTGGTGGTTAGCAAAGTTGTAAACTGACCTTCAGACTAGGAGGATGGTTGTGGGTAAATGAAGCAAGAGTGCTGAACACCCTGTTGCGAGCGTGAGAAGCTGCAGGTTCAGAACATCAGCTGTGGAGCGTGTGACGAGCGAGTGGTCAGTAAACAGACTAGATCTGCAGGTCAGTAGGATGGGAAAAACAGAAGTGAAAGATGTAAACAGGGGGCAATAAATTGGGGCTTGCCCACATTTGCTTTTGGCAATGTTTCCCCTTCAGAAACAGAAGTGAGTTTGTCCTTATTCAGCACGTCACCTGATCCTGGCTGGCCCAGGACCGGCAACCAAGGCCTTGTCTGTGTCTTCTCTTCAGCCCCCTCAGACATCCTCGTACTTCACTTCTCCAGTCCAGCCTCCTACCAAAATAAACAACTCACCCCTAATTAATTTTCTCCCCATTAGCCCCAACATGGCCACATCTAGTCCCAGAGTTGGTATTTGGGACAGCATTCTTTAGGCAATGCCATATTTAAATGATGTTACAGCCGTGGTTATGCCGGTGCTCTTCTCCTTGCAAGACTCCGCTTCCCAGCGTGTCTGCAGTGCTCCCCTCCAGTTTGTGTGTGCATTCTGGCCATCTCTCGGGCAACTCCCCTTCACCAGCTGTGAAATCCAGCCATTCCTCACAGTGCCGTTTGAAACTTCTACTGGCTTCCTGCACCACCCCGTGCAGCAATTTCTGACGTCCTGCAAGGGACCAGGCTGCAACCTAGTTCTTTGCCTGCAGCCATAAATCCATTACCTCAGATCTCATGGTTTGTCTTTAAACAAGTGGTGCTATGCTTAGCACTCTGGTGAAGAACAGCCCGTTCTGCTACAGTGGGTATTGGGGAAAAGCGAGAGTGGAAACGTAGGTTTAAATTTGAAATCCTGAGGGTTCGTTTGTGACAGATAGGCCCAGCCTATCAATCAATTACAGGTATCACGGGGTCAGCTCATCCCGCAGGGGAAGCTTAGTCTTTATGGTTGGGAGGGGGAGAGCATGTATGTTTATACTGTTGAGAACTTTAAAAATAAACATGAAACAAACCTGAAATTTTTCCTTTTTTTTTTTCTCTTTGGTCAGTGGGAAAACAACACACACTGATGTCAGCATGACAGCATGCAAATATCATGACAATTCCTAGATACATTTTGAGAGAAATGCCTGGCAACTACAACAGTGGGTTGCTTCTCCCCTCAGAATCCCTGCCTACTTTAAGTGCAGCCACCTGTCCTGGTGTGGGCTCCTCCACAGGCTTCAGGTCGGTCTCTGCCCCACCGGTGACCTCCATGGGTGGCAGGGAGGGTGGCCCTGCCATCTCCCCACAGGATACAGGGCTCTCTGCTCCTGTGCACCTGCCCCCTTTCCCCCCTTCCTTCCACTGACCTGGGTGTTTGTCCTTCTCTTCATGTCTCCTCCAAGTCCCAACCCCCTCTCAGGTTCCCCTTCTTAAATACGTTATTGCAGAGGCACAGCCACTTGCTAATTGGTCCAGCCCTGGCCAGAGGTGGGTCCGACTTGGAGCCGGGGGACCTTCGAGAAGCTTCTCACAGGGGGCACTGCTGGAGCCCCCTCCCCCACTACCAAAAAGCATGCCACAGAAACCCAGCATGTGACCTTGGACAGTATCGGAGACATTAAGATTGGTTTTATGAGACAACATTAGCCATGTTTTTGTAGGACTATGGCAGTGGAGCCTGTTCAGAAACAATGTTCCTTTGTAGGCAAAACTCTATGTTTATGTCAACCCCACCATGCTACTAGCAGCAAGGGTCACTCCAGTCATGAAGTTTGGGCATGTGAGGCAAGGCACCTCTGTCTTCTTCGGTACTCAGGCCATACATCTCCGCAAATGTAAAAGGGAGTGAAACGCATTCTGTTGTTGTAACCACATTTCTGTAAATCAGAACAGCGCGTATTCTTTCGTGTCTGTTGGCACACAAACAAGTCCTTTGGACTTGCGTGATGAAGTGGTCATTAGTACCATCAGAGACCTCACAGAATTGGTGGATGTTGGGATAAAATTTGAGAGGATTGGAGTTTATTAACTTGGGTGTGGATGGATTGGAGGGAAGTCTTATATCCACCTGGCTTGAGATTTTAGCCATGTTGCCAGAGGTGTACAAGGAACCTTCCTTTTCTGAACCGGGAGGCAAGGTCATCAGCCCACTCCTTCAGGAGAGTGAATCAGAAGGGGAGGGGGAGTTCTTACCCCCAGAGGCCGTGGCTCAGCTCTCCCCATTGCCATCATCACCTATCCTGGGTTCTAGGGGGGAACCTTCACCTGAGGGTACTCCAGTGGTGAGGTTCCAGACAGAAATACACCATGTCCTTGTTGTGGAACCAGGATAGGAAAAACGTCGGGATTGACTGAACATCTAGGGGAGTGTATGGTAGGAGAAAGGTCTTGTTTCAGTGTGTGTTGTGTGGAAGACGAGTGAGAAACATCATAGTATTGCTTGCCACGTCCCTAAATGTAAGGGAGCCATAGAGGCAACCTCAGTAGAAGGGTTGAAATGTGAGGAATGTGGAAGAGTGTTTGAAACAAAAATCGGCCTGGGACAACATAAGCGCTTGGCTCATCCTGTCACTAGAAATATGGAGTGAATGATAGCCACACGTCCCAAGGAGACTTCTGTGAGAGGGGTACATTGGAAGTGCTGGACGGAAGAGGAGGTTGAGACACTGCGAAAGTTGGAGAAGCAGTACGAAGGGAGAAGAAACATCAGTAAGCTGATTGTGGAGGAAATGTCGTTCAAGACAGCTAAGCAGATAAGTGACAAAGAAGAGCACTTAATAGAAGTCCGGTTAAGAAAAGGGAAGAAGATCAAGGATGGAAGAAACATCTAGAGGAGGGGAACATCTAGTGAGCATTGAAAGCCCGAAGTGATGGGGGGCTGAGGTCCCATTATCGAAGGGTTGTTTCAGATTGAATAACATCTGGAAAACTGCCCATTCTTCATGGGACATTTGAGAAGGTGATCGAAGCTGAAAAAGACCTGTTAATGTTGGTTGACAAAGCGATGAGGACTGTTATGCATGCCTGTTTGTGAGGTCCTCCGAGCTGAAAGCGAATCAAGGACAGTAACGTCAAATGGCCACACAAGGCACGTCCTTTGGAACCACAGAAAGAGAGGATGAAGAAGAGGGCCAAGAAAAGGGACAATTTCTACAGTTCCAGTGGCTGTTTTCACCTGGACAGAGGGCAACTTGCTGGTATAAACCTGGACAGTGTAGAATCCCTGAAGTGTGGTCTTTCACTTGACGAGGTGCACTGTGTGTTTAAGTCAAGATGGGAATTGCCAGGAACATTCAAGGGCCTTCATGCATTCAGACCTTTGGTCACACACACAACTTGGCATTTGAAGCCATGAGCACGGCGAAGGAAATCTCGAAGAACATCAGAGATGAGTAAGAACTCAGCACCAGGACCAAATGGGCTTAGTTTGAGGATCTTATTGGTATCGATCCCCACTATACCCAGTTGATGGAATTGTACAAGCTATGGCTGGTGACTGGCACTATTCTGGACATGGTGAAAGAATGTCAGACCGTGTTAATATCTAAATCAGCCCTTCCGGAGCGCCAGAGTGACATCAGTAACTGGCGTCCAACTACCATCGGTTCAACAGTCTTGAGATGATTCTCAGGATTCTAACAGCTAGGCTGACTACGCCATGCCCGATCAGTCCACGGAAAAGGGGGTTTATAAGTTCTGCTGGGTGTGCATAGAATCTAAAATTGTTACAACTGTTGATTCGGATGCTAAAAAGGAGAAGCACCCCCTGGGTGTGGTTTTTGTTGATCTAGCAAAGGCCTTCAATACAGTGAGTCATAATCATATTATTGAAGCGTTTAAACAAAAAGGGTGTAGGCAATCATATAATTACTTTAACTTCCAAATTGTATAATAATATCAGTACTTGTATTGACATGAAGTCTGTGCAGTCAGATCCCATTGGGATTTGGATTGGTGTGAAACAAGTTGATCCAATATCTGCTATCTCGTTTAACTTATCTCTCAACCCTCTGCTGTTCATGTTGAGAGAAGGAGGGGAGGGAGTACCAACACTATTTGTCAAATATAACACCTATGGCTTTGCGGACGATCTGGTACTGTTAAGTGGATCTTGGGAAGGAATGAGAGGAATATTGAAATCGTTGAGGCTTTCTGTGATTTGATGGGTCTCAAAACACTGGGAGAAAAGTGCCACGGCTTTTATATACAGCCAACTAAAGACTTGTATACGATCAGTGATTGGCCTGCAGGACTATAAAAGGCACTCCCCTCAACACGATTGAACCTGGTAGTTTGGAGAAATATCTGGGCTGAAAATTGACCATGGGTTTGTATAACCAAACCGGAACTACTGGACAAATAAAAGGTAGAGTACATCTGATAGGCGGCGGTCGCCTTTCAAACCAATGCAGAAAGTGGACATCTTGACAGGGTATACCATTCCGTGCTTGATCTGTTTGCAGACCAGGCTGATGTAAAAGCCACGTACCTTGCAACATTAGACTTGGCAATTAGAACTGCTGTCAGAAATGGGTACACTTACCACCTAGTACCTGTGATGTCATCCTATATTCCAGCACACGAGATGGCGGTTTAGGGCTCACCAGACCCTCGGATTGATTCCAGTGTGCAGGCTTGAAGACTGCACAGAATTGCGCAGTCTTTGGATGAAGTGATCAAAGCTACTGTATGTAGAGAAGGTGTGGAGAAAGAGTATAAGAAATTGTGGTTGGCTGCTGGAGGAAATAAGGAAAAGATTCCATCTATATGGGTCCCAAATGCGGGTGTGGTGACTGTGGAAGTGTTAGGCGGGGGAAGAACAAGGTTCGGAATGGGAAAGGCCTACTCCTAAGGTCATATTTCTGAAACTAGAGATTGGCATAAACAGAGTTTGTAATTGGACCAAGTTGGCTTCCCAGGGCCGTGGGATTGCTAACTTCGAGAGGTATAAGATCACTACCAACTGGCTGGAACAATATAGGGGCACTCCTCAGAGAAAGACTGCACCACCTTACAACTACGTGCTAATGTCTACCCAACAAGGGAATTTCTATCAAGGGGTAGGCAAGGGACACAAGTTAGATTGTCGTTGCTGCGGGGTGGAAACTGGGAGCTCTTCGCACATTATTGGCTATTGCCCAGAGGTGCAAGATGCTAGAATAAAAAGACATATGTGAATTATTGATAGAGGAGGCAAAGAAAAAAGAACAGATAGTACTCCAGGAACCATTGGTATGAGAGGAGAAAAATGAATTATTTAAACCTGATTTGGTATTTGTAAAAGAGGAAACGGCAATTGTAGTACATGTTACTATTAGATATGAAAGTAAGACATCATCTTTGGATGATGCCGCAAAAGAGAAAATTAAGAAATATCAGGATTCAAAGATCAAATTCAAGAATTGACTAATGCAACAACTACTAAATTTATGGGGTTTCCTTTGGGGTGCGTGGTAAGTGGTACCAGGGCAATTCCAAATTGTTGGTGCAATTGGGACTCTCTAGCTCCCGACAAGACAAGGTTGCACAGCGATTATCAAATCATGCGCTATTTTCTTCTGTTGATATTATTTATATATTTAGTAGTGAAGTAAGAACTGTTGTGACATTATAATTGTATTATCACCTTGTGTTTGTAATAACCTTGCACTGAATTATTCTTAATAAATAAAAAGAATAAAAACAGTGGTGGGAAGAGCCGACATGGAAGGATCATGGAAGGATTAGAGCAGTTGGGGAAAAGACCAGGAGTATTGAAAATCTATCATAGTATGTGGGGACTTGTTCTTTTATGACGCGTCTTTCAAACTGGAAATTGACATTTATTACTGAATGTCCTGGTTGGGGCTGGCCTAGAGCTCCCGTTGGTCTGGCAGCGGGAGGAGCTGCAGCCCCCTGAGACCCCAGGGGCTCCCCAGGGCCCAGTGCCCTCACCTGTGTGCGGGGGCGGGGGAGCACAGCTGGAGGGCTGGGCCCGGATTGGCCGATAGTCCATGTCACGTGACACTGCGCTCACTATATAAAGGCAGGAGAGGGCCAGGAGGGGCTGCCACTTGCTGGGAGTGTGGCCGTGGGGCCTTTGTGTCAGGGATCGCCAGCAGGGAGCAGGGGGTGTCGGTCGGTCGGTCGGTCGGTCTGTGGGTGGTGAGCAGCTGTATTGTACATTACCTGTTTATGCTGTCAGCGTATTATTCCATTACTGTTATTAAACTGTTTTTATCTCAACCCGCAAGTCTCCCTTTGCCCCTCCGATTCCCTCCCATTCCCAAGTTGGGGAAGGGTGGGTGAGCGACTGCGTGGCATTTAGCTGCCGACCAGGCTCAAACCACGACACTGAATTGGACCAAACCTTACCGATTTGGACCCAAGTGGACAAGCCACCTTTACTTAACTCGGAAAAGAAACGTATATATATTTATATGTGTTTGATAAATAACCACATTTTCTGCAGATCAGCATCATTGATTTCATTTATTGTAGCTTGCTTGAGCAGGATAGAACAAGTAGCAGCAGAGTAGTGGAGAATTATAGCAATGGTTAGCATGCCTTGTGGCTGTGGTCTGCGAAGAATAGCTTAAAGCACTGTTGAAGTACTTACTAGGTATGAATTGTTGAAAGAGAAATTTTAAAACAATATAGAAGTAGGGAGTGTATTTTATATAAGTCTTCAGGGACTGCTAAAATAATCTCTTTCCCTTTCTGTTCCAAGTGCCAATCTTAGAATCAAATCATTCTTGTGTGTTTTTCATCCTGGTATGCTTGCATGAGGAAAACAAAACAAAACAAAAAATACACGTCTCAGTGGAATAATGATTAATTCTTGGAGTGGAAGCAAGGTTTGAGGCCATGGCAATATGCCATCTTGTCAGGTTTGAGATCTGAGTTTAGTCCTGTTCCACAGGGAGAACCATCCCCTACTGTATGTGTGATCTGTTTGAGAATCTTCTAGTCAAAATCTGACAAATCTTGACTTCAGGATGAAAGTAGGAATCCCAGGGTAGCATGAAATGAAGAAAATACTGAAGGAAAGCTATCAAGACAGGCTTACACTAGATTTGCTGTGTAGATGCAGTTTTACTGGCATTTAAAAAGTGTTATGGAATTCTTTACATCTGAAGATCAAAACAGGAAAAAAAGTCCCCCAGACCCACTCTACCAGTGTAAGGAACCTTTCTAAGTACGGTTATTTTAATAAGCCAGAAGCAATTAGCAAGGTATGCCTTCAAATTTAGCCACCCAAAATCTTAGAAAAAGAGCTGAACCGCTCATACTCTTCAGATTTGAAAGGTAACTTCTGAAGACAGTTTTCCTATCAATATTTTATGCAACATCCCATTTTCATCTGGAAAGAATATTCACTTATCTTGTGTACTATGATGTTCCCACTGTAATTAGAGTTTTGGGAATAGTTACAGAAACCTCCATCATCTGTGCAACTTTCCTGAGTACCACAACAATCATGATATTGCACTGATGTACTATCAATTGTATTTATTTGGGGCATCACACTTTAGTCGGGTGATTTCATTGCCCAGTCTGCCCTTTGTCTCCAAAGGTTTGTAATCAAAAAAAACTGCTTTTGTTGAATAGGGATGGACTTTCGTCGGCTACATTATTCATTCCACATTCAAAATTTCTATTTCTATGCAGATGAATCTGGTTTACTTTGCATCTATGTCTGTGTCGCAGATGCAAACCTGAACCAAATTTCATTGTTTCCCAAACATCAAGGGATGTACCTGTTCAAAGTTAAAATTTAGACAAGACAGAATTTTTGCATGCTGGAGTGTTTAGAAATGGAAGCTTATTTTGCAAATACAAAGTGACTCTGTGATTATCTGCATATATTCTGCGCTCACATCAGTGTGAAACCACTGTCAATTTACTAAAACCTATGAAATTACTTTGAGTTTATGATGGTATGATCAATTTAAATTTAGCTTTGATAACTCTATTAGTTCTTTTTTTCCCAAGCAATTATAATGATAATTGGGTAGTGTTTAATAAGAATTTGCTCCTTTTCCTATACAGATCTACTGCACTCTTACACACAGAGATGTTTGGACAGTTTGAGTGCTCAATAATTTGCTTTCAAATTATGTTTTGATTGTTTTCCATATCTATTGTTGAAATGTTGATACACTTAATATGGACATATTAGTGGATTGTTAAAGCCCGTTCCAATACCATTTTCCCTCTCCCAGGGAAATTAAATTTGACAAACGAGAAACTTGTAACAGGTTGATAAAAGAGATTGTCTTGTGACGATTTTATGAGTGACACAGGAAGAAACGTTGACTTCTCTGCACTCCCAGGCTACACTGGGTAGTTGTCAAATGTTCTGGGACTAGATTCATCAGGTATGAACGTGAGTGTTACTGCTGACACTAATCAGACTCTCATGACACCTGTGTTTGTTGAAAGCATTTCCCTTCTCTAGATGAATTATGAGATTTAAACTGGAGGAGAGTTTTGCAGAAATGCTGACTGTGGTATTCCTTTCAGTGCCACAGGATGATCCAGAATTTGAAAGGTAGTAACAGATACAGTTCAAGAGGCATTTGGACATTGCCCTGAACAACATGCTTTAACTTGGTCAGCCCTGAACTGGACAAGCAGTTTGACTAGATGATCAGTGTAGGTCCCTTCCAACTGAAATAGTTCTGTCCTATTCCATTCCATTCCAATTTCAACACGTACACTGTGGAGCTCTCTCCAATCACAGTACATTCAGTGAATAGGGAAAATGAGAAACCTAAATTTTTATTTCTGAGTAAAAAAAATGGAAAAAACTTTTTAAAATCACTTATATCTCACTTAGAATTCTGCTGCCTTTATACTTACTGGCTACTTTTAGGATGAAGATTCAAAGCATCAATTTCTATTGCAGGCAAAATATTAATCCCGCCTCTGCTTTTGTGAAATTTGCAGCATCAAATGTGTTCGTACTTAGAAATGGCTTCTATTGTTTTCATATTACAAATGAAATCCATGTTGATTCCTAATAGAAATTCTTTATTAACTGCTTGATTGGTTGGGCAATATGACCGATCTCCTCATAGCTTCCTCACAAGAGAAGGTCTTGTTTCTGTTCACTGAACATATGGAAGATGGAAAGGATTTTGGCCTTAAACATTTTCCATGGAGTTGATGAATCCTGGCACTTTCCCTTCAAAGAAACATAGCAGAATCGCCGCTTTTTGTTTTAGTTAAATGGGACACAACTACACAGCTTGGTAAGAAAGGGTACTGAAGCGGTCATTGTGTCGTCCTACGTTGCTTATATATAAAACTGACGTTGTATTTAGCAGTGTTACTGCTGAAAGGCAGCTTCAGACAATTTTTCCACAGGTGACAGTTAACCATCATAGGGAGGTTGTAATAAACAGTACAAAATAGTAAAAGATTGCCCTTCACATGAGACAGGACACTTCCTAACCACTTCACACACCAAAGGATTTTGTTCATCAACACGGTACTTGTGTTTCTGTAAAAAGTGAAGGGGAAACTAAAGTCTCATATTTTGACGTTCTATTTGTATATGTTGTGGTTTGAGCCTGGTTGGCAGCCAACTACCCCACAGCCGCTCACCCACACTTCACCCTCCCACCTAGGAATGGGGGCGGGAATTGGAGGGGTAAAGGGAGACTCGCAGGCTGAGATAAGAACAGTTTAATAATGGCAACAAAACCAAAACAGTGACAGTAATAGAAAATGTAAACGGGCAATGCACAATGCAATTGCTCACCACCCACTGACCAATACCCAGCCCGTTCTTGGCTAGCGATCCCAAAATACCAAGATCCCGCAATCGCAATCCTGGAGCGAGAGAGAGAGCCCCTTCCCGACCACCCCTCCTCTATATAGTGAGCATGATGTTGCATGGTATGGAATACTTCATTGGCCAATTTGGGGTCTGGTGCTCCAGCCGTGCTCCCTCCCTGCTTCTTGTGCACGGGCAGGACACGGGGAGTCAGAGTCCTTGAAATCTCAGCAGCAGCCAAAAACATCAGTGTGCTATCAGCATTCTTCTCATACCAAACCCAATGCTGAATCTAAAACACAGCACTATTCTAGTTACCAAAAAGGAACATTAAGTCTATGCCAGCACAAACCAGGAGAGTGTATTATCTAGCTTTTTCTTTTCCTTTTTGTTATGACCCGTATTGGGAGCCCAGGGAATCGTAAAGGTTCTGTGATCCCCTTAGGTTAAATTAAGGTGAAACAATAGCAATGACCGGTTAAAATGTTTTAGTTGCGGTACAAACAACTTAAACTTGGAAAAGGATAGTAAGCAACGTGGTCCTTTATTGATAAATCTATATGAAAGAAAAGAAAGGAAAGAACAGGAAAGGAAAGAAAAGGAAAAGAGGCCAGTCACCACCCCAGGTTCCAGTTTTGTCTCAGCTCTGGAAACCTTGGGTGGTGGGTGCACATATAGAAAAGTGATCTGTCACCTTTTAAGTTCATCTTATCAGCTGAATAGCATACGAGGCAAAGAGAGGCAGGTACTCCATGAACTCATTTGTAGGAGGACGGCTGGGAAGAATAACTGAGAGTGCTGCACAGCTAGTGAATGATGAGGACATCTTGACCTCGGTGGGCCAGAAGCCTTGGGAGCAGCAAACGGGAATGTAAAAGAACAAGATAAGGATGCGGAGCTTTATCTAAAGGAAAACAGGCAAGACTACAGATAATGGAAATTTCTGAAACAGTGGAAAGTTTTCTACCTTGAGCTAAAAGTCTATAGGATGTTGTGCTTGTGCGTGTACGATTTAATTAACCAACAGGCCTAGGATAGCAGTAACTGACTTGTAGCCAATGAGTTGTCTGGTGTATTATGGACAGAACGTAGTGACCAATTGCGGAGCCGCGGACGAACGACACGCCGAGACGGGTTCAGTGTGGGTGATAGAGCATCAATCAACTTGTGTCTTTATTGGTCCAGGGTACATATATTTATACAGACAATGATAATTATTATGCCTACTAGTCACTAGCTGATTGGCTTAAGCTCTAAAGGTCGTATTCACACGGTCCACCTACTTGCAGTTAGCTTACAGCACAAGCTTCTCATAACACTAAGTTTCTCATGCTACTATTTCTGATTCCTGTTGACTTGTTTTCAATACACGACAGTACCGTAACACAATGTTTCTCAGACCACCATTGTCATAACACTAGGTTTCTCAGACCACTATTCCTAATTCCCCTTAGCCTGTTTTCGACACACCACGGTACACAGGGCTGAAGCGTCCTTGACATTCCTCCTGTATCAGCAGCTGCGAGCAGCTGCAGGCAAACCCTAGTGAGGCTCAGCATCAGCAGCTAGAGCAGGCTCTGATCATACAATTACTCGGTGGGCTCAGGACCCTTGTCTCTGAGCCATTCTCCAACAACCAATCAAATGTTGACAAGTATTGTTAGAGACTGTATAACTGTAGAAGAATTGTTGACAATAAATGACTTTGACTTCGGCAACGACTTTGGCCACAACTTCGAGCTCTCAACCTCTTATTTACACCCATTCGGAGTCCCGTCTCTCAATCACCGTCACTCATTTCCATGAGAGACGAGGTGGTTCTGCTACCCCCTTACCACCTTCACGTATTCCTCAGATTTTTTCTTTTGGGGTAATTATCCAGCTTTTACCTTACCATTTGTTTTTGGCCCAAACGTATAGTTTCCTTTGAGGCTTATCTAAGGAATCTGGCACACTCCGTGCTTTCTTGGGCAGCATTCCTTGGAATAATCACAAAAGCCACATCTTGTTCTTGAGGCTTTCTGTGTCAAGGAATGTTTGAGGCATTGATTCCATCAGTTCCTTACACTTTTCTTTTTTTCTAAGTTACATTTGAAATGCTATAATGCCGTTACGAAATGAAAATGAACTTCTGTGAAAAAAATCTTCAATTTCTGAAAAGAAACATTGATTACAGAATCACAATATTTTGACTCTCAAAGATGAATTTGTTAATTGCCAAAATTTGCCTAAGATAAAAACAGTTTTTCTTAATATGAATTACACTGATGTCTCAGAGACATTTCATAACTGATCAATTTTTTCTATCCTCAACTGTCATTTCTAAGTTTAGATTCCTCAACTTATAGCAGAATTTTTTCTGTGAATTATTTTACACTCTGGTCTACTCAGCCCATTATCTACTCCCCTGGTTCTCAAAGCGATGCAACTCTTCCTCTATTTTATTCCAAAACTGTCTTTGAGAATGAGCAGATGGCAAATCATGATGTCACCGCACGATGGAAGGTGACGTCACCTGGCAGTGGACTGTGACCTCGCGTCCCTCGCTGCTTATATTCGGGCGCCGGCAGCCGCTGGCCCAGCCTGGCTCGTGCCTGGACTCCTGCCGAGCGTGCCTGCGAGGTCTGGAGGGTCGAGCGAGGCTGCTCCTGGTGCTGGGCGGCGCTTTGGGGGCTGCCGTCGGCAGCTCTCGGTGCCCGTCCCGGAGCCATCCCCTGCGTTTCCCCGGCCCTGCCTGGTTCAGGCAGCCGGGCACCGCCGGGCGCGCTTGCGGCAGCGGAGGTGAGCTGTGGGGGGAAGCGTCCCCACGGGGCGGCCGTGGGGCGGCCGTGGGGCTCGGGGAGCCGGGAGGGCGTCCTTCGCGAGGGGCCTGGCCGCTCCTGCCTCCCTTCCCCTCCCCGGCACAGCGAGTGACCGCGGCCTCTCTCCCTTTTGCAGCGTGTGACGCCAGTGGAGGGGAGCAGCTCCCCGTCCTTGGCTCTCCCCAGCCCGCCGCACGAAGGAAACATGGCCACGGAGACAGAGTGGTGCTGCCCCATCTGCCGCGACACTCATACAGAGTGGCATATGTCAGCCCTGCCAACACCAGTTCTGCCTGGGCTGCATCCTGCGGTGGGCAGAGGTGAAATCAGTGTGTCCACTCTGCAGAGGACCAGTAAATATTATCTGGTTTTCTGGCGGGCAGAAATGACTATCTACAGTGTGCATCACAGACCCTGAAGAGTCCTCAGTGACAGCAGCCAGGCAGCCACAGCTCCCAGCCCCTGGCTGAAAACAGCCCCCATCGTGCCGTGACATCTCCAGCTGAGCAGGGGTCTGCAGGGACAGAAGCTGTGGGTGGCCTCCTGCCCCAGGTCTGGGCAGAACTCTTCCAAAGAGAAGAGCATCATCTCCTGGACCCCGTGCTGCCCTGGCTGCGCCGGGAGCTGCAGGCAATATATGGGTCCCGGTGGCGGCTGGCACACAGGGTGGAGAGCCGCATCCTGCACGCCCTGTGCCTCTATGGTCCAGATCGTGTGGTCATGGTCCAGCTGTTGCAGCCTGTCCTTGAGGAACATACAGCACCGCTGGTCGATGGCATCATCGATATCATTGTGGGCCAGTGCAGCGAGGAGGCCGAGAGGCTGCTGCGCTCCGAGGCTGCGGGGCAGGGGGAAGACAGCCCTGCGGCCAGCTCCAGCTGCAGCTCCACCACTTGCAGCAGCACCAGCTCCAGCAGCTCCAGCAGCTCCAGCTCCACCACTTGCAGCTGCACCAGCTCCAGCAGCTCCAGCAGCTCCAGCTCCACCACTTGGAGCTGCACCAGCTCCAGCAGCTCCAGCAGCTCCAGCAGCTCCAGCTCCACCACTTGCATCTGCACCAGTTCCAGGGCGGGAACTCCCAGCCCCAGCGCCTCCCGGGGGTCACCCCCGGCCCCCCGGCCCCGGCCCGGCCGCCTCCAGCAGCCCTGCAGGCTCCGCCGGGGAGGAGGAAGGCGGCACGTCGGGGCCGCCCTCCGCGGGGCTCCCGGCCGCCCCCCGGCCGCGCCGCCCCGGCAGAAGCCGGGGGAGGCGGCGGCGGCAGGTCCCTCTGCCCGGGGCTGCAGCCGCAGCCCCTCCGCTCCCGGCCGGGGCAGGGACCGCTCGCCTGGGGGGCCCCGGCACCCCCCGAAGAGGAGGGCCCCCGGCCCCCGGGACGGTCCCCAGCCCAGCAAGAGGCCGCCCCGCCGGCGCTGAGAGCAGGGCTGCCGTGTCCCCTTTCCCAGGAAGGGGAAATAAACTCCTTTTTCCCTGACCCCGTCTCTGAGTGCTTCTTCCTGCCCCCCGCGCCCCACCGCGGGTGGCGCCCGCCTGCTGGGGGGCACGGCCGTGGGCCCCCGCAGCCCCAGGGCCGTGTCGGCGGCGCCTCCTCCCGCTGGGAACCCTGCTGCAGCCGCCCGCCCGCAGCGCAGCACTTCTTAGATACCCAAGTTGTGCAGAGTAGCCAGAAATTGTGTATGTTCTCACTCTGGCAGCGGGCAAGGGGAAGGGTTTGCCTCCTGGTTCATCACTCGACTACTGACTTTCATTGACATAATGCCAGCGTTTCTCAGGAGCTCAGCAAGAAGTGGCTGGAAAGGACAACCCAGGGTCAGCCAGTTGTCCAGACAGGACAATGTTCGGACCGACCCCCCACCACTGGAGAACCAGAGACACCAGGCTCATTCACCAAAGGAGGAGGAGCTGTGCTGTAGAAGTTTCCATTCATAGTGTGATAAGTAATATAAGAATTTTGCTTTCGCTAAAAAGTAATTAAACAATTACTTCTTAGGCTAAAGCTATTATTAGTACAATGATCCAAATTTTAAGAAAGTAAAAGACTTTACTACTGGGAAAAGGGGGGAATTGATCTGAGGAAACACCAACCCAACAGCCCCCCCTCTTGGGATGCTCACCAAATGGTCCATATCAAAGGGTGGTAACTCCTTTGCAATGGATTGAGAAATAACAGAATGGGCCATCTCTGGTATCCCTTGTCTTGAGATAAGAGGGGAACTGAAACCACTGAGCCATAAAAGACAAAGGAGCTGCAAATTGGCCCAGACTTGAAGGACTAGGTGTACAGGACCACAGGACTGAAGAAAGAAGATAAGATTGTAGAAGAAGCCAGGAGGTGTGCCGAAGGTGAAGGTGTTGAAACCGGCAGCTGGGTGGATAAAAGGGGGTTTGAAACTTAAACAATTTGGTGAGCCTGGACGGAGCTGCGACTCCTCGGCCACCCCAGCGCTGCATTTGCTCTCTTACCTTAATAAAGATTCATTAATCCATATTTGGATGTGATTGGCCTTAATCTACCTATAACAATAGCGAGTAGGAACTGAGCCACTGCTCAGCCAGCGCTGATTGAGATCAGGTCTTTAGGGCTGAAGAAGGTGGGGTTGTTCAGACTCGTGTGATGTGCCCAGGGCTTTCTCCCTCGGAGATACTCCTGAGGAGATGGTAAAGGAGAGGTAGGAAACCCTCCTGTTGCTTAAGAAGCCCCCTTCTCTGACACCCCAGTTTCAAGCTGTAGTTCTCCTGATCGCTTCCCACTAACTGCACTACAGCAACTCAAGGAGGCAGACAGTGCCCCGCCATGAGCCTGGCTGGAGAGATTTACAGCTCCCTGCAAACTGCAGGCAAAGCGCCTTCGGGAGCACGGCGAGAAGAGCAGATAGACTTGCCCTGGCTCGGGTGGCCCAGCCAGTGGCCCACACCAGCACAGAGGGGATGATTGCACCTGCCTGACAGGACGGGTTTGCTCTGCATTTCTCGTGGATCTGCCCAGGATTTTGCTCGTGCGCCTCTTCTTCCGCTGCCTGAGCAGCCTCAGCATTCCTTTGGAACGGGAGGGGAGCAGCAGAAGGCTTCAGTGAAGGCACCGAGCTACTGACTACACCATTAACATGTTGCTGTATAGGAACATACAGCTAATTCTGGAAAAGTTAAAGAACCTCAGCTAGGATTTCTTTTGCTTTTGACACAGTCCACAATCTGGGATGTGTATAATTCATAGGCACTTTTATTAATTCAAATCGTTCTGTAGCTTGAACGATCCGGAAGCAGCTTCCATTTGGTCAGAAATGAAGGTGCAGACGACTGAAGCTGGCTAGCGCAGCACCCTTCGACTTCGTAAGTCTTCACATGCTTAGGACAACTTTTCAACAAAATGATGGGGACAGAAGGCAAGTGTAGCTGCACACACCAGAAACAGGGGGACCGTTGGGAAATCGGCAGCTTTACTTTATTCGGGGGCCCGGATGCTGTAAATGTGTGCATGTCCTTGTCACTTGAGGCGTGTTTCTCAGGACACAAGCCTGTCCTTGTAAACATGCGGATGAGAGAACCGCTGCAAAAAGAAACTGCAGAGAGAACTCCACCCCTCAGCACGAGATAGAAACAAGAGCACCATTTCAGTGGGCAAGCAATGCAGAAAACTCGTGCAGCCCTACAACTTGAACCAAAGCGTCCTTGTGCCCATCACCCCAATCCAGTGGGGCTGTGGAGAGGAAAAACTCTGATTTCTAAACCAAGCTGGCAAAAAATCGGTGCAGAGGCTGGCCCGAGACACCTCCGTGAGTTTGCCTCTCCACTGATGCAGACAAGAAGTACTGTGAATAGAAAGCAGGGGCCGCCGCCTCACGAGATTTTCACGGCAGACCCACGTGGCTGACTTACACACAGCACCCTCCACTCTCACGCAGTCGAACTAACAGACGATGTCGTCTAAAATACAAACCGAGTGCTTGGACTAATGACTCTAAATGATTGACTAATTAATTATAGAAGCCAGAGAGGCAGCAGTGGGGGGTGGGAATTGACGGCCCACGCAGTGATGGATCCTGGGCTCCCCGAACTCGGGAGCAGGGTGCCTGCGGCCCTTGCACCGTCCTCTGGAGGGACGGCACCTACGGCTGCTTCCCGCGTGTATGGGATCAGGCCCCACTACTGGCGCTTTTGAGCACCACCAACGCAGCGGTCGGCCAGGAGCACCAGCCAGCTTGGTGAGCGGAGAGGGCCCTGGCCCTGCGAGGCGTCAGGAGTGGGGATGAGACAGTCACGGGCACGTGCTGCCGGTGACCAAGCTGGACGAACACGGCAACGTAGAAGACAAACCCAAGAAAGGGTATTTTCCTTCCTCTCTTGATGCCATGGGCCTATGGGGTCGGAAGGCCTGGCGTGACATCGCCGAGCAGTGGACTGTGACGTCAGCGAGCGATGGACTGTGACCTCGCGTCCCTCGCTGCTTATATTCGGGCGCCGGCAGCCGCTGGCCCAGCCTGGCTCGTGCCTGGACTCCTGCCGCGTGCCTGCGAGGTCTGGAGGGTCGAGCGAGGCTGCTCCTGGTGCTGGGCGGCGCTTTGGGGGCTGCCGTCGGCAGCTCTCGGTGCCCGTCCCGGAGCCATCCCCTGCGTTTCCCCGGCCCTGCCTGGTTCAGGCAGCCGGGCACCGCCGGGCGCGCTTGCGGCAGCGGAGGTGAGCTGTGGGGGGAAGCGTCCCCACGGGGCGGCCGTGGGGCGGCCGTGGGGCTCGGGGAGCCGGGAGGGCGTCCTTCGCGAGGGGCCTGGCCGCTCCTGCCTCCCTTCCCCTCCCCGGCACAGCGAGTGACCGCGGCCTCTCTCCCTTTTGCAGCGTGTGACGCCAGTGGAGGGGAGCAGCTCCCCGTCCTTGGCTCTCCCCAGCCCGCCGCACGAAGGAAACATGGCCACGGAGACAGAGTGGTGCTGCCCCATCTGCCGCGATGCTCACAGAGATGCGGTTTATGTCAGCCCCTGTGACCACCAGTTCTGCCTGGGCTGCATCCTGCGGTGGGCAGACGTGAAACCAGTGTGTCCACTCTGCAGAGGACCAGTAAATATTATCTGGTTTTCTGTGGGGGCAGGAAATGACTATCTACAGTGTGTCGGCACACACCTCCTAGCAACAGCTCCCAGCCATCTGCCAGAAAACAGCCCCTGGCCGAAAACAGCCCCCATCGTGCCGTGACATCTCCAGCTGAGCAGGGGTCTGCAGGGACAGAAGCTGTGGGTGGCCTCCTGCCCCAGGTCTGGGCAGAACTCTTCCAAAGAGAAGAGCATCATCTCCTGGACCCCGTGCTGCCCTGGCTGCGCCGGGAGCTGCAGGCAATATATGGGTCCCGGTGGCGGCTGGCACACAGGGCCGAAAGCCGCATCCTGCACACCCTGTGCCTCTATGGTCCAGATCGTGTGGTCATGGTCCAGCTGTTGCAGCCTGTCCTTGAGGAACATACAGCACCGCTGGTCGATGGCATCATCGATATCATTGTGGGCCAGTGCAGCGAGGAGGCCGAGAGGCTGCTGCGCTCCGAGGCTGCGGGGCAGGGGGAAGACAGCCCTGCGGCCAGCTCCAGCTGCAGCTCCACCACTTGCAGCAGCACCAGCTCCAGCAGCCAGCAGCTCCAGCTCCACCACTTGCAGCTGCACCAGCTCCAGCAGCTCCAGCAGCTCCAGCTCCACCACTTGGAGCTTCACCAGCTCCAGCAGCTCCAGCAGCTCCAGCAGCTCCAGCTCCACCACTTGCATCTGCACCAGTTCCAGGGCGGGAACTCCCAGCCCCAGCGCCTCCCGGGGGTCACCCCCCCGGCCCCCCGGCCCCGGCCCCGGCCCCGGCCCCGGCCCGGCCGCCTCCAGCAGCCCTGCAGGCTCCGCCGGGGAGGAGGAAGGCGGCACGTCGGGGGCCGCCCTCCGCGGGGCTCCCAGCCGCCCCCCGGCCGCGCCCGCCCCGGCAGAAGCCGGGGGAGGCGGCGGCGGCAGGTCCCTCTGCCCGGGGCTGCAGCCGCAGCCCTCCGCTCCCGGCCGGGGCAGGGACCGCTCGCCTGGGGGGCCCCGGCCGCCCCGAAGAGGAGGGCCCCCGGCCCCCGGGACGGTCCCCAGCCCGGCAAGAGGCCGCCCCGCCGGCGCTGAGAGCAGGGCTGCCGCGTGTCCCCTTTCCCAGGAAGGGGAAATAAACTCCTTTTTCCCTGACCCCGTCTCTGAGTGCTTCTTCCTGCCCCCCGCGCCCCACCGCGGGTGGCGCCCGCCTGCTGGGGGGCACGGCCGTGGGCCCCCGCAGCCCCAGGGCCGTGTCGGCGGCGCCTCCTCCCGCTGGGAACCCTGCTGCAGCCCCGCCCGCAGCGCAGCACTTCTTAGATACCCAAGTTGTGCAGAGTAGCCAGAAATTGTGTATGTTCTCACTCTGGCAGCGGGCAAGGGGAAGGGTTTGCCTCCTGGTTCATCACTCGACTACTGACTTTCATTGACATAATGCCAGCGTTTCTCAGGAGCTCAGCAAGAAGTGGCTGGAAAGGACAACCCAGGGTCAGCCAGTTGTCCAGACAGGACAATGTTCGGACCGACCCCCCCACCACTGGAGAACCAGAGACACCAGGCTCATTCACCAAAGGAGGAGGAGCTGTGCTGTAGAAGTTTCCATTCATAGTGTGATAAGTAATATAAGAATTTTGCTTTCGCTAAAAAGTAATTAAACAATTACTTCTTAGGCTAAAGCTATTATTAGTACAATGATCCAAATTTTAAGAAAAGTAAAAGACTTTACTACTGGGAAAAGGGGGGAATTGATCTGAGGAAACACCAACCCAACAGCCCCCCCTCTTGGGATGCTCACCAAATGGTCCATATCCAAGGGTGGTAACTCCTTTGCAATGGATTGAGAAATAACAGAATGGGCCATCTCTGGTATCCCTTGTCCTTGAGATAAGAGGGGAACTGAAACCACTGAGCCATAAAAGACAAAGGAGCTGCAAATTGACCCAGACTTGAAGGACTAGGTGTACAGGACCACAGGACTGAAGAAAGAAGATAAGATTGTAGAAGAAGCCAGGAGGTGTGCCGAAGGTGAAGGTGTTGAAACCGGCAGCTGGGTGGATAAAAGGGGGTTTGAAACTTAAACAATTTGGTGAGCCTGGACGGAGCTGCGACTCCTCGGCCACCCCAGCGCTGCATTTGCTCTCTTACCTTAATAAAGATTCATTAATCCATTTTGGATGTGATTGGCCTTAATCTACCTATAACAATAGCGAGTAGGAACTGAGCCACTGCTCAGCCAGCGCTGATTGAGATCAGGTCTTTAGGGCTGAAGAAGGTGGGGTTGTTCAGACTCGTGTGATGTGCCCAGGGCTTTCTCCCTCGGAGATACTCCTGAGGAGATGGTAAAGGAGAGGTAGGGAAACCTCCTGTTGCTTAAGAAGCCCCCTTCTCTGACACCCCAGTTTCAAGCTGTAGTTCTCCTGATCGCTTCCCACTAACTGCACTACAGCAACTCAAGGAGGCAGACAGTGCCCCGCCATGAGCCTGGCTGGAGAGATTTACAGCTCCCTGCAAACTGCAGGCAAAGCGCCTTCGGGAGCACGGCGAGAAGAGCAGATAGACTTGCCCTGGCTCGGGTGGCCCAGCCAGTGGCCCACACCAGCACAGAGGGGATGATTGCACCTGCCTGACAGGACGGGTTTGCTCTGCATTTCTCGTGGATCTGCCCAGGATTTTGCTCGTGCGCCTCTTCTTCCGCTGCCTGAGCAGCCTCAGCATTCCTTTGGAACGGGAGGGGAGCAGCAGAAGGCTTCAGTGAAGGCACCGAGCTACTGACTACACCATTAACATGTTGCTGTATAGGAACATACAGCTAATTCTGGAAAAGTTAAAGAACCTCAGCTAGGATTTCTTTTGCTTTTGACACAGTCCACAGGAATCTGGGATGTGTATAATTCATAGGCACTTTTATTAATTCAAATCGTTCTGTAGCTTGAACGATCCGGAAGCAGCTTCCATTTGGTCAGAAATGAAGGTGCAGACGACTGAAGCTGGCTAGCGCAGCACCCTTCGACTTCGTAAGTCTTCACATGCTTAGGACAACTTTTCAACAAAATGATGGGGGACAGAAGGCAAGTGTAGCTGCACACCCAGAACCAGGGGGACCGTTGGGAAATCGGCAGCTTTACTTTATTCGGGGGCCCGGATGCTGTAAATGTGTGCATGTCCTTGTCACTTGAGGCGTGTTCTCAGGACACAAGCCTGTCCTTGTAAACATGCAGATGAGAGAACCGCTGCAAAAAGAAACTGCAGAGAGAACTCCACCCCTCAGCACGAGATAGAAACAAGAGCACCATTTCAGTGGGCAAGCAATGCAGAAAACTCGTGCAGCCCTACAACTTGAACCAAAGCGTCCTTGTGCCCATCACCCCCAATCCAGTGGGGCTGTGGAGAGGAAAAACTCTGATTTCTAAACCAAGCTGGCAAAAAATCGGTGCAGAGGCTGGCCCGAGACACCTCCGTGAGTTTGCCTCTCCCACTGATGCAGACAAGAAGTACTGTGAATAGAAAGCAGGGCCGCCGCCTCACGAGATTTTCACGGGCAGACCCACGTGGCTGACTTACACACAGCACCCTCCACTCTCACGCAGTCGAACTAACAGACGATGCTCGTCTAAAATACAAACCGAGTGCTTGGACTAATGACTCTAAATGATTGACTAATTAATTATAGAAGCCAGAGAGGCAGCAGTGGGGGGTGGGAATTGACGGCCCACGCAGTGATGGATCCTGGGCTCCCCGAACTCGGGAGCAGGGTGCCTGCGGCCCTTGCACCGTCCTCTGGAGGGACGGCACCTACGGCTGCTTCCCGCGTGTATGGGATCAGGCCCCACTACTGGCGCTTTTGAGCACCACCAACGCAGCGGTCGGCCAGGAGCACCAGCCAGCTTGGTGAGCGGAGAGGGCCCTGGCCCTGCGAGGCGTCAGGAGTGGGGATGAGACAGTCACGGGCACGTGCTGCCGGTGACCAAGCTGGACGAACACGGCAACGTAGAAGACAAACCCAAGAAAGGGTATTTTCCTTCCTCTCTTGACGCCATGGGCCTATGGGGTCGGAAGGCCTGGCGTGACATCGCCGAGCAGTGGACTGTGACGTCAGCGAGCGATGGACTGTGACCTCGCGTCCCTCGCTGCTTATATTCGGGCGCCGGCAGCCGCTGGCCCAGCCTGGCTCGTGCCTGGACTCCTGCCGAGCGTGCCTGCGAGGTCTGGAGGGTCGAGCGAGGCTGCTCCTGGTGCTGGGCGGCGCTTTGGGGGCTGCCGTCGGCAGCTCTCGGTGCCCGTCCCGGAGCCATCCCCTGCGTTTCCCCGGCCCTGCCTGGTTCAGGCAGCCGGGCACCGCCGGGCGCGCTTGCGGCAGCGGAGGTGAGCTGTGGGGGGAAGCGTCCCCACGGGGCGGCCGTGGGGCGGCCGTGGGGCTCGGGAAGCCGGGAGGGCGTCCTTCGCGAGGGGCCTGGCCGCTCCTGCCTCCCTTCCCCTCCCCGGCACAGCGAGTGACCGCGGCCTCTCTCCCTTTTGCAGCGTGTGACGCCAGTGGAGGGGAGCAGCTCCCCGTCCTTGGCTCTCCCCAGCCCGCCGCACGAAGGAAACATGGCCACGGAGACAGAGTGGTGCTGCCCCATCTGCCGCGACTCACAGAGATGCGGCATATGTCAGCCCTGACACCAGTTCTGCCTGGGCTGCATCCTGCGGTGGGCAGACGTGAAACCAGTGTGTCCACTCTGCAGAGGACCAGTAAATATTATCTGGTTTTCTGTGGGGCAGAAAATGACTATCTACAGTGTGTCATCACAGACCCTAGCAACAGTCCAGCATCTGCCAGAAAACAGCCACCTGGCCGAAAACAGCCCCCATCGTGCCGTGACATCTCCAGCTGAGCAGGGGTCTGCAGGGACAGAAGCTGTGGGTGGCCTCCTGCCCCAGGTCTGGGCAGAACTCTTCCAAAGAGAAGAGCATCATCTCCTGGACCCCGTGCTGCCCTGGCTGCGCGGGAGCTGCAGGCAATATATGGGTCCCGGTGGCGGCTGGCACACAGTGGAGAGCCGCATCCTGCACCCCTGTGCCTCCATGGTCCAGATCGTGTGGTCATGGTCCAGCTGTTGCAGCCTGTCCTTGAGGAACATACAGCACCGCTGGTCGATGGCATCATCGATATCATTGTGGGCCTGTGCAGCGAGGAGGCCGAGAGGCTGCTGCGCTCCGAGGCTGCGGGGCAGGGAGAAGACAGCAGCTGCAGCCACTGCAGCAGCCAGCTCCAGCTCCAGCTCCACCACCACTTGCAGCTGCACCAGCTCCCAGCTCAGCAGCCAGCACTTGCAGCTCAGCAGCTCCAGCAGCTCCAGCAGCTCCAGCTCCACCACTTGCATCTGCACCAGTTCCAGGGCGGGAACTCCCAGCCCCAGCGCCTCCCGGGGGCCCCGGCCCGCCCCGGCCCCGCCGGCCCCGGCCCCGCCCGGCCCCGGCCCGGCCGCCTCCAGCAGCCCTGCAGGCTCCGCCGGGGAGGAGGAAGGCGGCACGTCGGGGGCCGCCTCCGCGGGGCTCCCAGCCGCCCCCCGGCCGCGCCCGCCCCGCAGAAGCCGGGGAGGCGGCGGCGGCAGGTCCCTCTGCCCGGGGCTGCAGCCGCAGCCCCTCCGCTCCCGGCCGGGGCAGGGACCGCTCGCCTGGGGGGCCCCGGCGCCCCCCGAAGAGGAGGGCCCCCGGCCCCCGGGACGGTCCCCAGCCCGGCAAGAGGCCGCCCCGCGCGCTGAGAGCAGGGCTGCCGCGTGTCCCCTTTCCCAGGAAGGGGAAATAAACTCCTTTTTCCCTGACCCCGTCTCTGAGTGCTTCTTCCTGCCCCCCGCGCCCCACCGCGGGTGGCGCCCGCCTGCTGGGGGGCACGGCCGTGGGCCCACCGCAGCCCCAGGGCCGTGTCGGCGGCGCTCCATCCCGCTGGGAACCTGCTGCAGCCGCCCGCCCGCAGCGCAGCACTTCTTAGATACCAAGTTGTGCAGAGTAGCCAGAAATTGTGTATGTTCTCACTCTGGCAGCGGGCAAGGGAAGGGTTTGCCTCCTGGTTCATCACTCGACTACTGACTTTCATTGACATAATGCCAGCGTTTCTCAGGAGCTCAGCAAGAAGTGGCTGGAAAGGAACCCAGGGTCAGCAGTTGTCCAGACAGGACAATGTTCGGACCGACCCCCCACCACTGGAGAACCAGAGACACCAGGCTCATTCACCAAAGGAGGAGGAGCTGTGCTGTAGAAGTTCCATTCATAGTGTGATAAGTAATATAAGAATTTTGCTTTCGCTAAAAAGTAATTAAACAATTACTTCTTAGGCTAAAGCTATTATTAGTACAATGATCCAAATTTTAAGAAAAGTAAAAGACTTTACTACTGGAAAAGGGGGAATTGATCTGAGGAAACACCAACCCAACAGCCCCCCCTCTTGGGATGCTCACCAAATGGTCCATATCCAAGGGTGGTAACTCCTTTGCAATGGATTGAGAAATAACAGAATGGCCATCTCTGGTATCCCTTGTCCTTGAGATAAGAGGGGAACTGAAACCACTGAGCCATAAAAGACAAAGGAGCTGCAAATTGACCCAGACTTGAAGGACTGGTGTACAGGACCACAGGACTGAAGAAAGAAGAAAGATTGTAGAAGAAGCCAGGAGGTGTGCCGAAGGTGAAGGTGTTGAAACCGGCAGCTGGGTGGATAAAAGGGGTTTGAAACTTAAACAATTTGGTGAGCCTGGACGGAGCTGCGACTCCTCGGCCACCCCAGCGCTGCATTTGCTCTCTTACCTTAATAAAGATTCATTAATCCATATTTGGATGTGATTGGCCTTAATCTACCTATAACAATAGCGAGTAGGAACTGAGCCACTGCTCAGCCAGCGCTGATTGAGATCAGGTCTTTAGGGCTGAAGAAGGTGGGTTGTTCAGACTCGTGTGATGTGCCCAGGGCTTTCTCCCTCGGAGATACTCCTGAGGAGATGGT
>NW_024881275.1:10854856-10947984 GCF_018691265.1 Tyto alba | reverse complement strand
GGGGGCACTTTGCACCGGGAGCCTTCCCAAGACCCCGATGATGTGCATTTGTAACGGCACCTGGAGGCATTGCCAAAGCGACGGAGTTGGGCTTAAGGGCACACACACGGCTCCTTGTCCAACCTTGCTTGCTGGCACAGCCAGCACCCCCAGCGTGATAACTCTGACGAGACCCGTGTGCGTTCGTGTCCACTGCTGAGCTGCTCCGTGGCACAGAGACGCTGCAGCCGGGGCAGCCATCAGTTCCTCGGCTGGCAATGCGGAAGTGGGAGAGCTGTGGAAGAAGCTCTCACCCTCAGGTCTGGCCTCTGCTGAAACCAGTCCCCCTGCATTCCCCAAAACACAGCAAGAAGTTGTTTCTCACGCAGTTCAGGGCACTGAGGGAGAGTTGAGGCTGGGTTCAACGTTAAGAAAGTCCATCCCTGTCAGAACCAATGACCGTCCTCTGGATTCCAGGTCACCCCTCTCCTAAAGCAAAGCCTCCGGGAGAGACCCGGGCAGAAAGCTGACGAGGCATTTCCCAGGGCATAAGCACCAGTTCGCCTCAGGCACTGCTTCTCTGCGCCCTGCAGGGATGAGATCTGTTAAGAGGCACCTTTCCGCATCTGTGTCTGTTCTCACGCCTCCCGTGACAGCAGCTGGGCTCCTCTGGATGCCAGGGCACAGCCAAGGGAGGCAGGAGCCTGTTGTTATAAAGCAGAGTTCCGAGGGCTCTTTTCTGGGGGAGAAGCAATGGGGCATCTACAAAGGAGCCCGCTGCCGTGATTCCTACTGCCACGCGACACGGCAGCTGCTGAAACCAGCAGCAGAAAGATCAGGTCTCTGCACCCTCTTGTGAACGTTCTCCACAGTTACAGCGGCGCAAATCCACGGGCCCTCTGCGGCAGGGAGAGCGGCTGTGACACTCGCTCCTCCAGCACACCAGCAGGCCAGATGCCGGCGCTGAAGCGCTGGTGCTGTCAGCAGCTGTTGAACACAAGCCACGCGAGAAACAGCGGAACTCGGGGGATTATCCAGCCCCTTCGCTGGCGGGTCACTCCTTTCCACACCGGGCTGCCTCACCGACTCCAAAGACGCCCGAACCTGAGCTCTGCACGCACAGACCCGAACCCCAAACCCCGGCGCAGGCGCAGACACCTCCAGCAGCACAGACATCAGCCCACCTGGAGAGCTTCCTGCTTCGTCACCCGCGGTGGGGTGCAGAGGCACGTGCTGGAGGGGGCAGGGTTGCAGCTCATCGCGACCGGTTCCACTGACCGCCAGCAGAGACCGGGGGTGATGCCCAGTTGGGTCCCCGTCGGCCCTGCGGCCAAGCCACCTTCCCCGCTGCCCGCTCTGCCCTGGGCCTCCGCTGCGCTGCGGGCGGGCGGCTGCAGCAGGGTTCCCAGCGGGAGGAGGCGCCGCCGACACGGCCCTGGGGCTGCGGGGGCCCACGGCCGTGCCCCCCAGCAGGCGGGCGCCACCCGCGGTGGGGCGGGGGGCAGGAAGAAGCACTCAGAGACGGGGTCAGGGAAAAAGGAGTTTATTTCCCCTTCCTGGGAAAGGGGACACGCGGCAGCCCTGCTCTCAGCGCCGGCGGGGCGGCCTCTTGCCGGGCTGGGGACCGTCCCGGGGGCCGGGGGCCCTCCTCTTCGGGGGGCGCCGGGGCCCCCCAGGCGAGCGGTCCCTGCCCCGGCCGGGAGCGGAGGGGCTGCGGCTGCAGCCCCGGGCAGAGGGACCTGCCGCCGCCGCCTCCCCCGGCTTCTGCCGGGGCGGGCGCGGCCGGGGGGCGGCCGGGAGCCCCGCGGAGGGCGGCCCCCGACGTGCCGCCTTCCTCCTCCCCGGCGGAGCCTGCAGGGCTGCTGGAGGCGGCGGGCCGGGCCGGGGCCGGGGCCGGGGCCGGGGCCGGGGCCGGGGGTGACCCCCGGGAGGCGCTGGGGCTGGGAGTTCCCGCCCTGGAACTGGTGCAGATGCAAGTGGTGGAGCTGGAGCTGCTGGAGCTGCTGGAGCTGGTGCAGCTGCAAGTGGTGGAGCTGGAGCTGGAGCTGGCCGCAGGGCTGTCTTCTCCCTGCCCCGCAGCCTCGGAGCGCAGCAGCCTCTCGGCCTCCTCGCTGCACAGGCCCACAATGATATCGATGATGCCATCGACCAGCGGTGCTGTATGTTCCTCAAGGACAGGCTGCAACAGCTGGACCATGACCACACGATCTGGACCATGGAGGCACAGGGCGTGCAGGATGCGGCTCTCCACCCTGTGTGCCAGCCGCCACCGGGACCCATATATTGCCTGCAGCTCCCGGCGCAGCCAGGGCAGCACGGGGTCCAGGAGATGATGCTCTTCTCTTTGGAAGAGTTCTGCCCAGACCTGGGGCAGGAGGCCACCCACAGCTTCTGTCCCTGCAGACCCCTGCTCAGCTGGAGATGTCACGGCACGATGGGGGCTGTTTTCAGCCAGGTGGCTGGGAGCTGTGGCTGCCTGGCTGCTGTCACCTGATGACTCTTCAGGGTCTGTGATGACACACTGTAGATAGTCATTTTCTGCCCGCACAGAAAACCAGATAATATTTACTGGTCCTCTGCAGAGTGGACACACTGGTTTCACCCTGCCCACCGCAGGATGCAGCCCAGGCAGAACTGGTGTTGGCAGGGCCTGACATATGCCACATCTGTATGAGTGTCGCGGCAGATGGGGCAGCACCACTCTGTCTCCGTGGCCATGTTTCCTTCGTGCGGCGGGCTGGGGAGAGCCAAGGACGGGGAGCTGCTCCCCTCCACTGGCGTCACACGCTGCAAAAGGGAGAGAGGCCGCGGTCACTCGCTGTGCCGGGGAGGGGAAGGGAGGCAGGAGCGGCCAGGCCCCTCGCGAAGGACGCCCTCCCGGCTCCCCGAGCCCCACGGCCGCCCCACGGCCGCCCCGTGGGGACGCTTCCCCCCACAGCTCACCTCCGCTGCCGCAAGCGCGCCCGGCGGTGCCCGGCTGCCTGAACCAGGCAGGGCCGGGGAAACGCAGGGGATGGCTCCGGGACGGGCACCGAGAGCTGCCGACGGCAGCCCCCAAAGCGCCGCCCAGCACCAGGAGCAGCCTCGCTCGACCCTCCAGACCTCGCAGGCACGCTCGGCAGGAGTCCAGGCACGAGCCAGGCTGGGCCAGCGGCTGCCGGCGCCCGAATATAAGCAGCGAGGGACGCGAGGTCACAGTCCATCGCTCGCTGACGTCACAGTCCACTGCTCGGCGATGTCACGCCAGGCCTTCCGACCCCATAGGCCCATGGCGTCAAGAGAGGAAGGAAAATACCCTTTCTTGGGTTTGTCTTCTACGTTGCCGTGTTCGTCCAGCTTGGTCACCGGCAGCACGTGCCCGTGACTGTCTCATCCCCACTCCTGACGCCTCGCAGGGCCAGGGCCCTCTCCGCTCACCAAGCTGGCTGGTGCTCCTGGCCGACCGCTGCGTTGGTGGTGCTCAAAAGCGCCAGTAGTGGGGCCTGATCCCATACACGCGGGAAGCAGCCGTAGGTGCCGTCCCTCCAGAGGACGGTGCAAGGGCCGCAGGCACCCTGCTCCCGAGTTCGGGGAGCCCAGGATCCATCACTGCGTGGGCCGTCAATTCCCACCCCCCACTGCTGCCTCTCTGGCTTCTATAATTAATTAGTCAATCATTTAGAGTCATTAGTCCAAGCACTCGGTTTGTATTTTAGACGAGCATCGTCTGTTAGTTCGACTGCGTGAGAGTGGAGGGTGCTGTGTGTAAGTCAGCCACGTGGGTCTGCCCGTGAAAATCTCGTGAGGCGGCGGCCCCTGCTTTCTATTCACAGTACTTCTTGTCTGCATCAGTGGGAGAGGCAAACTCACGGAGGTGTCTCGGGCCAGCCTCTGCACCGATTTTTTGCCAGCTTGGTTTAGAAATCAGAGTTTTTCCTCTCCACAGCCCCACTGGATTGGGGGTGATGGGCACAAGGACGCTTTGGTTCAAGTTGTAGGGCTGCACGAGTTTTCTGCATTGCTTGCCCACTGAAATGGTGCTCTTGTTTCTATCTCGTGCTGAGGGGTGGAGTTCTCTCTGCAGTTTCTTTTTGCAGCGGTTCTCTCATCTGCATGTTTACAAGGACAGGCTTGTGTCCTGAGAACACGCCTCAAGTGACAAGGACATGCACACATTTACAGCATCCGGGCCCCCGAATAAAGTAAAGCTGCCGATTTCCCAACGGTCCCCCTGTTTCTGGGTGTGCAGCTACACTTGCCTTCTGTCCCCCATCATTTTGTTGAAAAGTTGTCCTAAGCATGTGAAGACTTACGAAGTCGAAGGGTGCTGCGCTAGCCAGCTTCAGTCGTCTGCACCTTCATTTCTGACCAAATGGAAGCTGCTTCCGGATCGTTCAAGCTACAGAACGATTTGAATTAATAAAAGTGCCTATGAATTATACACATCCCAGATTCCTGTGGACTGTGTCAAAAGCAAAAGAAATCCTAGCTGAGGTTCTTTAACTTTTCCAGAATTAGCTGTATGTTCCTATACAGCAACATGTTAATGGTGTAGTCAGTAGCTCGGTGCCTTCACTGAAGCCTTCTGCTGCTCCCCTCCCGTTCCAAAGGAATGCTGAGGCTGCTCAGGCAGCGGAAGAAGAGGCGCACGAGCAAAATCCTGGGCAGATCCACGAGAAATGCAGAGCAAACCCGTCCTGTCAGGCAGGTGCAATCATCCCCTCTGTGCTGGTGTGGGCCACTGGCTGGGCCACCCGAGCCAGGGCAAGTCTATCTGCTCTTCTCGCCGTGCTCCCGAAGGCGCTTTGCCTGCAGTTTGCAGGGAGCTGTAAATCTCTCCAGCCAGGCTCATGGCGGGGCACTGTCTGCCTCCTTGAGTTGCTGTAGTGCAGTTAGTGGGAAGCGATCAGGAGAACTACAGCTTGAAACTGGGGTGTCAGAGAAGGGGGCTTCTTAAGCAACAGGGTTTCCCTACCTCTCCTTTACCATCTCCTCAGGAGTATCTCCGAGGGAGAAAGCCCTGGGCACATCACACGAGTCTGAACAACCCCACCTTCTTCAGCCCTAAAGACCTGATCTCAATCAGCGCTGGCTGAGCAGTGGCTCAGTTCCTACTCGCTATTGTTATAGGTAGATTAAGGCCAATCACATCCAAATATGGATTAATGAATCTTTATTAAGGTAAGAGAGCAAATGCAGCGCTGGGGTGGCCGAGGAGTCGCAGCTCCGTCCAGGCTCACCAAATTGTTTAAGTTTCAAACCCCCTTTTATCCACCCAGCTGCCGGTTTCAACACCTTCACCTTCGGCACACCTCCTGGCTTCTTCTACAATCTTATCTTCTTTCTTCAGTCCTGTGTTTCCTGCTTGCGGGGACTTGCTGCATGCCTACCCCCAAGCAGCAGCCGCTGGTGCCACATGTCTCCGGCCTGGAGGGAGCCCTCTGGAGATGAACGGCGGCTACGTGGACACTATAGTTCCCGTTACAGGTTCGTAAAGGATAAGGTGCGGTAGAAAAAATATACCTATGTACACTGTTTTATATGTATATATATATATATATATATATATAAATGATTTTGTAGTTATACTAAAATAGCAGAAACCAGTTGTGACTTAGCACAGCAAAAGCACACTTGCACACGTGCCATCAGCCCCACTAGCTGTGGCAGCACATGGTGCAGCAGAGTCCGGACTTCGAGACGGCAAGGCACCAATACTGAGCGGACGTCTCCACGACGACAGCGTTGGCCGGACTTGGTTGCCGCGCCGTGTCGCAGCTCCGGGTGAATTCTACACCCTCTGCATCCCGTCACGTAGGGCCAGGACGTGCCAGGAGGCGGGCAAAGCACGTCCTGACTGTGTACTGTCAAAGCACCGCTTGCGCTTGCGCTGTAACAGAAAAGGTGGTCGTCTTGGCCCCTTGAAGGTCGTGACTTCATCCTCCCTCCTCTGCATCGCCTACCCAGCAATGTCCCTTGTGGTCTTAGTGGCATGCAGCCCAGTTTCATAGCGTGGGTAAGCGTGGGTAGAGGTCCGTTTTGCTGCTTCCTTCCTCTGATCTTTAACTTTCTTATGCTTTAACCTTCAGTTGTTACCTGACGTGTAGCTAAACAAGAACAGCGTCCCGTGCAGCAGTCACGCACACGGAGGCGCAAACCGTAGAGACTTCTTCCATCGGATACAGTCTACCGATCAAAAAATAGATTTGCACTAACACAAACGGTTTGTCCCATCACTGACACAGCTATTCGTGCTGTCAGGTTTTCCGTTCCCTGACAGAGCGCTCACAAGTGAGTTTTGTGAAGCCTCAGGCCGGGATTAGCTCCTTCTTGAGGCTCTGTAAGGCAACACTCGGGCTGTTACTCAAGTAGCCAGAAGGTGACAGGCCTGGAAACAACCTTTGAGTCAGACTGACTTTAGATTTAGCACGCTTCAGAAGGCTGTGTCTGGTCAGTCAAACTGAGCCGTGGACAAATAAGAAAGCATACGGCCTGCACTTCTCTTCTGAAGCAGCAGTGCCCAATGCAGGTAGGCGCTGCCAATGCAGACTGAGCGAGACGCGTGGGTAAAGCACGACAGCCTTTGAACAGGAACCAACTTTCTGTTGTTGCTTTGAAAAAAGCCATTCCAGGGCCCCTTAAACCACAGCCAGTGTGACCTGAGTGCAAGCACTTGTGTCGAGATGGGAGTGCCAAAGCCCGTGAAGGAGGCTGAGCGAGCACGCAGGGACAGGAAGGCCCGGCAGGAAGGCTCGGCGCTCCCTCCTGACTTGGCAAAGCAATTCGGCACCAGCTAGGAAGCAACCGAATCCCACAGGACTCAAAGCGGAGCGAGGCGGTGCTAAACCGAATTCTCTCAGCAGAGGCCACAGTCGCCTATGGCGCTCTGCACCCTGCACACACAGGACGTTAGCTTGCTCAAGCCAGAAGGTTTAAGAAGACACCTTAATTTCTGACCCTCTCCAACCACCTTCTCCTGGGAGACGACTCCCTCGGGATACACACTGAGGAAATACCCTTCTAGAGACTGGGGATAGCTCTTCTCCCACATCTTCTTTTAACTACAAGTTATAAAGCATTGCTCACTAAAAAGCAACACACAACGAAATAATAATAAAGCTAATAAAAATGCTGGAACTGGTGGAGCTGGAACTGTGTGCAGCTGCAAGTGGTGGAGCTGGAGCTGCTGGAGCTGCTGGAGCTGGTGCTGCTGCAAGTGGTGGAGCTGCAGCTGGAGCTGGCCGCAGGGCTGTCTTCCCCCTGCCCCGCAGCCTCGGAGCGCAGCAGCCTCTCGGCCTCCTCGCTGCACAGGCCCACAATGATATCGATGATGCCATCGACCAGCGGTGCTGTATGTTCCTCAAGGACAGGCTGCAACAGCTGGACCATGACCACACGATCTGGACCACGGAGGCACAGGGCGTGCAGGATGCGGCTCTCCACCCTGTGTGCCAGCCGCCACCGGGACCCATGATGCAAGCCTTTCGACTCTAATGAGAAGCAGCCAAAATCCTACTCCTTCACCCCCTCTTAGGCAGTAGAGAAGGCATGGGGAGCCAGTAACCACTGTATCTCTTCAAACGGATCTGTGGATAGGGCCCACCTACTGCTTCTGCTCAACACCAGAGAGCATAGTTTAAAGCTCTAGAAGGAGGAGAAAGCACAGTTTAAAGCTCCAAGCAGGTGATCTGAAATATCTTGTTAGATGCTTGCTCGCGTACTGATCTTTACATGGGTCTCTGCATTGTTACCTCAGTGGCAAAATGCACTGAGATAAGGCTAACCAAGGGTGTCAAGAAAAATATCTCTGTTTATGGTGGTGAGAATTTATGGATTTGTGCTTAGAAAAATCTGAAATTATTCTTTTAAGGAGTGAAACAGTGATTTAAATTCAACAGAACAAAGTCCTGCTGTGAGGTTGCATTTTTCATTATGTCATTTTCATCTATAATAGCCCGGGGACTTTGTTTCTTCAAGTGTCTTACACTCTCTGGAATTTAACCTCCTATCATCTCTGCAGCAGTTACATATTTTTAGGCAGGAAACACTCCCTTAATACTGTTAAAACACGAGACAAGCTAGCTTTTCTAATCAGCCTCTTTGAAAACCTTTTGTATAGAGGACACTGTATGAAAGGCACCAACAAAACATTTATGACCCATGCTTCTGATCTCGAACAGCAGGAACACACACACTCAGGCAGCTCAGTTCCATCTCTGCTAGACTGTAGCAACATGAGCATTTCTGTACGTTATTGCGTAAAGTATTTATTTTCAGCAACGCAAAATACAACGCAAACTTCAGTGGGAATCTAGGAATATTAAAGATAGCTCTTTTGATTAAAGCTATGTAGTATTTACTTGCGTAGCACCACCACAAAGTAATCAGAGTATAAATGGCTCCTCTTTGTGGAGGGTAGGAAAACAACAGACAATTCTTTGTCTTTGGTTGCACTGTTGTTCATTGTAAATCACGTTACGGGTAGAACTGGACATGTTGCATGACAATCATTACTTGCCTGGTGCCTAGCCATCCCTGATATTGGCAATAAAAGTAAAATTTTTTCTCCAGCAAACCTTTAAGGATTTTTAAAAAATTACGCTGATTTAAATTAATAAGTGATAAATTAATAGCCAATCATGCTATTTTTAAAAATATGCTAATTAAGTACATGCAAAATATATGAGACTGATGACTTTGAGTTGATGGTGGGTGATGGTTGTTACAATAAAAATCTTTGCTGGATTTAGTGGGCAACTGTGTCTGGCTGAAGCAAATGTTGAAACAAGTAAGGGTGATGCTGGATCAGAGCGAGGTTCAGCTTAACCCCGAGAACCACACCACGTCTGCTTGTGTTGTGTTTGAGCTCTTACGGGGAAGATGACCCGTTAATGTACCTTACAATGGCCAGAGAATCTAGACATAGACTAGTACTTTGATTTTGCAAGTAGGCATCCTGACTGACCCTTTCTTCTGCTCTCTCCATGCAACTTCCACTGTTACATCAGCCACAGGGAAGCTGAACAACGTGACACCCCATTGTTGGACAAGTTTCCCTGAAGCTGTTGCACTGAGAAGAGTATGCTGGATTCTTTTGGAGCTTTTCCTACAAATTAATTAAGAATAAATTAGCTTTTCTCTCATCCTCCCCCCTCCCCCCCCGCCCGCCTTCGTCTTGTCTATTTGTGAGTGAGTGTCCATGTACTTATTATTAGGTCACAGCTTTATTTACTTTTGTTAAATCTCAGCCATATACAGCTGCCCATTAAGAACAGGAGAGGAGAAAATTATTCCACTGGCTTTTATACAGCTTAGTAGATCTTTCTGGATATAAGTGCCTTAAATTGTGGAAACGAAAACTGCTATATATGATGAAATTCACTGTCAGTGAACTATCTGAAGAACAATGCAGGTTCAATTGACAAGATGTTCCCTGCTTCAACAACAAGGAGGCACTACTGAGGTTTCACATTTCCCTGAATTTTGGGAAACCTACAGTTGGGAACCTATATTTGCTCTGCGTAGAAAATGCTGTGCTCTCCTACTCCTCATATCTAGAAGCCAGCTCAAAAATAAGATCTGGAGAGGGGCCACCATTCACCTCGGCCCACAAACAGTTTAGATATGGCCAAACATAGAGTAAGTGCTTTAATGACTCTCTTTAAATGGCATGAATGAGCATAATGATTGCTTTTTAAATTTATAGGCAATCATAGAGTACATTGCTTACATATGGAAAAGATAAGCACCCGTGGTCTCTGAGGGACAGGAGAGATAGCCTATCTACTTTGGCATAATATCTCTAAGAGTGAACAGAGAAAGAAGGAATGTAAGAAACAGAGCAAGCATGGAAAAAGAAATCCCTCACGATACTTTGCAGCAGCCAGAGGTTTGAGGATTTTGTAAGTTGGATGTTATGTTCAGATCGTTGTTTTGGAAGAGCCGTAGATGGATCTGTCCTTAATGAATTTGGCTTATGCCCTTCTGAAGATTTTTATACTTTTGGGCTCTGTGCAATGACTACCTCAGTTTATTTCAGTGTTGTGTAAAGAAATCCTGCACCGAGGCACCAGAAGCAGTAAAGTTCCTCCCTTTCACAGCAAGGAAATAATTAAACTATGATCCTGAGTAAAAGTCTCGTTCCCTGTCTGTATCTCGGCTACTGATCCTTGCTCTGAAAGTAATAGCAAGAACATACATAGCCCTATTCTTGCAATACTTTCGTCTTCCAATTATTAGAGCATTTAAAATGCCACAACACGGAAAATATCAAAGGTAATAGAAACTTTATGAAGGAAATTGCTAGTACCAAATTAATCCCTTCTGCCACTCTGCTGAAATCAGTGAATTAGTATCAGGGAGGAATTTGGGCTGTGATCTTTGAAACACTACCTAGCACAAGTGAATTGCACACCAAAGGCTTTTAAACCATGTTAGATAAGCTACATAGTCAAGGCTAATGTTATTGTAGTGACATGGTAACATTAGAACTACATTACAGACAATTTCATTCTGCTCCTATGTGCCTTCTTTAGATGCCCGTTATCTTCATTTTCTGCCCATTTATGCCAATTATTGCTGTGATTATAGGCCTGACACCAGATGCACAAACGGCCCATGTGCTGTAGGTCTGGCTGCATTCAAGAGAATCAGTCAGGCTCACGATTCGTACAGTTTATTCTTACGTGAGATCTACAGATCCTTTTGAGATTACGTATGACAAATGCACAAACAGCAGGTTGCCTATATAGCACTACACACAAAAACAATTGCAATCACACACTTAATTCCCGGGTAATCACTTGGCATAGCCAAGGGCATAAATCTTACCAAAAGACATCCCTCCCTGGGGGAAGGGGGTGAGCAGCACAAACCCATTGATCTGTCCCTCCGATTAGATGTCAGATTATCGTCCCTCTGAGTTACATACAAACTTGGGGTAGTATTTATCTGGATGTGTATGTGCGAGTGGGTGGGACTGTGGTCAATCCGTTGTTTCTGGAATAAAGATACAGCACATTCCTTGGCACAATGTGCACGCAGTTACGGTAGGAAAAGCGGAAGCATGGGAGAGAGTGTCTGCGGAGTTGTGCAAAACATTCCTTGAGAAAAGGGGAAGAGCAGGAGATAAACCTGTATAATTCTGTCAAATATTCCTTGAGAAAAGTGGGAGAATAGGACCACGTGGCCTCCAATTCACATTCTTCCGTGGCGCCATGACAACACAAAACACTGGATCTTCTCACTGTCCTGTGCTTGTTTTGGGCACCAAGTGTTAAGGAAATACGCATTTTACAGTTTTTTCACTCTTTCGCTTCTCCCACACTTCACAGCAATGCATGAAGAAAACCAATGCCCACAGGTGGCAGGAGCCAGGCTCTGCACTGGCAGGTGTTCAGAAATGCCGAAATTGGGATGTCTTGCTGTAATGTGAGAATTCCATCACAGGAACTGTATTTTCCATTTACTGACAAGGCAAACACCGAACTGTGGTACGGACACGCGTGCTTTGCGAATACAAACTGTCACTTGGCACTCGCACTGACTCGGGATGTTTAGATAGAGAAAGCCCAGAAGAGCCTTTGCCGCATGAAAACAGCAATAATGATAACGATAAACCCTTCCACCCTTGTGATGCCTATGTCGCGTACCGATGCAGCCCAAACTCCCAATAGGCTTGGGCTAAAAGTAGTTCTGAGGTCATACGAAAAGCCCAGGAGACCGGGGCTAGCCTGGTACTTGGGCCGTCTGGATGTGCCTCCTCCTCTGGGGGCCCAGATCCCTCAAGGGGAACTGCGCTTATTCATGGCACAGAGTCCACTGTGCACGTCCACTGAACTGCTAGGAAAGCAGCGGCAAGACAGAAACAGGGATTACCTGGATCACTAAATCTCATCTCCTGCAGGCGCATCAGCCATGAAATGAGCACGTATTCCAGAAGGGCTCAGGGCACTTCCTCCAGCCACCACAGAGGGTGCCTTCGGCACTCAGTAGCAAATGGATGGCCTGTCATAAAGTACAAGCTGCCAGGTCTTAGTGAGCGTTCCCCAGGCAGCAGCCAAGAGGAGAACCCTCAGCAGATCTGAAACAAGGGTCAGTGTGAAATGGGATATTAGCCAAATTTGGTATCATGCTTGCACGAGACAAGACACATTGCTTGTATTGCTCTGCCTCTATTTCCTGTTCAAAACAGGGCCCCCCTTTCCTTTCCTTAAATAAGTGTGTATCAGCAAAATATCACCTCCCAACCGGCACAAACCCGCTCTGCGGTTTAGCCCGGGTCCAGGAGGCGACAGAGACTGCGCAGGAATTCAGGATGAAAAGTCCAGCAGTGAGGTAGAGGAGATACTTCCTGCCCCGACCACTGCCCAGCTCTTCACGACCCCTGCCCCGGACCAAAGGAGCTCACTGCGCAGCCGCAAGGAGGAGGAGACCTAATTATAATAAGAAGCGAGGGTAGGCGGGAATAGGTTATGAATATGTATACGCGTCTCATGAATACGCAACACACTGTAACATATAAGCAAGACTAGAACGGCAGGGGGGCGCGCACGCTTGTTGCGGGGGAGCGTTCCGCCGTGCGCCCGGCGCCGAATAAGCATACCTGCTTTACAACCCTGAGTTGCGAAGTCTTTCATCCGTAAATCAAGTGCTCGGAGAGAAAGGGGAAACAAGGGAATTCTGAAAGCCTCGGAGCCGTCACGCCCCCACAACTCGTGCACTCAGGTCACTGTTGGGCGCTGTGCTGGAAACAGCCGCCAGCGCCCCCGACATGAGCCCCCTCAGGGCACCCTGGGGCCGGCAGCCGCCGCCGCTCCGACCGGCGGGGCCCGCGCGCTCCGCAGCGCCGGCCGTACCGATCGGCCCGGCCGCCCGGGAGCCCCCTCAGGAGAAGGGGGACGTGACCGGCGCGCCCGCGGCTAATGGCCGCCTGCCCACAAGATGGCGCCCGCGGGCCGCGTCGCGGCGGTAACGGTCGCCCGAAGGCGGGTTTTGTCCCGCTTCCATCAGGGTCTAGTTCTCGTTCTCTCGACTGGTCTTCCCGGTTTCAACCCTGCGGTCTGAAATGAGGGTTACCTCTCGGTACCTGCCTCAACTGATGCCATGGCTGAGAGATCGCACTAAGAAGATGCAGCTTCCATTTGGGTACAAAAAATTCTGTTCCTGAACGTCTGTATTGGTTTTGTCCTTGGACAACACTGCGAGCATAAACTTTTCTTCCAGGACGAGGAGCGGAAAACTGTTCGAGGAGGAGTCTTCCTGCATCACATTAGCGATCCCTGCCAATAGCGGACTGTATCTGCTAGGTTCCTGCATGAGAAAGGAGGTGTTCTGTGGCTTTGTACAGATGAACTCGCATGAACCTGTAATTCCTGGTTTCCTCAGCAGGGAGACGCGAAGAAATCCGAACAGCGTCGGAGTAAAGGAAGAGGGTATTGCAGGCTGGAATGCCTTTACCGGGGCTCAGTGTCAGATCAGTCACGCGACATGAACTACCCTATGGCCTAAGCCACAGCACTGCAGGGACAACCGGTCCCCGCAAACCAGAAGCCAACAACCTGACTAACTGCCAGTGGTTCAAATTTGCCGTACATTTATGACATAAATTGTGCCTCACGTGTTTGATTTTGCCACCTATTTTTCATGGCCTGTGTGAGTGGAAGAACGCTGTGTCCTTCACAAAATGATGTCACCTCTGTTTTCACAGTGGTTTCTCAAGGATGAGGGGGGGGTCATGTCCGTCAAACCGTGGGCCTCGTGCTTGCCTCTGCTCTGCAACCAAGACAAAGGCACGGGGGGCGTGCGGAAGCCGTTTCCTGAGATCCTGACACTCTGTTACTGTGGGCCAATCTGGAGCGTACCGCCTCAGCATCCACACAGTTTATAAGACTAATCTTATCAAGAGCTTTATTTTAGGTGGATGAGACATTTTATACTGAAAAAGACCCCAGCGTGATGGTGACTGAGGCCGAGATGACTTGGCAAAGGTACCCGCCGTGAGCTGGAGGTGTCTGGGGAAGGAATTAAGAGTATGGAAACAGTGACGCCCTGCAGCCCGTCATCGCTGTTCAGGTGCACGTGGCAGTTAGGGAGGTCGTGCCTGCGCACAGAAGACAAGGCAAAGGCAGGGTCCGGAGGTGGTCCTGTCCCACTGTGATGGAGGGAGGTGGTGCAAGTGACAGCCCTGTGTGTGGCAAGCAGTGGGGAAAGGGCCGGTGTTCGTTGTGAAAATGTATCCCTAAGTCGTGTTTTGGGGAGCCAGGCAGTAATCTAGCCATCGCCTCTTTCCTCCCTGCCGCGGACACAGGTTCTGCTTATGCAGCTTAAGCCACAGCCGGTCCCGCGACAGGGGAGGGCACCGGGGCACTTTGCACCGGGAGCCTTCCCAAGACCCCGATGATGTGCATTTGTAACGGCACCTGGAGGCATTGCCAAAGCGACGGAGTTGGGCTTAAGGGCACACACACGGCTCCTTGTCCAACCTTGCTTGCTGGCACAGCCAGCACCCCCAGCGTGATAACTCTGACGAGACCCTGTGCGTTCGTGTCCACTGCTGAGCTGCTCCGTGGCACAGAGACGCTGCAGCCGGGGCAGCCATCAGTTCCTCGGCTGGCAATGCGGAAGTGGGAGAGCTGTGGAAGAAGCTCTCACCCTCAGGTCTGGCCTCTGCTGAAACCAGTCCCCCTGCATTCCCCAAAACACAGCAAGAAGTTGTTTCTCACGCAGTTCAGGGCACTGAGGGAGAGTTGAGGCTGGGTTCAACGTTAAGAAAGTCCATCCCTGTCAGAACCAATGACCGTCCTCTGGATTCCAGGTCACCCCTCTCCTAAAGCAAAGCCTCCGGAGAGACCCGGGCAGAAAGCTGACGAGGCATTTCCCAGGGCATAAGCACCAGTTCGCCTCAGGCACTGCTTCTCTGCGCCCTGCAGGGATGAGATCTGTTAAGAGGCACCTTTCCGCATCTGTGTCTGTTCTCACGCCTCCCGTGACAGCAGCTGGGCTCCTCTGGATGCCAGGGCACAGCCAAGGGAGGCAGGAGCCTGTTGTTATAAAGCAGAGTTCCGAGGGCTCTTTTCTGGGGGAGAAGCAATGGGGCATCTACAAAGGAGCCCGCTGCCGTGATTCCTACTGCCACGCGACACGGCAGCTGCTGAAACCAGCAGCAGAAAGATCAGGTCTCTGCACCCTCTTGTGAACGTTCTCCACAGTTACAGCGGCGCAAATCCACGGGCCCTCTGCGGCAGGGAGAGCGGCTGTGACACTCGCTCCTCCAGCACACCAGCAGGCCAGATGCCGGCGCTGAAGCGCTGGTGCTGTCAGCAGCTGTTGAACACAAGCCACGCGAGAAACAGCGGAACTCGGGGGATTATCCAGCCCCTTCGCTGGCGGGTCACTCCTTTCCACACCGGGCTGCCTCACCGACTCCAAAGACGCCCGAACCTGAGCTCTGCACGCACAGACCCGAACCCCAAACCCCGGCGCAGGCGCAGACACCTCCAGCAGCACAGACATCAGCCCACCTGGAGAGCTTCCTGCTTCGTCACCCGCGGTGGGGTGCAGAGGCACGTGCTGGAGGGGGCAGGGTTGCAGCTCATCGCGACCGGTTCCACTGACCGCCAGCAGAGACCGGGGGTGATGCCCAGTTGGGTCCCCGTCGGCCCTGCGGCCAAGCCACCTTCCCCGCTGCCCGCTCTGCCCTGGGCCTCCGCTGCGCTGCGGGCGGGCGGCTGCAGCAGGGTTCCCAGCGGGAGGAGGCGCCGCCGACACGGCCCTGGGGCTGCGGGGGCCCACGGCCGTGCCCCCCAGCAGGCGGGCGCCACCCGCGGTGGGGCGCGGGGGCAGGAAGAAGCACTCAGAGACGGGGTCAGGGAAAAAGGAGTTTATTTCCCCTTCCTGGGAAAGGGGACACGCGGCAGCCCTGCTCTCAGCGCCGGCGGGGCGGCCTCTTGCCGGGCTGGGACCGTCCCGGGGGCCGGGGGCCCTCCTCTTCGGGGGGCGCCGGGGCCCCCCAGGCGAGCGGTCCCTGCCCCGGCCGGGAGCGGAGGGGCTGCGGCTGCAGCCCCGGGCAGAGGGACCTGCCGCCGCCGCCTCCCCCGGCTTCTGCCGGGGCGGGCGCGGCCGGGGGGCGGCCGGGAGCCCCGCGGAGGGCGGCCCCCGACGTGCCGCCTTCCTCCTCCCCGGCGGAGCCTGCAGGGCTGCTGGAGGCGGCCGGGCCGGGGCCGGGGCCGGGGCCGGGGCCGGGGCCGGGGGTGACCCCCGGGAGGCGCTGGGGCTGGGAGTTCCCGCCCTGGAACTGGTGCAGATGCAAGTGGTGGAGCTGGAGCTGCTGGAGCTGCTGGAGCTGGTGCAGCTGCAAGTGGTGGAGCTGGAGCTGGAGCTGGCCGCAGGGCTGTCTTCTCCCTGCCCCGCAGCCTCGGAGCGCAGCAGCCTCTCGGCCTCCTCGCTGCACAGGCCCACAATGATATCGATGATGCCATCGACCAGCGGTGCTGTATGTTCCTCAAGGACAGGCTGCAACAGCTGGACCATGACCACACGATCTGGACCATGGAGGCACAGGGCGTGCAGGATGCGGCTCTCCACCCTGTGTGCCAGCCGCCACCGGGACCCATATATTGCCTGCAGCTCCCGGCGCAGCCAGGGCAGCACGGGGTCCAGGAGATGATGCTCTTCTCTTTGGAAGAGTTCTGCCCAGACCTGGGGCAGGAGGCCACCCACAGCTTCTGTCCCTGCAGACCCCTGCTCAGCTGGAGATGTCACGGCACGATGGGGGCTGTTTTCAGCCAGGTGGCTGGGAGCTGTGGCTGCCTGGCTGCTGTCACCTGATGACTCTTCAGGGTCTGTGATGACACACTGTAGATAGTCATTTTCTGCCCGCACAGAAAACCAGATAATATTTACTGGTCCTCTGCAGACTGGACACACTGGTTTCACTCTTGCCCACCGCAGGATGCAGCCCAGGCAGAACTGGTGTTGGCAGGGCCTGACATATGCCACATCTGTATGAGTGTCGCGGCAGATGGGGCAGCACCACTCTGTCTCCGTGGCCATGTTTCCTTCGTGCGGCGGGCTGGGGAGAGCCAAGGACGGGGAGCTGCTCCCCTCCACTGGCGTCACACGCTGCAAAAGGGAGAGAGGCCGCGGTCACTCGCTGTGCCGGGGAGGGGAAGGGAGGCAGGAGCGGCCAGGCCCCTCGCGAAGGACGCCCTCCCGGCTCCCCGAGCCCCACGGCCGCCCCACGGCCGCCGTGGGGACGCTTCCCCCCACAGCTCACCTCCGCTGCCGCAAGCGCGCCCGGCGGTGCCCGGCTGCCTGAACCAGGCAGGGCCGGGGAAACGCAGGGGATGGCTCCGGGACGGGCACCGAGAGCTGCCGACGGCAGCCCCCAAAGCGCCGCCCAGCACCAGGAGCAGCCTCGCTCGACCCTCCAGACCTCGCAGGCACGCTCGGCAGGAGTCCAGGCACGAGCCAGGCTGGGCCAGCGGCTGCCGGCGCCCGAATATAAGCAGCGAGGGACGCGAGGTCACAGTCCATCGCTCGCTGACGTCACAGTCCACTGCTCGGCGATGTCACGCCAGGCCTTCCGACCCCATAGGCCCATGGCGTCAAGAGAGGAAGGAAAATACCCTTTCTTGGGTTTGTCTTCTACGTTGCCGTGTTCGTCCAGCTTGGTCACCGGCAGCACGTGCCCGTGACTGTCTCATCCCCACTCCTGACGCCTCGCAGGGCCAGGGCCCTCTCCGCTCACCAAGCTGGCTGGTGCTCCTGGCCGACCGCTGCGTTGGTGGTGCTCAAAAGCGCCAGTAGTGGGGCCTGATCCCATACACGCGGGAAGCAGCCGTAGGTGCCGTCCCTCCAGAGGACGGTGCAAGGGCCGCAGGCACCCTGCTCCCGAGTTCGGGGAGCCCAGGATCCATCACTGCGTGGGCCGTCAATTCCCACCCCCCACTGCTGCCTCTCTGGCTTCTATAATTAATTAGTCAATCATTTAGAGTCATTAGTCCAAGCACTCGGTTTGTATTTTAGACGAGCATCGTCTGTTAGTTCGACTGCGTGAGAGTGGAGGGTGCTGTGTGTAAGTCAGCCACGTGGGTCTGCCCGTGAAAATCTCGTGAGGCGGCGGCCCCTGCTTTCTATTCACAGTACTTCTTGTCTGCATCAGTGGGAGAGGCAAACTCACGGAGGTGTCTCGGGCCAGCCTCTGCACCGATTTTTTGCCAGCTTGGTTTAGAAATCAGAGTTTTTCCTCTCCACAGCCCCACTGGATTGGGGGTGATGGGCACAAGGACGCTTTGGTTCAAGTTGTAGGGCTGCACGAGTTTTCTGCATTGCTTGCCCACTGAAATGGTGCTCTTGTTTCTATCTCGTGCTGAGGGGTGGAGTTCTCTCTGCAGTTTCTTTTTGCAGCGGTTCTCTCATCTGCATGTTTACAAGGACAGGCTTGTGTCCTGAGAACACGCCTCAAGTGACAAGGACATGCACACATTTACAGCATCCGGGCCCCCGAATAAAGTAAAGCTGCCGATTTCCCAACGGTCCCCCTGTTTGGGTGTGCAGCTACACTTGCCTTCTGTCCCCCATCATTTTGTTGAAAAGTTGTCCTAAGCATGTGAAGACTTACGAAGTCGAAGGGTGCTGCGCTAGCCAGCTTCAGTCGTCTGCACCTTCATTTCTGACCAAATGGAAGCTGCTTCCGGATCGTTCAAGCTACAGAACGATTTGAATTAATAAAAGTGCCTATGAATTATACACATCCCAGATTCCTGTGGACTGTGTCAAAAGCAAAAGAAATCCTAGCTGAGGTTCTTTAACTTTTCCAGAATTAGCTGTATGTTCCTATACAGCAACATGTTAATGGTGTAGTCAGTAGCTCGGTGCCTTCACTGAAGCCTTCTGCTGCTCCCCTCCCGTTCCAAAGGAATGCTGAGGCTGCTCAGGCAGCGGAAGAAGAGGCGCACGAGCAAAATCCTGGGCAGATCCACGAGAAATGCAGAGCAAACCCGTCCTGTCAGGCAGGTGCAATCATCCCCTCTGTGCTGGTGTGGGCCACTGGCTGGGCCACCCGAGCCAGGGCAAGTCTATCTGCTCTTCTCGCCGTGCTCCCGAAGGCGCTTTGCCTGCAGTTTGCAGGGAGCTGTAAATCTCTCCAGCCAGGCTCATGGCGGGGCACTGTCTGCCTCCTTGAGTTGCTGTAGTGCAGTTAGTGGGAAGCGATCAGGAGAACTACAGCTTGAAACTGGGGTGTCAGAGAAGGGGGCTTCTTAAGCAACAGGAGGGTTTCCCTACCTCTCCTTTACCATCTCCTCAGGAGTATCTCCGAGGGAGAAAGCCCTGGGCACATCACACGAGTCTGAACAACCCCACCTTCTTCAGCCCTAAAGACCTGATCTCAATCAGCGCTGGCTGAGCAGTGGCTCAGTTCCTACTCGCTATTGTTATAGGTAGATTAAGGCCAATCACATCCAAATATGGATTAATGAATCTTTATTAAGGTAAGAGAGCAAATGCAGCGCTGGGGTGGCCGAGGAGTCGCAGCTCCGTCCAGGCTCACCAAATTGTTTAAGTTTCAAACCCCCTTTTATCCACCCAGCTGCCGTTTCAACACCTTCACCTTCGGCACACCTCCTGGCTTCTTCTACAATCTTATCTTCTTTCTTCAGTCCTGTGTTTCCTGCTTGCGGGACTTGCTGCATGCCTACCCCCAAGCAGCAGCCGCTGGTGCCACATGTCTCCGGCCTGGAGGGAGCCCTCTGGAGATGAACGGCGGCTACGTGGACACTATAGTTCCCGTTACAGGTTCGTAAAGGATAAGGTGCGGTAGAAAAAATATACCTATGTACACTGTTTTTATATATATATATATATATATATATAAATGATTTTGTAGTTATACTAAAATAGCAGAAACCAGTTGTGACTTAGCACAGCAAAAGCACACTTGCACACGTGCCATCAGCCCCACTAGCTGTGGCAGCACATGGTGCAGCAGAGTCCGGACTTCGAGACGGCAAGGCACCAATACTGAGCGGACGTCTCCACGACGACAGCGTTGGCCGGACTTGGTTGCCGCGCCGTGTCGCAGCTCCGGGTGAATTCTACACCCTCTGCATCCCGTCACGTAGGGCCAGGACGTGCCAGGAGGCGGGCAAAGCACGTCCTGACTGGTGTACTGTCAAAGCACCGCTTGCGCTTGCGCTGTAACAGAAAAGGTGGTCGTCTTGGCCCCTTGAAGGTCGTGACTTCATCCTCCCTCCTCTGCATCGCCTACCCAGCAATGTCCCTTGTGGTCTTAGTGGCATGCAGCCCAGTTTCATAGCGTGGGTAAGCGTGGGTAGAGGTCCGTTTTGCTGCTTCCTTCCTCTGATCTTTAACTTTCTTATGCTTTAACCTTCAGTTGTTACCTGACGTGTAGCTAAACAAGAACAGCGTCCCGTGCAGCAGTCACGCACACGGAGGCGCAAACCGTAGAGACTTCTTCCATCGGATACAGTCTACCGATCAAAAAATAGATTTGCACTAACACAAACGGTTTGTCCCATCACTGACACAGCTATTCGTGCTGTCAGGTTTTCCGTTCCCTGACAGAGCGCTCACAAGTGAGTTTTGTGAAGCCTCAGGCCGGGATTAGCTCCTTCTTGAGGCTCTGTAAGGCAACACTCGGGTGCTGTTACTCAAGTAGCCAGAAGGTGACAGGCCTGGAAACAACCTTTGAGTCAGACTGACTTTAGATTTAGCACGCTTCAGAAGGCTGTGTCTGGTCAGTCAAACTGAGCCGTGGACAAATAAGAAAGCATACGGCCTGCCACTTCTCTTCTGAAGCAGCAGTGCCCAATGCAGGTAGGCGCTGCCAATGCAGACTGAGCGAGACGCGTGGGTAAAGCACGACAGCCTTTGAACAGGAACCAACTTTCTGTTGTTGCTTTGAAAAAAGCCATTCCAGGGCCCCTTAAACCACAGCCAGTGTGACCTGAGTGCAAGCACTTGTGTCGAGATGGGAGTGCCAAAGCCCGTGAAGGAGGCTGAGCGAGCACGCCAGGGACAGGAAGGCCCGGCAGGAAACGCTCCTGTGCAGCCGCACGGGAAGCCTCACGCCCAGCCTTGCAGCAGCTTCATCGAGCCCTGGCTCGGCGCTCCCTCCTGACTTGGCAAAGCAATTCGGCACCAGCTAGGAAGCAACCGAATCCCACAGGACTCAAAGCGGAGCGAGGCGGTGCTAAACCGAATTCTCTCAGCAGAGGCCACAGTCGCCTATGGCGCTCTGCACCCTGCACACACAGGACGTTAGCTTGCTCAAGCCAGAAGGTTTAAGAAGACACCTTAATTTCTGACCCTCTCCAACCACCTTCTCCTGGGAGACGACTCCCTCGGGATACACACTGAGGAAATACCCTTCTAGAGACTGGGGATAGCTCTCTCCCACATCTTCTTTTAACTACAAGTTATAAAGCATTGCTCACTAAAAAGCAACACACAACGAAATAATAATAAAGCTAATAAAAATGCTGGAACTGGTGGAGCTGGAACTGGTGCAGCTGCAAGTGGTGGAGCTGGAGCTGCTGGAGCTGCTGGAGCTGGTGCTGCTGCAAGTGGTGGAGCTGCAGCTGGAGCTGGCCGCAGGGCTGTCTTCCCCCTGCCCCGCAGCCTCGGAGCGCAGCAGCCTCTCGGCCTCCTCGCTGCACAGGCCCACAATGATATCGATGATGCCATCGACCAGCGGTGCTGTATGTTCCTCAAGGACAGGCTGCAACAGCTGGACCATGACCACACGATCTGGACCACGGAGGCACAGGGCGTGCAGGATGCGGCTCTCCACCCTGTGTGCCAGCCGCCACCGGGACCCATGATGCAAGCCTTTCGACTCTAATGAGAAGCAGCCAAAATCCTACTCCTTCACCCCCTCTTAGGCAGTAGAGAAGGCATGGGGAGCCAGTAACCACTGTATCTCTTCAAACGGATCTGTGGATAGGGCCCACCTACTGCTTCTGCTCAACACCAGAGAGCATAGTTTAAAGCTCTAGAAGGAGGAAAAGCACAGTTTAAAGCTCCAAGCAGGTGATCTGAAAATATCTTGTTAGATGCTTGCTCGCGTACTGATCTTTACATGGGTCTCTGCATTGTTACCTCAGTGGCAAAATGCACTGAGATAAGGCTAACCAAGGGTGTCAAGAAAAATATCTCTGTTTATGGTGGTGAGAATTTATGGATTTGTGCTTAGAAAAATCTGAAATTATTCTTTTAAGGAGTGAAACAGTGATTTAAATTCAACAGAACAAAGTCCTGCTGTGAGGTTGCATTTTTCATTATGTCATTTTCATCTATAATAGCCCGGGGACTTTGTTTCTTCAAGTGTCTTACACTCTCTGGAATTTAACCTCCTATCATCTCTGCAGCAGTTACATATTTTTAGGCAGGAAACACTCCCTTAATACTGTTAAAACACGAGACAAGCTAGCTTTTCTAATCAGCCTCTTTGAAAACCTTTTGTATAGAGGACACTGTATGAAAGGCACCAACAAAACATTTATGACCCATGCTTCTGATCTCGAACAGCAGGAACACACACACTCAGGCAGCTCAGTTTCCATCTCTGCTAGACTGTAGCAACATGAGCATTTCTGTACGTTATGTTGCGTAAAGTATTTTATTTTCAGCAACGCAAAATACAACGCAAACTTCAGTGGGAATCTAGGAATATTAAAGATAGCTCTTTTGATTAAAGCTATGTAGTATTTACTTGCGTAGCACCACCACAAAGTAATCAGAGTATAAATGGCTCCTCTTTGTGGAGGGTAGGAAAACAACAGACAATTCTTTGTCTTTGGTTGCACTGTTGTTCATTGTAAATCACGTTACGGGTAGAACTGGACATGTTGCATGACAATCATTACTTGCCTGGTGCCTAGCCATCCCTGATATTGGCAATAAAAGTAAAATTTTTTCTCCAGCAAACCTTTAAGGATTTTTAAAAAATTACGCTGATTTAAATTAATAAGTGATAAATTAATAGCCAATCATGCTATTTTTTAAAAATATGCTAATTAAGTACATGCAAAATATATGAGACTGATGACTTTGAGATGATGGTGGGTGATGGTTGTTACAATAAAAATCTTTGCTGGATTTAGTGGGCAACTGTGTCTGGCTGAAGCAAATGTTGAAACAAGTAAGGGTGATGCTGGATCAGAGCGGGGTTCAGCTTAACCCCGAGAACCACACCACGTCTGCTTGTGTTGTGTTTGAGCTCTTACGGGGAAGATGACCCGTTAATGTACCTTACAATGGCCAGAGAATCTAGACATAGACTAGTACTTTGATTTTGCAAGTAGGCATCCTGACTGACCCTTTCTTCTGCTCTCTCCATGCAACTTCCACTGTTACATCAGCCACAGGGAAGCTGAACAACGTGACACCCCATTGTTGGACAAGTTTCCCTGAAGCTGTTGCACTGAGAAGAGTATGCTGGATTCTTTTGGAGCTTTTCCTACAAATTAATTAAGAATAAATTAGCTTTTTCTCTCATCCTCCCCCCTCCCCCCCCCCCGCCTTCGTCTTGTCTATTTGTGAGTGAGTGTCCATGTACTTATTATTAGGTCACAGCTTTTTTACTTTTTGTTAAATCTCAGCCATATACAGCTGCCCATTAAGAACAGGAGAGGAGAAAATTATTCCACTGGCTTTTATACAGCTTAGTAGATCTTTCTGGATATAAGTGCCTTAAATTGTGGAAACGAAAACTGCTATATATGATGAAATTCACTGTCAGTGAACTATCTGAAGAACAATGCAGGTTCAATTGACAAGATGTTCCCTGCTTCAACAACAAGGAGGCACTACTGAGGTTTCACATTTCCCTGAATTTTGGGAAACCTACAGTTGGGAACCTATATTTGCTCTGCGTAGAAAATGCTGTGCTCTCCTACTCCTCATATCTAGAAGCCAGCTCAAAAATAAGATCTGGAGAGGGGCCACCATTCACCTCGGCCCACAAACAGTTTAGATATGGCCAAACATAGAGTAAGTGCTTTAATGACTCTCTTTAAATGGCATGAATGAGCATAATGATTGCTTTTAAATTTATAGGCAATCATAGAGTACATTGCTTACATATGGAAAAGATAAGCACCCGTGGTCTCTGAGGGACAGGAGAGATAGCCTATCTACTTTGGCATAATATCTCTAAGAGTGAACAGAGAAAGAAGGAATGTAAGAAACAGAGCAAGCATGGAAAAAGAAATCCCTCACGATACTTTGCAGCAGCCAGAGGTTTGAGGATTTTGTAAGTTGGATGTTATGTTCAGATCGTTGTTTTGGAAGAGCCGTAGATGGATCTGTCCTTAATGAATTTGGCTTATGCCCTTCTGAAGATTTTTATACTTTTGGGCTCTGTGCAATGACTACCTCAGTTTATTTCAGTGTTGTGTAAAGAAATCCTGCACCGAGGCACCAGAAGCAGTAAAGTTCCTCCCTTTCACAGCAAGGAAATAATTAAACTATGATCCTGAGTAAAAGTCTCGTTCCCTGTCTGTATCTCGGCTACTGATCCTTGCTCTGAAAGTAATAGCAAGAACATACATAGCCCTATTCTTGCAATACTTTCGTCTTCCAATTATTAGAGCATTTAAAATGCCACAACACCGGAAAATATCAAAGGTAATAGAAACTTTATGAAGGAAATTGCTAGTACCAAATTAATCCCTTCTGCCACTCTGCTGAAATCAGTGAATTAGTATCAGGGAGGAATTTGGGCTGTGATCTTTGAAACACTACCTAGCACAAGTGAATTGCACACCAAAGGCTTTTAAACCATGTTAGATAAGCTACATAGTCAAGGCTAATGTTATTGTAGTGACATGGTAACATTAGAACTACATTACAGACAATTTCATTCTGCTCCTATGTGCCTTCTTTAGATGCCCGTTATCTTCATTTTCTGCCCATTTATGCCAATTATTGCTGTGATTATAGGCCTGACACCAGATGCACAAACGGCCCATGTGCTGTAGGTCTGGCTGCATTCAAGAGAATCAGTCAGGCTCACGATTCGTACAGTTTATTCTTACGTGAGATCTACAGATCCTTTTGAGATTACGTATGACAAATGCACAAACAGCAGGTTGCCTATATAGCACTACACACAAAAACAATTGCAATCACACACTTAATTCCCGGGTAATCACTTGGCATAGCCAAGGGCATAAATCTTACCAAAAGACATCCCTCCCTGGGGGAAGGGGTGAGCAGCACAAACCCATTGATCTGTCCCTCCGATTAGATGTCAGATTATCGTCCCTCTGAGTTACATACAAACTTGGGGTAGTATTTATCTGGATGTGTATGTGCGAGTGGGTGGGACTGTGGTCAATCCGTTGTTTCTGGAATAAAGATACAGCACATTCCTTGGCACAATGTGCACGCAGTTACGGTAGGAAAAGCGGAAGCATGGGAGAGAGTGTCTGCGGAGTTGTGCAAAACATTCCTTGAGAAAAGGGGAAGAGCAGGAGATAAACCTGTATAATTCTGTCAAATATTCCTTGAGAAAAGTGGGAGAATAGGACCACGTGGCCTCCAATTCACATTCTTCCGTGGCGCCATGACAACACAAAACACTGGATCTTCTCACTGTCCTGTGCTTGTTTTGGGCACCAAGTGTTAAGGAAATACGCATTTTACAGTTTTTTCACTCTTTCGCTTCTCCCACACTTCACAGCAATGCATGAAGAAAACCAATGCCCACAGGTGGCAGGAGCCAGGCTCTGCACTGGCAGGTGTTCAGAAATGCCGAAATTGGGATGTCTTGCTGTAATGTGAGAATTCCATCACAGGAACTGTATTTTTCCATTTACTGACAAGGCAAACACCGAACTGTGGTACGGACACGCGTGCTTTGCGAATACAAACTGTCACTTGGCACTCGCACTGACTCGGGATGTTTAGATAGAGAAAGCCCAGAAGAGCCTTTGCCGCATGAAAACAGCAATAATGATAACGATAAACCCTTCCACCCTTGTGATGCCTATGTCGCGTACCGATGCAGCCCAAACTCCCAATAGGCTTGGGCTAAAAGTAGTTCTGAGGTCATACGAAAAGCCCAGGAGACCGGGGCTAGCCTGGTACTTGGGCCGTCTGGATGTGCCTCCTCTCTGGGGGCCCAGATCCCTCAAGGGGAACTGCGCTTATTCATGGCACAGAGTCCACTGTGCACGTCCACTGAACTGCTAGGAAAGCAGCGGCAAGACAGAAACAGGGATTACCTGGATCACTAAATCTCATCTCCTGCAGGCGCATCAGCCATGAAATGAGCACGTATTCCAGAAGGGCTCAGGGCACTTCCTCCAGCCACCACAGAGGGTGCCTTCGGCACTCAGTAGCAAATGGATGGCCTGTCATAAAGTACAAGCTGCCAGGTCTTAGTGAGCGTTCCCCAGGCAGCAGCCAAGAGGAGAACCCTCAGCAGATCTGAAACAAGGGTCAGTGTGAAATGGGATATTAGCCAAATTTGGTATCATGCTTGCACGAGACAAGACACATTGCTTGTATTGCTCTGCCTCTATTTCCTGTTCAAAACAGGGCCCCCCTTTCCTTTCCTTAAATAAGTGTGTATCAGCAAAATATCACCTCCCAACCGGCACAAACCCGCTCTGCGGTTTAGCCCGGGTCCAGGAGGCGACAGAGACTGCGCAGGAATTCAGGATGAAAAGTCCAGCAGTGAGGTAGAGGAGATACTTCCTGCCCCGACCACTGCCCAGCTCTTCACGACCCCTGCCCCGGACCAAAGGAGCTCACTGCGCAGCCGCAAGGAGGAGGAGACCTAATTATAATAAGAAGCGAGGGTAGGCGGGAATAGGTTATGAATATGTATACGCGTCTCATGAATACGCAACACACTGTAACATATAAGCAAGACTAGAACGGCAGGGGGGCGCGCACGCTTGTTGCGGGGGAGCGTTCCGCCGTGCGCCCGGCCCGAATAAGCATACCTGCTTTACAACCCTGAGTTGCGAAGTCTTTCATCCGTAAATCAAGTGCTCGGAGAGAAAGGGGAAACAAGGGAATTCTGAAAGCCTCGGAGCCGTCACGCCCCCACAACTCGTGCACTCAGGTCACTGTTGGGCGCTGTGCTGGAAACAGCCGCCAGCGCCCCCGACATGAGCCCCCTCAGGGCACCCTGGGGCCGGCAGCCGCCGCCGCTCCGACCGGCGGGGCCCGCGCGCTCCGCAGCGCCGGCCGTACCGATCGGCCCGGCCGCCCGGGAGCCCCCTCAGGAGAAGGGGGACGTGACCGGCGCGCCCGCGGCTAATGGCCGCCTGCCCACAAGATGGCGCCCGCGGGCCGCGTCGCGGCGGTAACGGTCGCCCGAAGGCGGGTTTTGTCCCGCTTCCATCAGGGTCTAGTTCTCGTTCTCTCGACTGGTCTTCCCGGTTTCAACCCTGCGGTCTGAAATGAGGGTTACCTCTCGGTACCTGCCTCAACTGATGCCATGGCTGAGAGATCGCACTAAGAAGATGCAGCTTCCATTTGGGTACAAAAAATTCTGTTCCTGAACGTCTGTATTGGTTTTGTCCTTGGACAACACTGCGAGCATAAACTTTTCTTCCAGGACGAGGAGCGGAAAACTGTTCGAGGAGGAGTCTTCCTGCATCACATTAGCGATCCCTGCCAATAGCGGACTGTATCTGCTAGGTTCCTGCATGAGAAAGGAGGTGTTCTGTGGCTTTGTACAGATGAACTCGGATGAACCTGTAATTCCTGGTTTCCTCAGCAGGGAGACGCGAAGAAATCCGAACAGCGTCGGAGTAAAGGAAGAGGTATTGCAGGCTGGAATGCCTTTACCGGGGCTCAGTGTCAGATCAGTCACGCGACATGAACTACCCTATGGCCTAAGCCACAGCACTGCAGGGACAACCGGTCCCCGCAAACCAGAAGCCAACAACCTGACTAACTGCCAGTGGTTCAAATTTGCCGTACATTTATGACATAAATTGTGCCTCACGTGTTTGATTTTGCCACCTATTTTTCATGGCCTGTGTGAGTGGAAGAACGCTGTGTCCTTCACAAATGATGTCACCTCTGTTTTCACAGTGGTTTCTCAAGGATGAGGGGGGGGTCATGTCCGTCAAACCGTGGGCCTCGTGCTTGCCTCTGCTCTGCAACCAAGACAAAGGCACGGGGGGCGTGCAGAAGCCGTTTCCTGAGATCCTGACACTCTGTTACTGTGGGCCAATCTGGAGCGTACCGCCTCAGCATCCACACAGTTTATAAGACTAATCTTATCAAGAGCTTTATTTTAGGTGGATGAGACATTTTATACTGAAAAAGACCCCAGCGTGATGGTGACTGAGGCCGAGATGACTTGGCAAAGGTACCCGCCGTGAGCTGGAGGTGTCTGGGGAAGGAATTAAGAGTATGGAAACAGTGACGCCCTGCAGCCCGTCATCGCTGTTCAGGTGCACGTGGGCAGTTAGGGGAGGTCGGTGCCTGCGCACAGAAGACACGGAGGCAAAGGGCAGGGTCGGGAGGTGGTCCTGTCCCACTGTGATGGGAGGGAGGTGGTGCAAGTGACAGCCCTGTGTGTGGCAAGCAGTGGGGAAAGGGCCGGTGTTCGTTGTGAAAATGTATCCCTAAGTCGTGTTTTGGGGAGCCAGGCAGTAATCTAGCCATCGCCTCTTTCCTCCCTGCCGCGGACACAGGTTCTGCTTATGCAGCTTAAGCCACAGCCGGTCCCACGGACAGGGGAGGGCACCGGGGGCACTTTGCACCGGGAGCCTTCCCAAGACCCCGATGATGTGCATTTGTAACGGCACCTGGAGGCATTGCCAAAGCGACGGAGTTGGGCTTAAGGGCACACACACGGCTCCTTGTCCAACCTTGCTTGCTGGCACAGCCAGCACCCCCAGCGTGATAACTCTGACGAGACCCGTGTGCGTTCGTGTCCACTGCTGAGCTGCTCCGTGGCACAGAGACGCTGCAGCCGGGGCAGCCATCAGTTCCTCGGCTGGCAATGCGGAAGTGGGAGAGCTGTGGAAGAAGCTCTCACCCTCAGGTCTGGCCTCTGCTGAAACCAGTCCCCCTGCATTCCCCAAAACACAGCAAGAAGTTGTTTCTCACGCAGTTCAGGGCACTGAGGGAGAGTTGAGGCTGGGTTCAACGTTAAGAAAGTCCATCCCTGTCAGAACCAATGACCGTCCTCTGGATTCCAGGTCACCCCTCTCCTAAAGCAAAGCCTCCGGGAGAGACCCGGGCAGAAAGCTGACGAGGCTTTTCCCAGGGCATAAGCACCAGTTCGCCTCAGGCACTGCTTCTCTGCGCCCTGCAGGGATGAGATCTGTTAAGAGGCACCTTTCCGCATCTGTGTCTGTTCTCACGCCTCCCGTGACAGCAGCTGGGCTCCTCTGGATGCCAGGGCACAGCCAAGGGAGGCAGGAGCCTGTTGTTATAAAGCAGAGTTCCGAGGGCTCTTTTCTGGGGGAGAAGCAATGGGGCATCTACAAAGGAGCCCGCTGCCGTGATTCCTACTGCCACGCGACACGGCAGCTGCTGAAACCAGCAGCAGAAAGATCAGGTCTCTGCACCCTCTTGTGAACGTTCTCCACAGTTACAGCGGCGCAAATCCACGGGCCCTCTGCGGCAGGGAGAGCGGCTGTGACACTCGCTCCTCCAGCACACCAGCAGGCCAGATGCCGGCGCTGAAGCGCTGGTGCTGTCAGCAGCTGTTGAACACAAGCCACGCGAGAAACAGCGGAACTCGGGGGATTATCCAGCCCCTTCGCTGGCGGGTCACTCCTTTCCACACCGGGCTGCCTCACCGACTCCAAAGACGCCCGAACCTGAGCTCTGCACGCACAGACCCGAACCCCAAACCCCGGCGCAGGCGCAGACACCTCCAGCAGCACAGACATCAGCCCACCTGGAGAGCTTCCTGCTTCGTCACCCGCGGTGGGGTGCAGAGGCACGTGCTGGAGGGGGCAGGGTTGCAGCTCATCGCGACCGGTTCCACTGACCGCCAGCAGAGACCGGGGGTGATGCCCAGTTGGGTCCCCGTCGGCCCTGCGGCCAAGCCACCTTCCCCGCTGCCCGCTCTGCCCTGGGCCTCCGCTGCGCTGCGGGCGGGCGGCTGCAGCAGGGTTCCCAGCGGGAGGAGGCGCCGCCGACACGGCCCTGGGGCTGCGGGGGCCCACGGCCGTGCCCCCCAGCAGGCGGGCGCCACCCGCGGTGGGGCGCGGGGGGCAGGAAGAAGCACTCAGAGACGGGGTCAGGGAAAAAGGAGTTTATTTCCCCTTCCTGGGAAAGGGGACACGCGGCAGCCCTGCTCTCAGCGCCGGCGGGGCGGCCTCTTGCCGGGCTGGGGACCGTCCCGGGGGCCGGGGGCCCTCCTCTTCGGGGGGCGCCGGGGCCCCCCAGGCGAGCGGTCCCTGCCCCGGCCGGGAGCGGAGGGGCTGCGGCTGCAGCCCCGGGCAGAGGGACCTGCCGCCGCCGCCTCCCCCGGCTTCTGCCGGGGCGGGCGCGGCCGGGGGGCGGCCGGGAGCCCCGCGGAGGGCGGCCCCCGACGTGCCGCCTTCCTCCTCCCCGGCGGAGCCTGCAGGGCTGCTGGAGGCGGCCGGGCCGGGGCCGGGGCCGGGGCCGGGGCCGGGGCCGGGGGTGACCCCCGGGAGGCGCTGGGGCTGGGAGTTCCCGCCCTGGAACTGGTGCAGATGCAAGTGGTGGAGCTGGAGCTGCTGGAGCTGCTGGAGCTGGTGCAGCTGCAAGTGGTGGAGCTGGAGCTGGAGCTGGCCGCAGGGCTGTCTTCTCCCTGCCCCGCAGCCTCGGAGCGCAGCAGCCTCTCGGCCTCCTCGCTGCACAGGCCCACAATGATATCGATGATGCCATCGACCAGCGGTGCTGTATGTTCCTCAAGGACAGGCTGCAACAGCTGGACCATGACCACACGATCTGGACCATGGAGGCACAGGGCGTGCAGGATGCGGCTCTCCACCCTGTGTGCCAGCCGCCACCGGGACCCATATATTGCCTGCAGCTCCCGGCGCAGCCAGGGCAGCACGGGGTCCAGGAGATGATGCTCTTCTCTTTGGAAGAGTTCTGCCCAGACCTGGGGCAGGAGGCCACCCACAGCTTCTGTCCCTGCAGACCCCTGCTCAGCTGGAGATGTCACGGCACGATGGGGGCTGTTTTCGGCCAGGTGGCTGGGAGCTGTGGCTGCCTGGCTGCTGTCACCTGATGACTCTTCAGGGTCTGTGATGACACACTGTAGATAGTCATTTCCTGCCCCCACAGAAAACCAGATAATATTTACTGGTCCTCTGCAGAGTGGACACACTGGTTTCACGTCTGCCCACCGCAGGATGCAGCCCAGGCAGAACTGGTGTTGGCAGGGCCTGACATATGCCACATCTGTATGAGTGTCGCGGCAGATGGGGCAGCACCACTCTGTCTCCGTGGCCATGTTTGCTTCGTGCGGCGGGCTGGGGAGAGCCAAGGACGGGGAGCTGCTCCCCTCCACTGGCGTCACACGCTGCAAAAGGGAGAGAGGCCGCGGTCACTCGCTGTGCCGGGGAGGGGAAGGGAGGCAGGAGCGGCCAGGCCCCTCGCGAAGGACGCCCTCCCGGCTCCCCGAGCCCCACGGCCGCCCCACGGCCGCCCCGTGGGGACGCTTCCCCCCACAGCTCACCTCCGCTGCCGCAAGCGCGCCCGGCGGTGCCCGGCTGCCTGAACCAGGCAGGGCCGGGGAAACGCAGGGGATGGCTCCGGGACGGGCACCGAGAGCTGCCGACGGCAGCCCCCAAAGCGCCGCCCAGCACCAGGAGCAGCCTCGCTCGACCCTCCAGACCTCGCAGGCACGCTCGGCAGGAGTCCAGGCACGAGCCAGGCTGGGCCAGCGGCTGCCGGCGCCCGAATATAAGCAGCGAGGGACGCGAGGTCACAGTCCATCGCTCGCTGACGTCACAGTCCACTGCTCGGCGATGTCACGCCAGGCCTTCCGACCCCATAGGCCCATGGCGTCAAGAGAGGAAGGAAAATACCCTTTCTTGGGTTTGTCTTCTACGTTGCCGTGTTCGTCCAGCTTGGTCACCGGCAGCACGTGCCCGTGACTGTCTCATCCCCACTCCTGACGCCTCGCAGGGCCAGGGCCCTCTCCGCTCACCAAGCTGGCTGGTGCTCCTGGCCGACCGCTGCGTTGGTGGTGCTCAAAAGCGCCAGTAGTGGGGCCTGATCCCATACACGCGGGAAGCAGCCGTAGGTGCCGTCCCTCCAGAGGACGGTGCAAGGGCCGCAGGCACCCTGCTCCCGAGTTCGGGGAGCCCAGGATCCATCACTGCGTGGGCCGTCAATTCCCACCCCCCACTGCTGCCTCTCTGGCTTCTATAATTAATTAGTCAATCATTTAGAGTCATTAGTCCAAGCACTCGGTTTGTATTTTAGACGAGCATCGTCTGTTAGTTCGACTGCGTGAGAGTGGAGGGTGCTGTGTGTAAGTCAGCCACGTGGGTCTGCCCGTGAAAATCTCGTGAGGCGGCGGCCCCTGCTTTCTATTCACAGTACTTCTTGTCTGCATCAGTGGGAGAGGCAAACTCACGGAGGTGTCTCGGGCCAGCCTCTGCACCGATTTTTTGCCAGCTTGGTTTAGAAATCAGAGTTTTTCCTCTCCACAGCCCCACTGGATTGGGGGTGATGGGCACAAGGACGCTTTGGTTCAAGTTGTAGGGCTGCACGAGTTTTCTGCATTGCTTGCCCACTGAAATGGTGCTCTTGTTTCTATCTCGTGCTGAGGGGTGGAGTTCTCTCTGCAGTTTCTTTTTGCAGCGGTTCTCTCATCTGCATGTTTACAAGGACAGGCTTGTGTCCTGAGAACACGCCTCAAGTGACAAGGACATGCACACATTTACAGCATCCGGGCCCCCGAATAAAGTAAAGCTGCCGATTTCCCAACGGTCCCCCTGGTTCTGGGTGTGCAGCTACACTTGCCTTCTGTCCCCCATCATTTTGTTGAAAAGTTGTCCTAAGCATGTGAAGACTTACGAAGTCGAAGGGTGCTGCGCTAGCCAGCTTCAGTCGTCTGCACCTTCATTTCTGACCAAATGGAAGCTGCTTCCGGATCGTTCAAGCTACAGAACGATTTGAATTAATAAAAGTGCCTATGAATTATACACATCCCAGATTCCTGTGGACTGTGTCAAAAGCAAAAGAAATCCTAGCTGAGGTTCTTTAACTTTTCCAGAATTAGCTGTATGTTCCTATACAGCAACATGTTAATGGTGTAGTCAGTAGCTCGGTGCCTTCACTGAAGCCTTCTGCTGCTCCCCTCCCGTTCCAAAGGAATGCTGAGGCTGCTCAGGCAGCGGAAGAAGAGGCGCACGAGCAAAATCCTGGGCAGATCCACGAGAAATGCAGAGCAAACCCGTCCTGTCAGGCAGGTGCAATCATCCCCTCTGTGCTGGTGTGGGCCACTGGCTGGGCCACCCGAGCCAGGGCAAGTCTATCTGCTCTTCTCGCCGTGCTCCCGAAGGCGCTTTGCCTGCAGTTTGCAGGGAGCTGTAAATCTCTCCAGCCAGGCTCATGGCGGGGCACTGTCTGCCTCCTTGAGTTGCTGTAGTGCAGTTAGTGGGAAGCGATCAGGAGAACTACAGCTTGAAACTGGGGTGTCAGAGAAGGGGGCTTCTTAAGCAACAGGAGGGTTTCCCTACCTCTCCTTTACCATCTCCTCAGGAGTATCTCCGAGGGAGAAAGCCCTGGGCACATCACACGAGTCTGAACAACCCCACCTTCTTCAGCCCTAAAGACCTGATCTCAATCAGCGCTGGCTGAGCAGTGGCTCAGTTCCTACTCGCTATTGTTATAGGTAGATTAAGGCCAATCACATCCAAATATGGATTAATGAATCTTTATTAAGGTAAGAGAGCAAATGCAGCGCTGGGGTGGCCGAGGAGTCGCAGCTCCATCCAGGCTCACCAAATTGTTTAAGTTTCAAACCCCCTTTTATCCACCCAGCTGCCGGTTTCAACACCTTCACCTTCGGCACACCTCCTGGCTTCTTCTACAATCTTATCTTCTTTCTTCAGTCCTGTGGTCCTGTACACCTAGTCCTTCAAGTCTGGGTCAGTTTGCAGCTCCTTTGTCTTTTATGGCTCAGTGGTTTCAGTTCCCCTCTTATCTCAAGGACAAGGGATACCAGAGATGGCCCATTCTGTTATTTCTCAATCCATTGCAAAGGAGTTACCACCCTTTGATATGGACCATTTGGTGAGCATCCCAAGAGGGGGGGCTGTTGGGTTGGTGTTTCCTCAGATCAATTCCCCCCTTTTCCCAGTAGTAAAGTCTTTTACTTTTCTTAAAATTTGGATCATTGTACTAATAATAGCTTTAGCCTAAGAAGTAATTGTTTAATTACTTTTTAGCGAAAGCAAAATTCTTATATTACTTATCACACTATGAATGGAAACTTCTACAGCACAGCTCCTCCTCCTTTGGTGAATGAGCCTGGTGTCTCTGGTTCTCCAGTGGTGGGGGGGTCGGTCCGAACATTGTCCTGTCTGGACAACTGGCTGACCCTGGGTTGTCCTTTCCAGCCACTTCTTGCTGAGCTCCTGAGAAACGCTGGCATTATGTCAATGAAAGTCAGTAGTCGAGTGATGAACCAGGAGGCAAACCCTTCCCCTTGCCCGCTGCCAGAGTGAGAACATACACAATTTCTGGCTACTCTGCACAACTTGGGTATCTAAGAAGTGCTGCGCTGCGGGCGGGCGGCTGCAGCAGGGTTCCCAGCGGGAGGAGGCGCCGCCGACACGGCCCTGGGGCTGCGGGGGCCCACGGCCGTGCCCCCCAGCAGGCGGGCGCCACCCGCGGTGGGGCGCGGGGGGCAGGAAGAAGCACTCAGAGACGGGGTCAGGGAAAAAGGAGTTTATTTCCCCTTCCTGGGAAAGGGGACACGCGGCAGCCCTGCTCTCAGCGCCGGCGGGGCGGCCTCTTGCCGGGCTGGGGACCGTCCCGGGGGCCGGGGGCCCTCCTCTTCGGGGGGCGCCGGGGCCCCCCAGGCGAGCGGTCCCTGCCCCGGCCGGGAGCGGAGGGGCTGCGGCTGCAGCCCCGGGCAGAGGGACCTGCCGCCGCCGCCTCCCCCGGCTTCTGCCGGGGCGGGCGCGGCCAGGGGGCGGCCGGGAGCCCCGCGGAGGGCGGCCCCCGACGTGCCGCCTTCCTCCTCCCCGGCGGAGCCTGCAGGGCTGCTGGAGGCGGCCGGGCCGGGGCCGGGGCCGGGGCCGGGGCCGGGGCCGGGGCCGGGGCCGGGGCCGGGGCCGGGGGTGACCCCCGGGAGGCGCTGGGGCTGGGAGTTCCCGCCCTGGAACTGGTGCAGATGCAAGTGGTGGAGCTGGAGCTGCTGGAGCTGCTGGAGCTGCTGGAGCTGGTGCAGCTGCAAGTGGTGGAGCTGCAGCTGGAGCTGGCCGCAGGGCTGTCTTCCCCCTGCCCCGCAGCCTCGGAGCGCAGCAGCCTCTCGGCCTCCTCGCTGCACTGGCCCACAATGATATCGATGATGCCATCGACCAGCGGTGCTGTATGTTCCTCAAGGACAGGCTGCAACAGCTGGACCATGACCACACGATCTGGACCATAGAGGCACAGGGTGTGCAGGATGCGGCTTTCGGCCCTGTGTGCCAGCCGCCACCGGGACCCATATATTGCCTGCAGCTCCCGGCGCAGCCAGGGCAGCACGGGGTCCAGGAGATGATGCTCTTCTCTTTGGAAGAGTTCTGCCCAGACCTGGGGCAGGAGGCCACCCACAGCTTCTGTCCCTGCAGACCCCTGCTCAGCTGGAGATGTCACGGCACGATGGGGGCTGTTTTCGGCCAGGGGGCTGTTTTCTGGCAGATGGCTGGGAGCTGTTGCTAGGAGGTGTGTGCCGACACACTGTAGATAGTCATTTCCTGCCCCCACAGAAAACCAGATAATATTTACTGGTCCTCTGCAGAGTGGACACACTGGTTTCACGTCTGCCCACCGCAGGATGCAGCCCAGGCAGAACTGGTGGTCACAGGGGCTGACATAAACCGCATCTCTGTGAGCATCGCGGCAGATGGGGCAGCACCACTCTGTCTCCGTGGCCATGTTTCCTTCGTGCGGCGGGCTGGGGAGAGCCAAGGACGGGGAGCTGCTCCCCTCCACTGGCGTCACACGCTGCAAAAGGGAGAGAGGCCGCGGTCACTCGCTGTGCCGGGGAGGGGAAGGGAGGCAGGAGCGGCCAGGCCCCTCGCGAAGGACGCCCTCCCGGCTCCCCGAGCCCCACGGCCGCCCCACGGCCGCCCCGTGGGGACGCTTCCCCCCACAGCTCACCTCCGCTGCCGCAAGCGCGCCCGGCGGTGCCCGGCTGCCTGAACCAGGCAGGGCCGGGGAAACGCAGGGGATGGCTCCGGGACGGGCACCGAGAGCTGCCGACGGCAGCCCCCAAAGCGCCGCCCAGCACCAGGAGCAGCCTCGCTCGACCCTCCAGACCTCGCAGGCACGCTCGGCAGGAGTCCAGGCACGAGCCAGGCTGGGCCAGCGGCTGCCGGCGCCCGAATATAAGCAGCGAGGGACGCGAGGTCACAGTCCATCGCTCGCTGACGTCACAGTCCACTGCTCGGCGATGTCACGCCAGGCCTTCCGACCCCATAGGCCCATGGCATCAAGAGAGGAAGGAAAATACCCTTTCTTGGGTTTGTCTTCTACGTTGCCGTGTTCGTCCAGCTTGGTCACCGGCAGCACGTGCCCGTGACTGTCTCATCCCCACTCCTGACGCCTCGCAGGGCCAGGGCCCTCTCCGCTCACCAAGCTGGCTGGTGCTCCTGGCCGACCGCTGCGTTGGTGGTGCTCAAAAGCGCCAGTAGTGGGGCCTGATCCCATACACGCGGGAAGCAGCCGTAGGTGCCGTCCCTCCAGAGGACGGTGCAAGGGCCGCAGGCACCCTGCTCCCGAGTTCGGGGAGCCCAGGATCCATCACTGCGTGGGCCGTCAATTCCCACCCCCCACTGCTGCCTCTCTGGCTTCTATAATTAATTAGTCAATCATTTAGAGTCATTAGTCCAAGCACTCGGTTTGTATTTTAGACGAGCATCGTCTGTTAGTTCGACTGCGTGAGAGTGGAGGGTGCTGTGTGTAAGTCAGCCACGTGGGTCTGCCCGTGAAAATCTCGTGAGGCGGCGGCCCCTGCTTTCTATTCACAGTACTTCTTGTCTGCATCAGTGGGAGAGGCAAACTCACGGAGGTGTCTCGGGCCAGCCTCTGCACCGATTTTTTGCCAGCTTGGTTTAGAAATCAGAGTTTTTCCTCTCCACAGCCCCACTGGATTGGGGGTGATGGGCACAAGGACGCTTTGGTTCAAGTTGTAGGGCTGCACGAGTTTTCTGCATTGCTTGCCCACTGAAATGGTGCTCTTGTTTCTATCTCGTGCTGAGGGGTGGAGTTCTCTCTGCAGTTTCTTTTTGCAGCGGTTCTCTCATCTGCATGTTTACAAGGACAGGCTTGTGTCCTGAGAACACGCCTCAAGTGACAAGGACATGCACACATTTACAGCATCCGGGCCCCCGAATAAAGTAAAGCTGCCGATTTCCCAACGGTCCCCCTGGTTCTGGGTGTGCAGCTACACTTGCCTTCTGTCCCCCATCATTTTGTTGAAAAGTTGTCCTAAGCATGTGAAGACTTACGAAGTCGAAGGGTGCTGCGCTAGCCAGCTTCAGTCGTCTGCACCTTCATTTCTGACCAAATGGAAGCTGCTTCCGGATCGTTCAAGCTACAGAACGATTTGAATTAATAAAAGTGCCTATGAATTATACACATCCCAGATTCCTGTGGACTGTGTCAAAAGCAAAAGAAATCCTAGCTGAGGTTCTTTAACTTTTCCAGAATTAGCTGTATGTTCCTATACAGCAACATGTTAATGGTGTAGTCAGTAGCTCGGTGCCTTCACTGAAGCCTTCTGCTGCTCCCCTCCCGTTCCAAAGGAATGCTGAGGCTGCTCAGGCAGCGGAAGAAGAGGCGCACGAGCAAAATCCTGGGCAGATCCACGAGAAATGCAGAGCAAACCCGTCCTGTCAGGCAGGTGCAATCATCCCCTCTGTGCTGGTGTGGGCCACTGGCTGGGCCACCCGAGCCAGGGCAAGTCTATCTGCTCTTCTCGCCGTGCTCCCGAAGGCGCTTTGCCTGCAGTTTGCAGGGAGCTGTAAATCTCTCCAGCCAGGCTCATGGCGGGGCACTGTCTGCCTCCTTGAGTTGCTGTAGTGCAGTTAGTGGGAAGCGATCAGGAGAACTACAGCTTGAAACTGGGGTGTCAGAGAAGGGGGCTTCTTAAGCAACAGGAGGGTTTCCCTACCTCTCCTTTACCATCTCCTCAGGAGTATCTCCGAGGGAGAAAGCCCTGGGCACATCACACGAGTCTGAACAACCCCACCTTCTTCAGCCCTAAAGACCTGATCTCAATCAGCGCTGGCTGAGCAGTGGCTCAGTTCCTACTCGCTATTGTTATAGGTAGATTAAGGCCAATCACATCCAAATATGGATTAATGAATCTTTATTAAGGTAAGAGAGCAAATGCAGCGCTGGGGTGGCCGAGGAGTCGCAGCTCCGTCCAGGCTCACCAAATTGTTTAAGTTTCAAACCCCCTTTTATCCACCCAGCTGCCGGTTTCAACACCTTCACCTTCGGCACACCTCCTGGCTTCTTCTACAATCTTATCTTCTTTCTTCAGTCCTGTGTTTCCTGCTTGCGGGGACTTGCTGCATGCCTACCCCCAAGCAGCAGCCGCTGGTGCCACATGTCTCCGGCCTGGAGGGAGCCCTCTGGAGATGAACGGCGGCTACGTGGACACTATAGTTCCCGTTACAGGTTCGTAAAGGATAAGGTGCGGTAGAAAAAATATACCTATGTACACTGTTTTATATATATATATATATATATATATATATAAATGATTTTGTAGTTATACTAAAATAGCAGAAACCAGTTGTGACTTAGCACAGCAAAAGCACACTTGCACACGTGCCATCAGCCCCACTAGCTGTGGCAGCACATGGTGCAGCAGAGTCCGGACTTCGAGACGGCAAGGCACCAATACTGAGCGGACGTCTCCACGACGACAGCGTTGGCCGGACTTGGTTGCCGCGCCGTGTCGCAGCTCCGGGTGAATTCTACACCCTCTGCATCCCGTCACGTAGGGCCAGGACGTGCCAGGAGGCGGGCAAAGCACGTCCTGACTGGTGTACTGTCAAAGCACCGCTTGCGCTTGCGCTGTAACAGAAAAGGTGGTCGTCTTGGCCCCTTGAAGGTCGTGACTTCATCCTCCCTCCTCTGCATCGCCTACCCAGCAATGTCCCTTGTGGTCTTAGTGGCATGCAGCCCAGTTTCATAGCGTGGGTAAGCGTGGGTAGAGGTCCGTTTTGCTGCTTCCTTCCTCTGATCTTTAACTTTCTTATGCTTTAACCTTCAGCTGTTACCTGACGTGTAGCTAAACAAGAACAGCGTCCCGTGCAGCAGTCACGCACACGGAGGCGCAAACCGTAGAGACTTCTTCCATCGGATACAGTCTACCGATCAAAAAATAGATTTGCACTAACACAAACGGTTTGTCCCATCACTGACACAGCTATTCGTGCTGTCAGGTTTTCCGTTCCCTGACAGAGCGCTCACAAGTGAGTTTTGTGAAGCCTCAGGCCGGGATTAGCTCCTTCTTGAGGCTCTGTAAGGCAACACTCGGGTGCTGTTACTCAAGTAGCCAGAAGGTGACAGGCCTGGAAACAACCTTTGAGTCAGACTGACTTTAGATTTAGCACGCTTCAGAAGGCTGTGTCTGGTCAGTCAAACTGAGCCGTGGACAAATAAGAAAGCATACGGCCTGCCACTTCTCTTCTGAAGCAGCAGTGCCCAATGCAGGTAGGCGCTGCCAATGCAGACTGAGCGAGACGCGTGGGTAAAGCACGACAGCCTTTGAACAGGAACCAACTTTCTGTTGTTGCTTTGAAAAAAGCCATTCCAGGGCCCCTTAAACCACAGCCAGTGTGACCTGAGTGCAAGCACTTGTGTCGAGATGGGAGTGCCAAAGCCCGTGAAGGAGGCTGAGCGAGCACGCCAGGGACAGGAAGGCCCGGCAGGAAACGCTCCTGTGCAGCCGCACGGGAAGCCTCACGCCCAGCCTTGCAGCAGCTTCATCGAGCCCTGGCTCGGCGCTCCCTCCTGACTTGGCAAAGCAATTCGGCACCAGCTAGGAAGCAACCGAATCCCACAGGACTCAAAGCGGAGCGAGGCGGTGCTAAACCGAATTCTCTCAGCAGAGGCCACAGTCGCCTATGGCGCTCTGCACCCTGCACACACAGGACGTTAGCTTGCTCAAGCCAGAAGGTTTAAGAAGACACCTTAATTTCTGACCCTCTCCAACCACCTTCTCCTGGGAGACGACTCCCTCGGGATACACACTGAGGAAATACCCTTCTAGAGACTGGGGATAGCTCTCCTCCCACATCTTCTTTTAACTACAAGTTATAAAGCATTGCTCACTAAAAAGCAACACACAACGAAATAATAATAAAGCTAATAAAAATGCTGGAACTGGTGGAGCTGGAACTGGTGCAGCTGCAAGTGGTGGAGCTGGAGCTGCTGGAGCTGCTGGAGCTGGTGCTGCTGCAAGTGGTGGAGCTGCAGCTGGAGCTGGCCGCAGGGCTGTCTTCCCCCTGCCCCGCAGCCTCGGAGCGCAGCAGCCTCTCGGCCTCCTCGCTGCACAGGCCCACAATGATATCGATGATGCCATCGACCAGCGGTGCTGTATGTTCCTCAAGGACAGGCTGCAACAGCTGGACCATGACCACACGATCTGGACCACGGAGGCACAGGGCGTGCAGGATGCGGCTCTCCACCCTGTGTGCCAGCCGCCACCGGGACCCATGATGCAAGCCTTTCGACTCTAATGAGAAGCAGCCAAAATCCTACTCCTTCACCCCCTCTTAGGCAGTAGAGAAGGCATGGGGAGCCAGTAACCACTGTATCTCTTCAAACGGATCTGTGGATAGGGCCCACCTACTGCTTCTGCTCAACACCAGAGAGCATAGTTTAAAGCTCTAGAAGGAGGAGAAAGCACAGTTTAAAGCTCCAAGCAGGTGATCTGAAAATATCTTGTTAGATGCTTGCTCGCGTACTGATCTTTACATGGGTCTCTGCATTGTTACCTCAGTGGCAAAATGCACTGAGATAAGGCTAACCAAGGGTGTCAAGAAAAATATCTCTGTTTATGGTGGTGAGAATTTATGGATTTGTGCTTAGAAAAATCTGAAATTATTCTTTTAAGGAGTGAAACAGTGATTTAAATTCAACAGAACAAAGTCCTGCTGTGAGGTTGCATTTTTCATTATGTCATTTTCATCTATAATAGCCCGGGGACTTTGTTTCTTCAAGTGTCTTACACTCTCTGGAATTTAACCTCCTATCATCTCTGCAGCAGTTACATATTTTTAGGCAGGAAACACTCCCTTAATACTGTTAAAACACGAGACAAGCTAGCTTTTCTAATCAGCCTCTTTGAAAACCTTTTGTATAGAGGACACTGTATGAAAGGCACCAACAAAACATTTATGACCCATGCTTCTGATCTCGAACAGCAGGAACACACACACTCAGGCAGCTCAGTTTCCATCTCTGCTAGACTGTAGCAACATGAGCATTTCTGTACGTTATGTTGCGTAAAGTATTTTATTTTCAGCAACGCAAAATACAACGCAAACTTCAGTGGGAATCTAGGAATATTAAAGATAGCTCTTTTGATTAAAGCTATGTAGTATTTACTTGCGTAGCACCACCACAAAGTAATCAGAGTATAAATGGCTCCTCTTTGTGGAGGGTAGGAAAACAACAGACAATTCTTTGTCTTTGGTTGCACTGTTGTTCATTGTAAATCACGTTACGGGTAGAACTGGACATGTTGCATGACAATCATTACTTGCCTGGTGCCTAGCCATCCCTGATATTGGCAATAAAAGTAAAATTTTTTCTCCAGCAAACCTTTAAGGATTTTTAAAAAATTACGCTGATTTAAATTAATAAGTGATAAATTAATAGCCAATCATGCTATTTTTTAAAAATATGCTAATTAAGTACATGCAAAATATATGAGACTGATGACTTTGAGATGATGGTGGGTGATGGTTGTTACAATAAAAATCTTTGCTGGATTTAGTGGGCAACTGTGTCTGGCTGAAGCAAATGTTGAAACAAGTAAGGGTGATGCTGGATCAGAGCGGGGTTCAGCTTAACCCCCGAGAACCACACCACGTCTGCTTGTGTTGTGTTTGAGCTCTTACGGGGAAGATGACCCGTTAATGTACCTTACAATGGCCAGAGAATCTAGACATAGACTAGTACTTTGATTTTGCAAGTAGGCATCCTGACTGACCCTTTCTTCTGCTCTCTCCATGCAACTTCCACTGTTACATCAGCCACAGGGAAGCTGAACAACGTGACACCCCATTGTTGGACAAGTTTCCCTGAAGCTGTTGCACTGAGAAGAGTATGCTGGATTCTTTTGGAGCTTTTCCTACAAATTAATTAAGAATAAATTAGCTTTTTCTCTCATCCTCCCCCCTCCCCCCCCGCCCCGCCTTCGTCTTGTCTATTTGTGAGTGAGTGTCCATGTACTTATTATTAGGTCACAGCTTTATTTACTTTTTGTTAAATCTCAGCCATATACAGCTGCCCATTAAGAACAGGAGAGGAGAAAATTATTCCACTGGCTTTTATACAGCTTAGTAGATCTTTCTGGATATAAGTGCCTTAAATTGTGGAAACGAAAACTGCTATATATGATGAAATTCACTGTCAGTGAACTATCTGAAGAACAATGCAGGTTCAATTGACAAGATGTTCCCTGCTTCAACAACAAGGAGGCACTACTGAGGTTTCACATTTCCCTGAATTTTGGGAAACCTACAGTTGGGAACCTATATTTGCTCTGCGTAGAAAATGCTGTGCTCTCCTACTCCTCATATCTAGAAGCCAGCTCAAAAATAAGATCTGGAGAGGGGCCACCATTCACCTCGGCCCACAAACAGTTTAGATATGGCCAAACATAGAGTAAGTGCTTTAATGACTCTCTTTAAATGGCATGAATGAGCATAATGATTGCTTTTTAAATTTATAGGCAATCATAGAGTACATTGCTTACATATGGAAAAGATAAGCACCCGTGGTCTCTGAGGGACAGGAGAGATAGCCTATCTACTTTGGCATAATATCTCTAAGAGTGAACAGAGAAAGAAGGAATGTAAGAAACAGAGCAAGCATGGAAAAAGAAATCCCTCACGATACTTTGCAGCAGCCAGAGGTTTGAGGATTTTGTAAGTTGGATGTTATGTTCAGATCGTTGTTTTGGAAGAGCCGTAGATGGATCTGTCCTTAATGAATTTGGCTTATGCCCTTCTGAAGATTTTTATACTTTTGGGCTCTGTGCAATGACTACCTCAGTTTATTTCAGTGTTGTGTAAAGAAATCCTGCACCGAGGCACCAGAAGCAGTAAAGTTCCTCCCTTTCACAGCAAGGAAATAATTAAACTATGATCCTGAGTAAAAGTCTCGTTCCCTGTCTGTATCTCGGCTACTGATCCTTGCTCTGAAAGTAATAGCAAGAACATACATAGCCCTATTCTTGCAATACTTTCGTCTTCCAATTATTAGAGCATTTAAAATGCCACAACACCGGAAAATATCAAAGGTAATAGAAACTTTATGAAGGAAATTGCTAGTACCAAATTAATCCCTTCTGCCACTCTGCTGAAATCAGTGAATTAGTATCAGGGAGGAATTTGGGCTGTGATCTTTGAAACACTACCTAGCACAAGTGAATTGGACACCAAAGGCTTTTAAACCATGTTAGATAAGCTACATAGTCAAGGCTAATGTTATTGTAGTGACATGGTAACATTAGAACTACATTACAGACAATTTCATTCTGCTCCTATGTGCCTTCTTTAGATGCCCGTTATCTTCATTTTCTGCCCATTTATGCCAATTATTGCTGTGATTATAGGCCTGACACCAGATGCACAAACGGCCCATGTGCTGTAGGTCTGGCTGCATTCAAGAGAATCAGTCAGGCTCACGATTCGTACAGTTTATTCTTACGTGAGATCTACAGATCCTTTTGAGATTACGTATGACAAATGCACAAACAGCAGGTTGCCTATATAGCACTACACACAAAAACAATTGCAATCACACACTTAATTCCCGGGTAATCACTTGGCATAGCCAAGGGCATAAATCTTACCAAAAGACATCCCTCCCTGGGGGAAGGGGGTGAGCAGCACAAACCCATTGATCTGTCCCTCCGATTAGATGTCAGATTATCGTCCCTCTGAGTTACATACAAACTTGGGGTAGTATTTATCTGGATGTGTATGTGCGAGTGGGTGGGACTGTGGTCAATCCGTTGTTTCTGGAATAAAGATACAGCACATTCCTTGGCACAATGTGCACGCAGTTACGGTAGGAAAAGCGGAAGCATGGGAGAGAGTGTCTGCGGAGTTGTGCAAAACATTCCTTGAGAAAAGGGGAAGAGCAGGAGATAAACCTGTATAATTCTGTCAAATATTCCTTGAGAAAAGTGGGAGAATAGGACCACGTGGCCTCCAATTCACATTCTTCCGTGGCGCCATGACAACACAAAACACTGGATCTTCTCACTGTCCTGTGCTTGTTTTGGGCACCAAGTGTTAAGGAAATACGCATTTTACAGTTTTTTCACTCTTTCGCTTCTCCCACACTTCACAGCAATGCATGAAGAAAACCAATGCCCACAGGTGGCAGGAGCCAGGCTCTGCACTGGCAGGTGTTCAGAAATGCCGAAATTGGGATGTCTTGCTGTAATGTGAGAATTCCATCACAGGAACTGTATTTTTCCATTTACTGACAAGGCAAACACCGAACTGTGGTACGGACACGCGTGCTTTGCGAATACAAACTGTCACTTGGCACTCGCACTGACTCGGGATGTTTAGATAGAGAAAGCCCAGAAGAGCCTTTGCCGCATGAAAACAGCAATAATGATAACGATAAACCCTTCCACCCTTGTGATGCCTATGTCGCGTACCGATGCAGCCCAAACTCCCAATAGGCTTGGGCTAAAAGTAGTTCTGAGGTCATACGAAAAGCCCAGGAGACCGGGGCTAGCCTGGTACTTGGGCCGTCTGGATGTGCCTCCTCCTCTGGGGGCCCAGATCCCTCAAGGGGAACTGCGCTTATTCATGGCACAGAGTCCACTGTGCACGTCCACTGAACTGCTAGGAAAGCAGCGGCAAGACAGAAACAGGGATTACCTGGATCACTAAATCTCATCTCCTGCAGGCGCATCAGCCATGAAATGAGCACGTATTCCAGAAGGGCTCAGGGCACTTCCTCCAGCCACCACAGAGGGTGCCTTCAGCACTCAGTAGCAAATGGATGGCCTGTCATAAAGTACAAGCTGCCAGGTCTTAGTGAGCGTTCCCCAGGCAGCAGCCAAGAGGAGAACCCTCAGCAGATCTGAAACAAGGGTCAGTGTGAAATGGGATATTAGCCAAATTTGGTATCATGCTTGCACGAGACAAGACACATTGCTTGTATTGCTCTGCCTCTATTTCCTGTTCAAAACAGGGCCCCCCTTTCCTTTCCTTAAATAAGTGTGTATCAGCAAAATATCACCTCCCAACCGGCACAAACCCGCTCTGCGGTTTAGCCCGGGTCCAGGAGGCGACAGAGACTGCGCAGGAATTCAGGATGAAAAGTCCAGCAGTGAGGTAGAGGAGATACTTCCTGCCCCGACCACTGCCCAGCTCTTCACGACCCCTGCCCCGGACCAAAGGAGCTCACTGCGCAGCCGCAAGGAGGAGGAGACCTAATTATAATAAGAAGCGAGGGTAGGCGGGAATAGGTTATGAATATGTATACGCGTCTCATGAATACGCAACACACTGTAACATATAAGCAAGACTAGAACGGCAGGGGGGCGCGCACGCTTGTTGCAGGGGAGCGTTCCGCCGTGCGCCCGGCGCCGAATAAGCATACCTGCTTTACAACCCTGAGTTGCGAAGTCTTTCATCCGTAAATCAAGTGCTCGGAGAGAAAGGGGAAACAAGGGAATTCTGAAAGCCTCGGAGCCGTCACGCCCCCACAACTCGTGCACTCAGGTCACTGTTGGGCGCTGTGCTGGAAACAGCCGCCAGCGCCCCCGACATGAGCCCCCTCAGGGCACCCTGGGGCCGGCAGCCGCCGCCGCTCCGACCGGCGGGGCCCGCGCGCTCCGCAGCGCCGGCCGTACCGATCGGCCCGGCCGCCCGGGAGCCCCCTCAGGAGAAGGGGGACGTGACCGGCGCGCCCGCGGCTAATGGCCGCCTGCCCACAAGATGGCGCCCGCGGGCCGCGTCGCGGCGGTAACGGTCGCCCGAAGGCGGGTTTTGTCCCGCTTCCATCAGGGTCTAGTTCTCGTTCTCTCGACTGGTCTTCCCGGTTTCAACCCTGCGGTCTGAAATGAGGGTTACCTCTCGGTACCTGCCTCAACTGATGCCATGGCTGAGAGATCGCACTAAGAAGATGCAGCTTCCATTTGGGTACAAAAAATTCTGTTCCTGAACGTCTGTATTGGTTTTGTCCTTGGACAACACTGCGAGCATAAACTTTTCTTCCAGGACGAGGAGCGGAAAACTGTTCGAGGAGGAGTCTTCCTGCATCACATTAGCGATCCCTGCCAATAGCGGACTGTATCTGCTAGGTTCCTGCATGAGAAAGGAGGTGTTCTGTGGCTTTGTACAGATGAACTCGGATGAACCTGTAATTCCTGGTTTCCTCAGCAGGGAGACGCGAAGAAATCCGAACAGCGTCGGAGTAAAGGAAGAGGGTATTGCAGGCTGGAATGCCTTTACCGGGGCTCAGTGTCAGATCAGTCACGTGACATGAACTACCCTATGGCCTAAGCCACAGCACTGCAGGGACAACCGGTCCCCGCAAACCAGAAGCCAACAACCTGACTAACTGCCAGTGGTTCAAATTTGCCGTACATTTATGACATAAATTGTGCCTCACGTGTTTGATTTTGCCACCTATTTTTCATGGCCTGTGTGAGTGGAAGAACGCTGTGTCCTTCACAAAATGATGTCACCTCTGTTTTCACAGTGGTTTCTCAAGGATGAGGGGGGGGTCATGTCCGTCAAACCGTGGGCCTCGTGCTTGCCTCTGCTCTGCAACCAAGACAAAGGCACGGGGGGCGTGCGGAAGCCGTTTCCTGAGATCCTGACACTCTGTTACTGTGGGCCAATCTGGAGCGTACCGCCTCAGCATCCACACAGTTTATAAGACTAATCTTATCAAGAGCTTTATTTTAGGTGGATGAGACATTTTATACTGAAAAAGACCCCAGCGTGATGGTGACTGAGGCCGAGATGACTTGGCAAAGGTACCCGCCGTGAGCTGGAGGTGTCTGGGGAAGGAATTAAGAGTATGGAAACAGTGACGCCCTGCAGCCCGTCATCGCTGTTCAGGTGCACGTGGGCAGTTAGGGGAGGTCGGTGCCTGCGCACAGAAGACACGGAGGCAAAGGGCAGGGTCGGGAGGTGGTCCTGTCCCACTGTGATGGGAGGGAGGTGGTGCAAGTGACAGCCCTGTGTGTGGCAAGCAGTGGGGAAAGGGCCGGTGTTCGTTGTGAAAATGTATCCCTAAGTCGTGTTTTGGGGAGCCAGGCAGTAATCTAGCCATCGCCTCTTTCCTCCCTGCCGCGGACACAGGTTCTGCTTATGCAGCTTAAGCCACAGCCGGTCCCGCGGACAGGGGAGGGCACCGGGGGCACTTTGCACCGGGAGCCTTCCCAAGACCCCGATGATGTGCATTTGTAACGGCACCTGGAGGCATTGCCAAAGCGACGGAGTTGGGCTTAAGGGCACACACACGGCTCCTTGTCCAACCTTGCTTGCTGGCACAGCCAGCACCCCCAGCGTGATAACTCTGACGAGACCCGTGTGCGTTCGTGTCCACTGCTGAGCTGCTCCGTGGCACAGAGACGCTGCAGCCGGGGCAGCCATCAGTTCCTCGGCTGGCAATGCGGAAGTGGGAGAGCTGTGGAAGAAGCTCTCACCCTCAGGTCTGGCCTCTGCTGAAACCAGTCCCCCTGCATTCCCCAAAACACAGCAAGAAGTTGTTTCTCACGCAGTTCAGGGCACTGAGGGAGAGTTGAGGCTGGGTTCAACGTTAAGAAAGTCCATCCCTGTCAGAACCAATGACCGTCCTCTGGATTCCAGGTCACCCCTCTCCTAAAGCAAAGCCTCCGGGAGAGACCCGGGCAGAAAGCTGACGAGGCATTTCCCAGGGCATAAGCACCAGTTCGCCTCAGGCACTGCTTCTCTGCGCCCTGCAGGGATGAGATCTGTTAAGAGGCACCATTCCGCATCTGTGTCTGTTCTCACGCCTCCCGTGACAGCAGCTGGGCTCCTCTGGATGCCAGGGCACAGCCAAGGGAGGCAGGAGCCTGTTGTTATAAAGCAGAGTTCCGAGGGCTCTTTTCTGGGGGAGAAGCAATGGGGCATCTACAAAGGAGCCCGCTGCCGTGATTCCTACTGCCACGCGACACGGCAGCTGCTGAAACCAGCAGCAGAAAGATCAGGTCTCTGCACCCTCTTGTGAACGTTCTCCACAGTTACAGCGGCGCAAATCCACGGGCCCTCTGCGGCAGGGAGAGCGGCTGTGACACTCGCTCCTCCAGCACACCAGCAGGCCAGATGCCGGCGCTGAAGCGCTGGTGCTGTCAGCAGCTGTTGAACACAAGCCACGCGAGAAACAGCGGAACTCGGGGGATTATCCAGCCCCTTCGCTGGCGGGTCACTCCTTTCCACACCGGGCTGCCTCACCGACTCCAAAGACGCCTGAACCTGAGCTCTGCACGCACAGACCCGAACCCCAAACCCCGGCGCAGGCGCAGACACCTCCAGCAACACAGACATCAGCCCACCTGGAGAGCTTCCTGCTTCGTCACCCGCTGTGGGGTGCAGAGGCACGTGCTGGAGGGGGCAGGGTTGCAGCTCATCGCGACCGGTTCCACTGACCGCCAGCAGAGACCGGGGGTGATGCCCAGTTGGGTCCCCGTCGGCCCTGCGGCCAAGCCACCTTCCCCGCTGCCCGCTCTGCCCTGGGCCTCCGCTGCGCTGCGGGCGGGCGGCTGCAGCAGGGTTCCCAGCGGGAGGAGGCGCCGCCGACACGGCCCTGGGGCTGCGGGGGCCCACGGCCGTGCCCCCCAGCAGGCGGGCGCCACCCGCGGTGGGGCGCGGGGGGCAGGAAGAAGCACTCAGAGACGGGGTCAGGGAAAAAGGAGTTTATTTCCCCTTCCTGGGAAAGGGGACACGCGGCAGCCCTGCTCTCAGCGCCGGCGGGGCGGCCTCTTGCCGGGCTGGGGACCGTCCCGGGGGCCGGGGGCCCTCCTCTTCGGGGGGCGCCGGGGCCCCCCAGGCGAGCGGTCCCTGCCCCGGCCGGGAGCGGAGGGGCTGCGGCTGCAGCCCCGGGCAGAGGGACCTGCCGCCGCCGCCTCCCCCGGCTTCTGCCGGGGCGGGCGCGGCCGGGGGGCGGCCGGGAGCCCCGCGGAGGGCGGCCCCCGACGTGCCGCCTTCCTCCTCCCCGGCGGAGCCTGCAGGGCTGCTGGAGGCGGCCGGGCCGGGGCCGGGGCCGGGGCCGGGGCCGGGGCCGGGGCCGGGGGTGACCCCCGGGAGGCGCTGGGGCTGGGAGTTCCCGCCCTGGAACTGGTGCAGATGCAAGTGGTGGAGCTGGAGCTGCTGGAGCTGCTGGAGCTGGTGCAGCTGCAAGTGGTGGAGCTGGAGCTGGAGCTGGCCGCAGGGCTGTCTTCTCCCTGCCCCGCAGCCTCGGAGCGCAGCAGCCTCTCGGCCTCCTCGCTGCACAGGCCCACAATGATATCGATGATGCCATCGACCAGCGGTGCTGTATGTTCCTCAAGGACAGGCTGCAACAGCTGGACCATGACCACACGATCTGGACCATGGAGGCACAGGGCGTGCAGGATGCGGCTCTCCACCCTGTGTGCCAGCCGCCACCGGGACCCATATATTGCCTGCAGCTCCCGGCGCAGCCAGGGCAGCACGGGGTCCAGGAGATGATGCTCTTCTCTTTGGAAGAGTTCTGCCCAGACCTGGGGCAGGAGGCCACCCACAGCTTCTGTCCCTGCAGACCCCTGCTCAGCTGGAGATGTCACGGCACGATGGGGGCTGTTTTCAGCCAGGTGGCTGGGAGCTGTGGCTGCCTGGCTGCTGTCACCTGATGACTCTTCAGGGTCTGTGATGACACACTGTAGATAGTCATTTTCTGCCCGCACAGAAAACCAGAGAATATTTACTGGTCCTCTGCAGAGTGGACACACTGATTTCACCTCTGCCCACCGCAGGATGCAGCCCAGGCAGAACTGGTGTTGGCAGGGCCTGACATATGCCACATCTGTATGAGTGTCGCGGCAGATGGGGCAGCACCACTCTGTCTCCGTGGCCATGTTTCCTTCGTGCGGCGGGCTGGGGAGAGCCAAGGACGGGGAGCTGCTCCCCTCCACTGGCGTCACACGCTGCAAAAGGGAGAGAGGCCGCGGTCACTCGCTGTGCCGGGGAGGGGAAGGGAGGCAGGAGCGGCCAGGCCCCTCGCGAAGGACGCCCTCCCGGCTTCCCGAGCCCCACGGCCGCCCCACGGCCGCCCCGTGGGGACGCTTCCCCCCACAGCTCACCTCCGCTGCCGCAAGCGCGCCCGGCGGTGCCCGGCTGCCTGAACCAGGCAGGGCCGGGGAAACGCAGGGGATGGCTCCGGGACGGGCACCGAGAGCTGCCGACGGCAGCCCCCAAAGCGCCGCCCAGCACCAGGAGCAGCCTCGCTCGACCCTCCAGACCTCGCAGGCACGCTCGGCAGGAGTCCAGGCACGAGCCAGGCTGGGCCAGCGGCTGCCGGCGCCCGAATATAAGCAGCGAGGGACGCGAGGTCACAGTCCATCGCTCGCTGACGTCACAGTCCACTGCTCGGCGATGTCACGCCAGGCCTTCCGACCCCATAGGCCCATGGCGTCAAGAGAGGAAGGAAAATACCCTTTCTTGGGTTTGTCTTCTACGTTGCCGTGTTCGTCCAGCTTGGTCACCGGCAGCACGTGCCCGTGACTGTCTCATCCCCACTCCTGACGCCTCGCAGGGCCAGGGCCCTCTCCGCTCACCAAGCTGGCTGGTGCTCCTGGCCGACCGCTGCGTTGGTGGTGCTCAAAAGCGCCAGTAGTGGGGCCTGATCCCATACACGCGGGAAGCAGCCGTAGGTGCCGTCCCTCCAGAGGACGGTGCAAGGGCCGCAGGCACCCTGCTCCCGAGTTCGGGGAGCCCAGGATCCATCACTGCGTGGGCCGTCAATTCCCACCCCCCACTGCTGCCTCTCTGGCTTCTATAATTAATTAGTCAATCATTTAGAGTCATTAGTCCAAGCACTCGGTTTGTATTTTAGACGAGCATCGTCTGTTAGTTCGACTGCGTGAGAGTGGAGGGTGCTGTGTGTAAGTCAGCCACGTGGGTCTGCCCGTGAAAATCTCGTGAGGCGGCGGCCCCTGCTTTCTATTCACAGTACTTCTTGTCTGCATCAGTGGGAGAGGCAAACTCACGGAGGTGTCTCGGGCCAGCCTCTGCACCGATTTTTTGCCAGCTTGGTTTAGAAATCAGAGTTTTTCCTCTCCACAGCCCCACTGGATTGGGGGTGATGGGCACAAGGACGCTTTGGTTCAAGTTGTAGGGCTGCACGAGTTTTCTGCATTGCTTGCCCACTGAAATGGTGCTCTTGTTTCTATCTCGTGCTGAGGGGTGGAGTTCTCTCTGCAGTTTCTTTTTGCAGCGGTTCTCTCATCTGCATGTTTACAAGGACAGGCTTGTGTCCTGAGAACACGCCTCAAGTGACAAGGACATGCACACATTTACAGCATCCGGGCCCCCGAATAAAGTAAAGCTGCCGATTTCCCAACGGTCCCCCTGGTTCTGGGTGTGCAGCTACACTTGCCTTCTGTCCCCCATCATTTTGTTGAAAAGTTGTCCTAAGCATGTGAAGACTTACGAAGTCGAAGGGTGCTGCGCTAGCCAGCTTCAGTCGTCTGCACCTTCATTTCTGACCAAATGGAAGCTGCTTCCGGATCGTTCAAGCTACAGAACGATTTGAATTAATAAAAGTGCCTATGAATTATACACATCCCAGATTCCTGTGGACTGTGTCAAAAGCAAAAGAAATCCTAGCTGAGGTTCTTTAACTTTTCCAGAATTAGCTGTATGTTCCTATACAGCAACATGTTAATGGTGTAGTCAGTAGCTCGGTGCCTTCACTGAAGCCTTCTGCTGCTCCCCTCCCGTTCCAAAGGAATGCTGAGGCTGCTCAGGCAGCGGAAGAAGAGGCGCACGAGCAAAATCCTGGGCAGATCCACGAGAAATGCAGAGCAAACCCGTCCTGTCAGGCAGGTGCAATCATCCCCTCTGTGCTGGTGTGGGCCACTGGCTGGGCCACCCGAGCCAGGGCAAGTCTATCTGCTCTTCTCGCCGTGCTCCCGAAGGCGCTTTGCCTGCAGTTTGCAGGGAGCTGTAAATCTCTCCAGCCAGGCTCATGGCGGGGCACTGTCTGCCTCCTTGAGTTGCTGTAGTGCAGTTAGTGGGAAGCGATCAGGAGAACTACAGCTTGAAACTGGGGTGTCAGAGAAGGGGGCTTCTTAAGCAACAGGAGGGTTTCCCTACCTCTCCTTTACCATCTCCTCAGGAGTATCTCCGAGGGAGAAAGCCCTGGGCACATCACACGAGTCTGAACAACCCCACCTTCTTCAGCCCTAAAGACCTGATCTCAATCAGCGCTGGCTGAGCAGTGGCTCAGTTCCTACTCGCTATTGTTATAGGTAGATTAAGGCCAATCACATCCAAATATGGATTAATGAATCTTTATTAAGGTAAGAGAGCAAATGCAGCGCTGGGGTGGCCGAGGAGTCGCAGCTCCGTCCAGGCTCACCAAATTGTTTAAGTTTCAAACCCCCTTTTATCCACCCAGCTGCCGGTTTCAACACCTTCACCTTCGGCACACCTCCTGGCTTCTTCTACAATCTTATCTTCTTTCTTCAGTCCTGTGGTCCTGTACACCTAGTCCTTCAAGTCTGGGTCAATTTGCAGCTCCTTTGTCTTTTATGGCTCAGTGGTTTCAGTTCCCCTCTTATCTCAAGGACAAGGGATACCAGAGATGGCCCATTCTGTTATTTCTCAATCCATTGCAAAGGAGTTACCACCCTTGGATATGGACCATTTGGTGAGCATCCCAAGAGGGGGGGCTGTTGGGTTGGTGTTTCCTCAGATCAATTCCCCCCTTTTCCCAGTAGTAAAGTCTTTTACTTTTCTTAAAATTTGGATCATTGTACTAATAATAGCTTTAGCCTAAGAAGTAATTGTTTAATTACTTTTTAGCGAAAGCAAAATTCTTATATTACTTATCACACTATGAATGGAAACTTCTACAGCACAGCTCCTCCTCCTTTGGTGAATGAGCCTGGTGTCTCTGGTTCTCCAGTGGTGGGGGGGTCGGTCCGAACATTGTCCTGTCTGGACAACTGGCTGACCCTGGGTTGTCCTTTCCAGCCACTTCTTGCTGAGCTCCTGAGAAACGCTGGCATTATGTCAATGAAAGTCAGTAGTCGAGTGATGAACCAGGAGGCAAACCCTTCCCCTTGCCCGCTGCCAGAGTGAGAACATACACAATTTCTGGCTACTCTGCACAACTTGGGTATCTAAGAAGTGCTGCGCTGCGGGCGGGTGGCTGCAGCAGGGTTCCCAGCGGGAGGAGGCGCCGCCGACACGGCCCTGGGGCTGCGGGGGCCCACGGCCGTGCCCCCCAGCAGGCGGGCGCCACCCGCGGTGGGGCGCGGGGGGCAGGAAGAAGCACTCAGAGACGGGGTCAGGGAAAAAGGAGTTTATTTCCCCTTCCTGGGAAAGGGGACACGCGGCAGCCCTGCTCTCAGCGCCGGCGGGGCGGCCTCTTGCCGGGCTGGGGACCGTCCCGGGGGCCGGGGGCCCTCCTCTTCGGGGGGCGCCGGGGCCCCCCAGGCGAGCGGTCCCTGCCCCGGCCGGGAGCGGAGGGGCTGCGGCTGCAGCCCCGGGCAGAGGGACCTGCCGCCGCCGCCTCCCCCGGCTTCTGCCGGGGCGGGCGCGGCCGGGGGGCGGCTGGGAGCCCCGCGGAGGGCGGCCCCCGACGTGCCGCCTTCCTCCTCCCCGGCGGAGCCTGCAGGGCTGCTGGAGGCGGCCGGGCCGGGGCCGGGGCCGGGGCCGGGGCCGGGGCCGGGGGTGACCCCCGGGAGGCGCTGGGGCTGGGAGTTCCCGCCCTGGAACTGGTGCAGATGCAAGTGGTGGAGCTGGAGCTGCTGGAGCTGCTGGAGCTGCTGGAGCTGGTGAAGCTCCAAGTGGTGGAGCTGGAGCTGCTGGAGCTGCTGGAGCTGGTGCAGCTGCAAGTGGTGGAGCTGGAGCTGCTGGAGCTGCTGGAGCTGGTGCTGCTGCAAGTGGTGGAGCTGCAGCTGGAGCTGGCCGCAGGGCTGTCTTCCCCCTGCCCCGCAGCCTCGGAGCGCAGCAGCCTCTCGGCCTCCTCGCTGCACTGGCCCACAATGATATCGATGATGCCATCGACCAGCGGTGCTGTATGTTCCTCAAGGACAGGCTGCAACAGCTGGACCATGACCACACGATCTGGACCATAGAGGCACAGGGTGTGCAGGATGCGGCTTTCGGCCCTGTGTGCCAGCCGCCACCGGGACCCATATATTGCCTGCAGCTCCCGGCGCAGCCAGGGCAGCACGGGGTCCAGGAGATGATGCTCTTCTCTTTGGAAGAGTTCTGCCCAGACCTGGGGCAGGAGGCCACCCACAGCTTCTGTCCCTGCAGACCCCTGCTCAGCTGGAGATGTCACGGCACGATGGGGGCTGTTTTCGGCCAGGGGGCTGTTTTCTGGCAGATGGCTGGGAGCTGTTGCTAGGAGGTGTGTGCCGACACACTGTAGATAGTCATTTCCTGCCCCCACAGAAAACCAGATAATATTTACTGGTCCTCTGCAGAGTGGACACACTGGTTTCACGTCTGCCCACCGCAGGATGCAGCCCAGGCAGAACTGGTGGTCACAGGGGCTGACATAAACCGCATCTCTGTGAGCATCGCGGCAGATGGGGCAGCACCACTCTGTCTCCGTGGCCATGTTTCCTTCGTGCGGCGGGCTGGGGAGAGCCAAGGACGGGGAGCTGCTCCCCTCCACTGGCGTCACACGCTGCAAAAGGGAGAGAGGCCGCGGTCACTCGCTGTGCCGGGGAGGGGAAGGGAGGCAGGAGCGGCCAGGCCCCTCGCGAAGGACGCCCTCCCGGCTCCCCGAGCCCCACGGCCGCCCCACGGCCGCCCCGTGGGGACGCTTCCCCCCACAGCTCACCTCCGCTGCCGCAAGCGCGCCCGGCGGTGCCCGGCTGCCTGAACCAGGCAGGGCCGGGGAAACGCAGGGGATGGCTCCGGGACGGGCACCGAGAGCTGCCGACGGCAGCCCCCAAAGCGCCGCCCAGCACCAGGAGCAGCCTCGCTCGACCCTCCAGACCTCGCAGGCACGCTCGGCAGGAGTCCAGGCACGAGCCAGGCTGGGCCAGCGGCTGCCGGCGCCCGAATATAAGCAGCGAGGGACGCGAGGTCACAGTCCATCGCTCGCTGACGTCACAGTCCACTGCTCGGCGATGTCACGCCAGGCCTTCCGACCCCATAGGCCCATGGCATCAAGAGAGGAAGGAAAATACCCTTTCTTGGGTTTGTCTTCTACGTTGCCGTGTTCGTCCAGCTTGGTCACCGGCAGCACGTGCCCGTGACTGTCTCATCCCCACTCCTGACGCCTCGCAGGGCCAGGGCCCGCTCCGCTCACCAAGCTGGCTGGTGCTCCTGGCCGACCGCTGCGTTGGTGGTGCTCAAAAGCGCCAGTAGTGGGGCCTGATCCCATACACGCGGGAAGCAGCCGTAGGTGCCGTCCCTCCAGAGGACGGTGCAAGGGCCGCAGGCACCCTGCTCCCGAGTTCGGGGAGCCCAGGATCCATCACTGCGTGGGCCGTCAATTCCCACCCCCCACTGCTGCCTCTCTGGCTTCTATAATTAATTAGTCAATCATTTAGAGTCATTAGTCCAAGCACTCGGTTTGTATTTTAGACGAGCATCGTCTGTTAGTTCGACTGCGTGAGAGTGGAGGGTGCTGTGTGTAAGTCAGCCACGTGGGTCTGCCCGTGAAAATCTCGTGAGGCGGCGGCCCCTGCTTTCTATTCACAGTACTTCTTGTCTGCATCAGTGGGAGAGGCAAACTCACGGAGGTGTCTCGGGCCAGCCTCTGCACCGATTTTTTGCCAGCTTGGTTTAGAAATCAGAGTTTTTCCTCTCCACAGCCCCACTGGATTGGGGGTGATGGGCACAAGGACGCTTTGGTTCAAGTTGTAGGGCTGCACGAGTTTTCTGCATTGCTTGCCCACTGAAATGGTGCTCTTGTTTCTATCTCGTGCTGAGGGGTGGAGTTCTCTCTGCAGTTTCTTTTTGCAGCGGTTCTCTCATCTGCATGTTTACAAGGACAGGCTTGTGTCCTGAGAACACGCCTCAAGTGACAAGGACATGCACACATTTACAGCATCTGGGCCCCCGAATAAAGTAAAGCTGCCGATTTCCCAACGGTCCCCCTGGTTCTGGGTGTGCAGCTACACTTGCCTTCTGTCCCCCATCATTTTGTTGAAAAGTTGTCCTAAGCATGTGAAGACTTACGAAGTCGAAGGGTGCTGCGCTAGCCAGCTTCAGTCGTCTGCACCTTCATTTCTGACCAAATGGAAGCTGCTTCCGGATCGTTCAAGCTACAGAACGATTTGAATTAATAAAAGTGCCTATGAATTATACACATCCCAGATTCCTGTGGACTGTGTCAAAAGCAAAAGAAATCCTAGCTGAGGTTCTTTAACTTTTCCAGAATTAGCTGTATGTTCCTATACAGCAACATGTTAATGGTGTAGTCAGTAGCTCGGTGCCTTCACTGAAGCCTTCTGCTGCTCCCCTCCCGTTCCAAAGGAATGCTGAGGCTGCTCAGGCAGCGGAAGAAGAGGCGCACGAGCAAAATCCTGGGCAGATCCACGAGAAATGCAGAGCAAACCCGTCCTGTCAGGCAGGTGCAATCATCCCCTCTGTGCTGGTGTGGGCCACTGGCTGGGCCACCCGAGCCAGGGCAAGTCTATCTGCTCTTCTCGCCGTGCTCCCGAAGGCGCTTTGCCTGCAGTTTGCAGGGAGCTGTAAATCTCTCCAGCCAGGCTCATGGCGGGGCACTGTCTGCCTCCTTGAGTTGCTGTAGTGCAGTTAGTGGGAAGCGATCAGGAGAACTACAGCTTGAAACTGGGGTGTCAGAGAAGGGGGCTTCTTAAGCAACAGGAGGGTTTCTCTACCTCTCCTTTACCATCTCCTCAGGAGTATCTCCGAGGGAGAAAGCCCTGGGCACATCACACGAGTCTGAACAACCCCACCTTCTTCAGCCCTAAAGACCTGATCTCAATCAGCGCTGGCTGAGCAGTGGCTCAGTTCCTACTCGCTATTGTTATAGGTAGATTAAGGCCAATCACATCCAAATATGGATTAATGAATCTTTATTAAGGTAAGAGAGCAAATGCAGCGCTGGGGTGGCCGAGGAGTCGCAGCTCCGTCCAGGCTCACCAAATTGTTTAAGTTTCAAACCCCCTTTTATCCACCCAGCTGCCGGTTTCAACACCTTCACCTTCGGCACACCTCCTGGCTTCTTCTACAATCTTATCTTCTTTCTTCAGTCCTGTGGTCCTGTACACCTAGTCCTTCAAGTCTGGGTCAGTTTGCAGCTCCTTTGTCTTTTATGGCTCAGTGGTTTCAGTTCCCCTCTTATCTCAAGGACAAGGGATACCAGAGATGGCCCATTCTGTTATTTCTCAATCCATTGCAAAGGAGTTACCACCCTTTGATATGGACCATTTGGTGAGCATCCCAAGAGGGGGGGCTGTTGGGTTGGTGTTTCCTCAGATCAATTCCCCCCTTTTCCCAGTAGTAAAGTCTTTTACTTTTCTTAAAATTTGGATCATTGTACTAATAATAGCTTTAGCCTAAGAAGTAATTGTTTAATTACTTTTTAGCGAAAGCAAAATTCTTATATTACTTATCACACTATGAATGGAAACTTCTACAGCACAGCTCCTCCTCCTTTGGTGAATGAGCCTGGTGTCTCTGGTTCTCCAGTGGTGGGGGGGTCGGTCCGAACATTGTCCTGTCTGGACAACTGGCTGACCCTGGGTTGTCCTTTCCAGCCACTTCTTGCTGAGCTCCTGAGAAACGCTGGCATTATGTCAATGAAAGTCAGTAGTCGAGTGATGAACCAGGAGGCAAACCCTTCCCCTTGCCCGCTGCCAGAGTGAGAACATACACAATTTCTGGCTACTCTGCACAACTTGGGTATCTAAGAAGTGCTGCGCTGCGGGCGGGCGGCTGCAGCAGGGTTCCCAGCGGGAGGAGGCGCCGCCGACACGGCCCTGGGGCTGCGGGGGCCCACGGCCGTGCCCCCCAGCAGGCGGGCGCCACCCGCGGTGGGGCGCGGGGGGCAGGAAGAAGCACTCAGAGACGGGGTCAGGGAAAAAGGAGTTTATTTCCCCTTCCTGGGAAAGGGGACACGCGGCAGCCCTGCTCTCAGCGCCGGCGGGGCGGCCTCTTGCCGGGCTGGGGACCGTCCCGGGGGCCGGGGGCCCTCCTCTTCGGGGGGCGCCGGGGCCCCCCAGGCGAGCGGTCCCTGCCCCGGCCGGGAGCGGAGGGGCTGCGGCTGCAGCCCCGGGCAGAGGGACCTGCCGCCGCCGCCTCCCCCGGCTTCTGCCGGGGCGGGCGCGGCCGGGGGGCGGCCGGGAGCCCCGCGGAGGGCGGCCCCCGACGTGCCGCCTTCCTCCTCCCCGGCGGAGCCTGCAGGGCTGCTGGAGGCGGCCGGGCCGGGGCCGGGGCCGGGGCCGGGGCCGGGGCCGGGGCCGGGGCCGGGGGTGACCCCCGGGAGGTGCTGGGGCTGGGAGTTCCCGCCCTGGAACTGGTGCAGATGCAAGTGGTGGAGCTGGAGCTGCTGGAGCTGCTGGAGCTGCTGGAGCTGGTGCAGCTCCAAGTGGTGGAGCTGGAGCTGCTGGAGCTGCTGGAGCTGGTGCAGCTGCAAGTGGTGGAGCTGGAGCTGCTGGAGCTGCTGGAGCTGGTGCTGCTGCAAGTGGTGGAGCTGCAGCTGGAGCTGGCCGCAGGGCTGTCTTCCCCCTGCCCCGCAGCCTCGGAGCGCAGCAGCCTCTCGGCCTCCTCGCTGCACTGGCCCACAATGATATCGATGATGCCATCGACCAGCGGTGCTGTATGTTCCTCAAGGACAGGCTGCAACAGCTGGACCATGACCACACGATCTGGACCATAGAGGCACAGGGTGTGCAGGATGCGGCTTTCGGCCCTGTGTGCCAGCCGCCACCGGGACCCATATATTGCCTGCAGCTCCCGGCGCAGCCAGGGCAGCACGGGGTCCAGGAGATGATGCTCTTCTCTTTGGAAGAGTTCTGCCCAGACCTGGGGCAGGAGGCCACCCACAGCTTCTGTCCCTGCAGACCCCTGCTCAGCTGGAGATGTCACGGCACGATGGGGGCTGTTTTCGGCCAGGGGGCTGTTTTCTGGCAGATGGCTGGGAGCTGTTGCTAGGAGGTGTGTGCCGACACACTGTAGATAGTCATTTCCTGCCCCCACAGAAAACCAGATAATATTTACTGGTCCTCTGCAGAGTGGACACACTGGTTTCACGTCTGCCCACCGCAGGATGCAGCCCAGGCAGAACTGGTGGTCACAGGGGCTGACATAAACCGCATCTCTGTGAGCATCGCGGCAGATGGGGCAGCACCACTCTGTCTCCGTGGCCATGTTTCCTTCGTGCGGCGGGCTGGGGAGAGCCAAGGACGGGGAGCTGCTCCCCTCCACTGGCGTCACACGCTGCAAAAGGGAGAGAGGCCGCGGTCACTCGCTGTGCCGGGGAGGGGAAGGGAGGCAGGAGCGGCCAGGCCCCTCGCGAAGGACGCCCTCCCGGCTCCCCGAGCCCCACGGCCGCCCCACGGCCGCCCCGTGGGGACGCTTCCCCCCACAGCTCACCTCCGCTGCCGCAAGCGCGCCCGGCGGTGCCCGGCTGCCTGAACCAGGCAGGGCCGGGGAAACGCAGGGGATGGCTCCGGGACGGGCACCGAGAGCTGCCGACGGCAGCCCCCAAAGCGCCGCCCAGCACCAGGAGCAGCCTCGCTCGACCCTCCAGACCTCGCAGGCACGCTCGGCAGGAGTCCAGGCACGAGCCAGGCTGGGCCAGCGGCTGCCGGCGCCCGAATATAAGCAGCGAGGGACGCGAGGTCACAGTCCACTGCCAGGTGACGTCACCTTCCATCGTGCGGTGACATCATGATTTGCCATCTGCTCATTCTCAAAGACAGTTTTGGAATAAAATAGAGGAAGAGTTGCATCGCTTTGAGAACCAGGGGAGTAGATAATGGGCTGAGTAGACCAGAGTGTAAAATAATTCACAGAAAAAATTCTGCTATAAGTTGAGGAATCTAAACTTAGAAATGACAGTTGAGGATAGAAAAAATTGATCACTTATGAAATGTCTCTGAGACATCAGTGTAATTCATATTAAGAAAAACTGTTTTTATCTTAGGCAAATTTTGGCAATTAACAAATTCATCTTTGAGAGTCAAAATATTGTGATTCTGTAATCAATGTTTCTTTTCAGAAATTGAAGATTTTTTTCACAGAAGTTCATTTTCATTTCGTAACGGCATTATAGCATTTCAAATGTAACTTAGAAAAAAAGAAAAGTGTAAGGAACTGATGGAATCAATGCCTCAAACATTCCTTGACACAGAAAGCCTCAAGAACAAGATGTGGCTTTTGTGATTATTCCAAGGAATGCTGCCCAAGAAAGCACGGAGTGTGCCAGATTCCTTAGATAAGCCTCAAAGGAAACTATACGTTTGGGCCAAAAACAAATGGTAAGGTAAAAGCTGGATAATTACCCCAAAAGAAAAAATCTGAGGAATACGTGAAGGTGGTAAGGGGGTAGCAGAACCACCTCGTCTCTCATGGAAATGAGTGACGGTGATTGAGAGACGGGACTCCGAATGGGTGTAAATAAGAGGTTGAGAGCTCGAAGTTGTGGCCAAAGTCGTTGCCGAAGTCAAAGTCATTTATTGTCAACAATTCTTCTACAGTTATACAGTCTCTAACAATACTTGTCAACATTTGATTGGTTGTTGGAGAATGGCTCAGAGACAAGGGTCCTGAGCCCACCGAGTAATTGTATGATCAGAGCCTGCTCTAGCTGCTGATGCTGAGCCTCACTAGGGTTTGCCTGCAGCTGCTCGCAGCTGCTGATACAGGAGGAATGTCAAGGACGCTTCAGCCCTGTGTACCGTGGTGTGTCGAAAACAGGCTAAGGGGAATTAGGAATAGTGGTCTGAGAAACCTAGTGTTATGACAATGGTGGTCTGAGAAACATTGTGTTACGGTACTGTCGTGTATTGAAAACAAGTCAACAGGAATCAGAAATAGTAGCATGAGAAACTTAGTGTTATGAGAAGCTTGTGCTGTAAGCTAACTGCAAGTAGGTGGACCGTGTGAATACGACCTTTAGAGCTTAAGCCAATCAGCTAGTGACTAGTAGGCATAATAATTATCATTGTCTGTATAAATATATGTACCCTGGACCAATAAAGACACAAGTTGATTGATGCTCTATCACCCACACTGAACCCGTCTCGGCGTGTCGTTCGTCCGCGGCTCCGCAATTGGTCACTACGTTCTGTCCATAATACACCAGACAACTCATTGGCTACAAGTCAGTTACTGCTATCCTAGGCCTGTTGGTTAATTAAATCGTACACGCACAAGCACAACATCCTATAGACTTTTAGCTCAAGGTAGAAAACTTTCCACTGTTTCAGAAATTTCCATTATCTGTAGTCTTGCCTGTTTTCCTTTAGATAAAGCTCCGCATCCTTATCTTGTTCTTTTACATTCCCGTTTGCTGCTCCCAAGGCTTCTGGCCCACCGAGGTCAAGATGTCCTCATCATTCACTAGCTGTGCAGCACTCTCAGTTATTCTTCCCAGCCGTCCTCCTACAAATGAGTTCATGGAGTACCTGCCTCTCTTTGCCTCGTATGCTATTCAGCTGATAAGATGAACTTAAAAGGTGACAGATCACTTTTCTATATGTGCACCCACCACCCAAGGTTTCCAGAGCTGAGACAAAACTGGAACCTGGGGTGGTGACTGGCCTCTTTTCCTTTTCTTTCCTTTCCTGTTCTTTCCTTTCTTTTCTTTCATATAGATTTATCAATAAAGGACCACGTTGCTTACTATCCTTTTCCAAGTTTAAGTTGTTTGTACCGCAACTAAAACATTTTAACCGGTCATTTGCTATTGTTTCACCTTAATTTAACCTAAGGGGATCACAGAACCTTTACGATTCCCTGGGCTCCCAATACGGGTCATAACAAAAAGGAAAAGAAAAAGCTAGATAATACACTCTCCTGGTTTGTGCTGGCATAGACTTAATGTTCCTTTTTGGTAACTAGAATAGTGCTGTGTTTTAGATTCAGCATTGGGTTTGGTATGAGAAGAATGCTGATAGCACACTGATGTTTTTGGCTGCTGCTGAGATTTCAAGGACTCTGACTCCCCGTGTCCTGCCCGTGCACAAGAAGCAGGGAGGGAGCACGGCTGGAGCACCAGACCCCAAATTGGCCAATGAAGTATTCCATACCATGCAACATCATGCTCACTATATAGAGGAGGGGTGGTCGGGAAGGGGCTCTCTCTCTCGCTCCAGGATTGCGATTGCGGGATCTTGGTATTTTGGGATCGCTAGCCAAGAACGGGCTGGGTATTGGTCAGTGGGTGGTGAGCAATTGCATTGTGCATTGCCCGTTTACATTTTCTATTACTGTCACTGTTTTGGTTTTGTTGCCATTATTAAACTGTTCTTATCTCAGCCTGCGAGTCTCCCTTTACCCCTCCAATTCCCGCCCCCATTCCTAGGTGGGAGGGTGAAGTGTGGGTGAGCGGCTGTGGGGTAGTTGGCTGCCAACCAGGCTCAAACCACAACATATACAAATAGAACGTCAAAATATGAGACTTTAGTTTCCCCTTCACTTTTTACAGAAACACAAGTACCGTGTTGATGAACAAAATCCTTTGGTGTGTGAAGTGGTTAGGAAGTGTCCTGTCTCATGTGAAGGGCAATCTTTTACTATTTTGTACTGTTTATTACAACCTCCCTATGATGGTTAACTGTCACCTGTGGAAAAATTGTCTGAAGCTGCCTTTCAGCAGTAACACTGCTAAATACAACGTCAGTTTTATATATAAGCAACGTAGGACGACACAATGACCGCTTCAGTACCCTTTCTTACCAAGCTGTGTAGTTGTGTCCCATTTAACTAAAACAAAAAGCGGCGATTCTGCTATGTTTCTTTGAAGGGAAAGTGCCAGGATTCATCAACTCCATGGAAAATGTTTAAGGCCAAAATCCTTTCCATCTTCCATATGTTCAGTGAACAGAAACAAGACCTTCTCTTGTGAGGAAGCTATGAGGAGATCGGTCATATTGCCCAACCAATCAAGCAGTTAATAAAGAATTTCTATTAGGAATCAACATGGATTTCATTTGTAATATGAAAACAATAGAAGCCATTTCTAAGTACGAACACATTTGATGCTGCAAATTTCACAAAAGCAGAGGCGGGATTAATATTTTGCCTGCAATAGAAATTGATGCTTTGAATCTTCATCCTAAAAGTAGCCAGTAAGTATAAAGGCAGCAGAATTCTAAGTGAGATATAAGTGATTTTAAAAAGTTTTTTCCATTTTTTTTTACTCAGAAATAAAAATTTAGGTTTCTCATTTTCCCTATTCACTGAATGTACTGTGATTGGAGAGAGCTCCACAGTGTACGTGTTGAAATTGGAATGGAATGGAATAGGACAGAACTATTTCAGTTGGAAGGGACCTACACTGATCATCTAGTCAAACTGCTTGTCCAGTTCAGGGCTGACCAAGTTAAAGCATGTTGTTCAGGGCAATGTCCAAATGCCTCTTGAACTGTATCTGTTACTACCTTTCAAATTCTGGATCATCCTGTGGCACTGAAAGGAATACCACAGTCAGCATTTCTGCAAAACTCTCCTCCAGTTTAAATCTCATAATTCATCTAGAGAAGGGAAATGCTTTCAACAAACACAGGTGTCATGAGAGTCTGATTAGTGTCAGCAGTAACACTCACGTTCATACCTGATGAATCTAGTCCCAGAACATTTGACAACTACCCAGTGTAGCCTGGGAGATGTGCAGAGAAGTCAACGTTTCTTCCTGTGTCACTCATAAAATCGTCACAAGACAATCTCTTTTATCAACCTGTTACAAGTTTCTCGTTTGTCAAATTTAATTTCCCTGGGAGAGGGAAAATGGTATTGGAACGGGCTTTAACAATCCACTAATATGTCCATATTAAGTGTATCAACATTTCAACAATAGATATGGAAAACAATCAAAACATAATTTGAAAGCAAATTATTGAGCACTCAAACTGTCCAAACATCTCTGTGTGTAAGAGTGCAGTAGATCTGTATAGGAAAAGGAGCAAATTCTTATTAAACACTACCCAATTATCATTATAATTGCTTGGGAAAAAAAGAACTAATAGAGTTATCAAAGCTAAATTTAAATTGATCATACCATCATAAACTCAAAGTAATTTCATAGGTTTTAGTAAATTGACAGTGGTTTCACACTGATGTGAGCGCAGAATATATGCAGATAATCACAGAGTCACTTTGTATTTGCAAAATAAGCTTCCATTTCTAAACACTCCAGCATGCAAAAATTCTGTCTTGTCTAAATTTTAACTTTGAACAGGTACATCCCTTGATGTTTGGGAAACAATGAAATTTGGTTCAGGTTTGCATCTGCGACACAGACATAGATGCAAAGTAAACCAGATTCATCTGCATAGAAATAGAAATTTTGAATGTGGAATGAATAATGTAGCCGACGAAAGTCCATCCCTATTCAACAAAAGAGTTTTTTTGATTACAACCTTTGGAGACAAAGGCAGACTGGGCAATGAAATCACCCAAGACTAAAGTTGATGCCCCAAATAAATACAATTGATAGTACATCAGTGCAATATCATGATTGTTGTGGTACTCAGGAAAGTTGCACAGATGATGGAGGTTTCTGTAACTATTCCCAAAACTCTAATTACAGTGGGAACATCATAGTACACAAGATAAGTGAATATTCTTTCCAGATGAAAATGGGATGTTGCATAAAATAATTGATAGGAAAACTGTCTTCAGAAGTTACCTTTCAAATCTGAAGAGTATGAGCGGTTCAGCTCTTTTTCTAAGATTTTGGGTGGCTAAATTTGAAGGCATACCTTGCTAATTGCTTCTGGCTTATTAAAATAACCGTACTTAGAAAGGTTCCTTACACTGGTAGAGTGGGTCTGGGGGGACTTTTTTTCCTGTTTTGATCTTCAGATGTAAAGAATTCCATAACACTTTTTAAATGCCAGTAAAACTGCATCTACACAGCAAATCTAGTGTAAGCCTGTCTTGATAGCTTTCCTTCAGTATTTTCTTCATTTTCATGCTACCCTGGGATTCCTACTTTCATCCTGAAGTCAAGATTTGTCAGATTTTGACTAGAAGATTCTCAAACAGATCACACATACAGTAGGGGATGGTTCTCCCTGTGGAACAGGACTAAACTCAGATCTCAAACCTGACAAGATGGCATATTGCCATGGCCTCAAACCTTGCTTCCACTCCAAGAATTAATCATTATTCCACTGAGACGTGTATTTTTTGTTTTGTTTTGTTTTCCTCATGCAAGCATACCAGGATGAAAAACACACAAGAATGATTTGATTCTAAGATTGGCACTTGGAACAGAAAGGGAAAGAGATTATTTTAGCAGTCCCTGAAGACTTATATAAAATACACTCCCTACTTCTATATTGTTTTAAAATTTCTCTTTCAACAATTCATACCTAGTAAGTACTTCAACAGTGCTTTAAGCTATTCTTCGCAGACCACAGCCACAAGGCATGCTAACCATTGCTATAATTCTCCACTACTCTGCTGCTACTTGTTCTATCCTGCTCAAGCAAGCTACAATAAATGAAATCAATGATGCTGATCTGCAGAAAATGTGGTTATTTATCAAACACATATAAATATATATACGTTTCTTTTCCGAGTTAAGTAAAGGTGGCTTGTCCACTTGGGTCCAAATCGGTAAGGTTTGGTCCAATTCAGTGTCGTGGTTTGAGCCTGGTCGGCAGCTAAATGCCACGCAGTCGCTCACCCACCCTTCCCCAACTTGGGAATGGGGAGGGAATCGGAGGGGCAAAGGGAGACTTGCGGGTTGAGATAAAAACAGTTTAATAACAGTAATGGAATAATACGCTGACAGCATAAACAGGTAATGTACAATACAGCTGCTCACCACCCACAGACCGACCGACCGACCGACCGACCGACACCCACCTGCTCCCTGCTGGCGATCCCTGACACAAAGGCCCCACGGCCACACTCCCAGCAAGTGGCAGCCCCTCCTGGCCCTCTCCTGCCTTTATATAGTGAGCGCAGTGTCACGTGACATGGACTATCGGCCAATCCGGGCCCAGCCCTCCAGCTGTGCTCCCCCCGCCCCCGCACACAGGTGAGGGCACTGGGCCCTGGGGAGCCCCTGGGGTCTCAGGGGGCTGCAGCTCCTCCCGCTGCCAGACCAACGGGAGCTCTAGGCCAGCCCCAACCAGGACATTCAGTAATAAATGTCAATTTCCAGTTTGAAAGACGCGTCATAAAAGAACAAGTCCCCACATACTATGATAGATTTTCAATACTCCTGGTCTTTTCCCCAACTGCTCTAATCCTTCCATGATCCTTCCATGTCGGCTCTTCCCACCACTGTTTTTATTCTTTTTATTTATTAAGAATAATTCAGTGCAAGGTTATTACAAACACAAGGTGATAATACAATTATAATGTCACAACAGTTCTTACTTCACTACTAAATATATAAATAATATCAACAGAAGAAAATAGCGCATGATTTGATAATCGCTGTGCAACCTTGTCTTGTCGGGAGCTAGAGAGTCCCAATTGCACCAACAATTTGGAATTGCCCTGGTACCACTTACCACGCACCCCCAAAGGAAACCCCATAAATTTAGTAGTTGTTGCATTAGTCAATTCTTGAATTTGATCTTTTAAATCCTGATATTTCTTAATTTTCTCTTTTGCGGCATCATCCAAAGATGATGTCTTACTTTCATATCTAATAGTAACATGTACTACAATTGCCGTTTCCTCTTTTACAAATACCAAATCAGGTTTAAATAATTCATTTTTCTCCTCTCATACCAATGGTTCCTGGAGTACTATCTGTTCTTTTTTCTTTGCCTCCTCTATCAATAATTCACATATGTCTTTTTATTCTAGCATCTTGCACCTCTGGGCAATAGCCAATAATGTGCGAAGAGCTCCCAGTTTCCACCCCGCAGCAACGACAAGATCTAACTTGTGTCCCTTGCCTACCCCTTGATAGAAATTCCCTTGTTGGGTAGACATTAGCACGTAGTTGTAAGGTGGTGACAGTCTTTCTCTGAGGAGTGCCCCTATATTGTTCCAGCCAGTTGGTAGTGATCTTATACCTCTCGAAGTTAGCAATCCCACGGCCCTGGGAAGCCAACTTGGTCCAATTTACAAACTCTTGTTTATGCCAATCTCTAGGTTTCAGAAATATGACCTTAGGAGTAGGCCTTTCCCATTCCGAACCTTGTTCTTCCCCGCCTAACACTTCCACAGTCACCACACCCGCATTTGGGACCCATATAGATGGAATCTTTTCCTTATTTCCTCCAGCAGCCAACCACAATTTCTTATACTCTTTCTCCACACCTTCTCTACATACAGTAGCTTTGATCACTTCATCCAAAGACTGCGCAATTCTGTGCAGTCTTCAAGCCTGCACACTGGGAATCAATCCCGAGGGTCTGGTGAGCCCTAAACCGCCATCTCGTGTGCTGGAATATAGGATGACATCACAGGTACTAGGTGGTAAGTGTACCCATTTCTTGACAGCAGTTCTAATTGCCAAGTCTAATGTTGCAAGGTACGTGGCTTTTACATCAGCCTGGTCTGCCAAACAGATCAAGCACGGAATGGTATACCCTGTCAAGATGTCCACTTTCTGCATTGGTTTGAAAGGCGACCGCCCTATCAGATGTACTCTACCTTTTATTTTGTCCAGTAGTTCCGGTTTGGTTATACAAACCCATGGGTCAATTTTCAAGCCCAGATATTTCTCCAAACTACCAGGTTCAATCGTGTTGAGGGGAGTGCCTTTTATAGTCCATGCAGGCCAATCACTGATCGTATACAAGTCTTTAGTTGGCTGTATATAAAAGCCGTGGCACTTTTCTCCCAGTGTTTTGAGACCCATCAAATCACAGAAAGCCTCAACGATTTCAATATTCCTCCTCATTCCTTCCCAAGATCCACTTAACAGTACCAGATCGTCCGCAAAAGCCATAGGTGTTATATTTGACAAATAGTGTTGGTACTCCCTCCCCTCCTTCTCCAACATGAACAGCAGAGGGTTGAGAGATAAGTTAAACGAGATAGCAGATATTGGATCAACTTGTTTCACACCAATCCAAATCCCAATGGGATCTGACTGCACAGACTTCATGTCAATACAAGTACTGATATTATTATACAATTTGGAAGTTAAAGTAATTATATGATTGCCTACACCCTTTTGTTTTAACGCTTCAATAATATGATTATGACTCACTGTATTGAAGGCCTTTGCTAGATCAACAAAAACCACACCCAGGGGGTGCTTCTCCTTTTTAGCATTCCGAATCAACAGTTGTAACAATTTTAGATTCTATGCACACCCAGCAGAACTTATAAACCCCCTTTTCCGTGGACTGATCGGGCATGGCGTAGTCAGCCTAGCTGTTAGAATCCTTGAGAATCATCTCAAGACTGTTGAACCGATGGTAGTTGGACGCCAGTTACTGATGTCACTCTGGCGCTCCGGAAGGGCTGATTTAGATATTAACACGGTCTGACATTCTTTCACCATGTCCAGAATAGTGCCAGTCACCAGCCATAGCTTGTACAATTCCATCAACTGGGTATAGTGGGGATCGATACCAATAAGATCCCTCAAACTAAGCCCATTTGGTCCTGGTGCTGAGTTCTTACTCATCTCTGATGTTCTTCGAGATTTCCTTCGCCGTGCTCATGGCTTCAAATGCCAAGTTGTGTGTGTGACCAAAGGTCTTGAATGCATGAAGGCCCTTGAATGTTCCTGGCAATTCCCATCTTGACTTAAACACACAGTGCACCTCGTCAAGTGAAAGACCACACTTCAGGGATTCTACACTGTCCAGGTTTATACCAGCAAGTTGCCCTCTGTCCAGGTGAAACAGCCACTGGAACTGTAGAAATTGTCCCTTTTTCTTGGCCCTCTTCTTCATCCTCTCTTTCTGTGGTTCCAAAGGACGTGCCTTGTGGGCCATTTGACGTTACTGTCCTTGATTCGCTTTCAGCTCGGAGGACCTCACAAACAGGCATGCATAACAGTCCTCAATCGCTTTGTCAACCAACATTAACAGGTCTTTTTCAGCTTCGATCACCTTCTCAAATGTCCCATGAAGAATGGGCAGTTTTCCAGATGTTATTCAATCTGAAACAACCCTTCGATAATGGGACCTCAGCCCCCCATCACTTCGGGCTTCAATGCTCACTAGATGTTCCCCTTCCTCTAGATGTTTCTTCCATCCTTGATCTTCTTCCCTTTTCTTAACCGGACTTCTATTAAGTGCTCTTCTTTTGTCACTTATCTGCTTAGCTGTCTTGAACGACATTTCCTCCACAATCAGCTTACTGATGTTTCTTCTCCCTTCGTACTGCTTCTCCAACTTTCGCAGTGTCTCAACCTCCTCTTCCGTCCAGCACTTCCAATGTACCCCTCTCACAGAAGTCTCCTTGGGACGTGTGGCTATCATTCACTCCATATTTCTAGTGACAGGATGAGCCAAGCGCTTATGTTGTCCCAGGCCGATTTTTGTTTCAAACACTCTTCCACATTCCTCACATTTCAACCCTTCTACTGAGGTTGCCTCTATGGCTCCCTTACATTTAGGGACGTGGCAAGCAATACTATGATGTTTCTCACTCGTCCTTCCACACAACACACACTGAAACAAGACCTTTCTCCTACCATACACTCCCCTTAGATGTTCAGTCAATCCCGACGTTTTTCCTATCCTGGTTCCACAACAAGGACATGGTGTATTTCTGTCTGGAACCTTCACCACTGGAGTACCCTCAGGTGAAGGTTCCCCCCTAGAACCCAGGATAGGTGATGATGGCAATGGGGAGAGCTGAGCCACGGCCTCTGGGGGTAAGAACTCCCCCTCCCCTTCTGATTCACTCTCCTGAAGGAGTGGGCTGATGACCTTGCCTCCCGGTTCAGAAAAGGAAGGTTCCTTGTACACCTCTGGCAACATGGCTAAAATCTCAAGCCAGGTGGATATAAGACTTCCCTCCAATCCATCCACACCCAAGTTAATAAACTCCAATCCTCTCAAATTTATCCCAACATCCACCAATTCTGTGAGGTCTCTGATGGTACTAATGACCACTTCATCACGCAAGTCCAAAGGACTTGTTTGTGTGCCAACAGACACGAAAGAAATACGCGCTGTTCTGATTTACAGAAAATGTGGTTACAACAACAGAATGCGTTTCACTCCCTTTTACATTTGCGGAGATGTATTGGCCTGAGTACCGAAGAAGACAGAGGTGCCTTGCCTCACATGCCCAAACTTCATGACTGGAGTGACCCTTGCTGCTAGTAGCAGTGAGTGGGGTTGACATAAACATAGAGTTTTGCCTACAAAGGAACATTGTTTCTGAACAGGCTCCACTGCCATAGTCCTACAAAAACATGGCTAATGTTGTCTCATAAAACCAATCTTAATGTCTCCGATACTGTCCAAGGTCACATGCTGGGTTTCTGTGGCATGCTTTTTGGTAGTGGGGGAGGGGGCTCCAGCAGTGCCCCCTGTGAGAAGCTTCTCGAAGGTCCCCCGGCTCCAAGTCGGACCCACCTCTGGCCAGGGCTGGACCAATTAGCAAGTGGCTGTGCCTCTGCAATAACGTATTTAAGAAGGGGAACCTGAGAGGGGGTTGGGACTTGGAGGAGACATGAAGAGAAGGACAAACACCCAGGTCAGTGGAAGGAAGGGGGAGGAAAGGGGGCAGGTGCACAGGAGCAGAGAGCCCTGTATCCTGTGGGGAGATGGCAGGGCCACCCTCCCTGCCACCCATGGAGGTCACCGGTGGGGCAGAGACCGACCTGAAGCCTGTGGAGGAGCCCACACCAGGACAGGTGGCTGCACTTAAAGTAGGCAGGGATTCTGAGGGGAGAAGCAACCCCCACTGTTGTAGTTGCCAGGCATTTCTCTCAAAATGTATCTAGGAATTGTCATGATATTTGCATGCTGTCATGCTGACATCAGTGTGTGTTGTTTTCCCACTGACCAAAGAGAAAAAAAAAAAAGGAAAAAATTTCAGGTTTGTTTCATGTTTATTTTTAAAGTTCTCAACAGTATAAACATACATGCTCTCCCCCTCCCAACCATAAAGACTAAGCTTCCCCTGCGGGATGAGCTGACCCCGTGATACCTGTAATTGATTGATAGGCTGGGCCTATCTGTCACAAACGAACCCTCAGGATTTCAAATTTAAACCTACGTTTCCACTCTCGCTTTTCCCCAATACCCACTGTAGCAGAACGGGCTGTTCTTCACCAGAGTGCTAAGCATAGCACCACTTGTTTAAAGACAAACCATGAGATCTGAGGTAATGGATTTATGGCTGCAGGCAAAGAACTAGGTTGCAGCCTGGTCCCTTGCAGGACGTCAGAAATTGCTGCACGGGGTGGTGCAGGAAGCCAGTAGAAGTTTCAAACGGCACTGTGAGGAATGGCTGGATTTCACAGCTGGTGAAGGGGAGTTGCCCGAGAGATGGCCAGAATGCACACACAAACTGGAGGGGAGCACTGCAGACACGCTGGGAAGCGGAGTCTTGCAAGGAGAAGAGCACCGGCATAACCACGGCTGTAACATCATTTAAATATGGCATTGCCTAAAGAATGCTGTCCCAAATACCAACTCTGGGACTAGATGTGGCCATGTTGGGGCTAATGGGGAGAAAATTAATTAGGGGTGAGTTGTTTATTTTGGTAGGAGGCTGGACTGGAGAAAGTGAAGTACGAGGATGTCTGAGGGGGCTGAAGAGAAGACACAGACAAGGCCTTGGTTGCCGGTCCTGGGCCAGCCAGGATCAGGTGACGTGCTGAATAAGGACAAACTCACTTCTGTTTCTGAAGGGGAAACATTGCCAAAAGCAAATGTGGGCAAGCCCCCAATTTATTGCCCCCTGTTTACATCTTTCACTTCTGTTTTTCCCATCCTACTGACCTGCAGATCTAGTCTGTTTACTGACCACTCGCTCGTCACACGCTCCACAGCTGATGTTCTGAACCTGCAGCTTCTCACGCTCGCAACAGGGTGTTCAGCACTCTTGCTTCATTTACCCACAACCATCCTCCTAGTCTGAAGGTCAGTTTACAACTTTGCTAACCACCAATTCTTTGTTCCCACACTGGCTCAGGGGCAAAACCCACCACTGGCGAACAGAAGACATAGACGCAGAGAGGGAGTGAAAAGTGGTGCTGTGCGAGCCGCAAACATGTGTGCACGAGTGCTGGGAAGGCAGATGTCCTGTTCTGATGTCACCGCGCGATGGAAGGTGACGTCACCTGGCAGTGGACTGTGACCTCGCGTCCCTCGCTGCTTATATTCGGGCGCCGGCAGCCGCTGGCCCAGCCTGGCTCGTGCCTGGACTCCTGCCGAGCGTGCCTGCGAGGTCTGGAGGGTCGAGCGAGGCTGCTCCTGGTGCTGGGCGGCGCTTTGGGGGCTGCCGTCGGCAGCTCTCGGTGCCCGTCCCGGAGCCATCCCCTGCGTTTCCCCGGCCCTGCCTGGTTCAGGCAGCCGGGCACCGCCGGGCGCGCTTGCGGCAGCGGAGGTGAGCTGTGGGGGGAAGCGTCCCCACGGGGCGGCCGTGGGGCGGCCGTGGGGCTCGGGGAGCCGGGAGGGCGTCCTTCGCGAGGGGCCTGGCCGCTCCTGCCTCCCTTCCCCTCCCCGGCACAGCGAGTGACCGCGGCCTCTCTCCCTTTTGCAGCGTGTGACGCCAGTGGAGGGGAGCAGCTCCCCGTCCTTGGCTCTCCCCAGCCCGCCGCACGAAGGAAACATGGCCACGGAGACAGAGTGGTGCTGCCCCATCTGCCGCGACACTCATACAGATGTGGCATATGTCAGGCCCTGCCAACACCAGTTCTGCCTGGGCTGCATCCTGCGGTGGGCAGAGGTGAAATCAGTGTGTCCACTCTGCAGAGGACCAGTAAATATTATCTGGTTTTCTGTGCGGGCAGAAAATGACTATCTACAGTGTGTCATCACAGACCCTGAAGAGTCATCAGGTGACAGCAGCCAGGCAGCCACAGCTCCCAGCCCCCTGGCTGAAAACAGCCCCCATCGTGCCGTGACATCTCCAGCTGAGCAGGGGTCTGCAGGGACAGAAGCTGTGGGTGGCCTCCTGCCCCAGGTCTGGGCAGAACTCTTCCAAAGAGAAGAGCATCATCTCCTGGACCCCGTGCTGCCCTGGCTGCGCCGGGAGCTGCAGGCAATATATGGGTCCCGGTGGCGGCTGGCACACAGGGTGGAGAGCCGCATCCTGCACGCCCTGTGCCTCTATGGTCCAGATCGTGTGGTCATGGTCCAGCTGTTGCAGCCTGTCCTTGAGGAACATACAGCACCGCTGGTCGATGGCATCATCGATATCATTGTGGGCCAGTGCAGCGAGGAGGCCGAGAGGCTGCTGCGCTCCGAGGCTGCGGGGCAGGGGGAAGACAGCCCTGCGGCCAGCTCCAGCTGCAGCTCCACCACTTGCAGCAGCACCAGCTCCAGCAGCTCCAGCAGCTCCAGCTCCACCACTTGCAGCTGCACCAGCTCCAGCAGCTCCAGCAGCTCCAGCTCCACCACTTGGAGCTGCACCAGCTCCAGCAGCTCCAGCAGCTCCAGCAGCTCCAGCTCCACCACTTGCATCTGCACCAGTTCCAGGGCGGGAACTCCCAGCCCCAGCGCCTCCCGGGGGTCACCCCCGGCCCCGGCCCCGGCCCGGCCGCCTCCAGCAGCCCTGCAGGCTCCGCCGGGGAGGAGGAAGGCGGCACGTCGGGGGCCGCCCTCCGCGGGGCTCCCGGCCGCCCCCCGGCCGCGCCCGCCCCGGCAGAAGCCGGGGGAGGCGGCGGCGGCAGGTCCCTCTGCCCGGGGCTGCAGCCGCAGCCCCTCCGCTCCCGGCCGGGGCAGGGACCGCTCGCCTGGGGGGCCCCGGCGCCCCCCGAAGAGGAGGGCCCCCGGCCCCCGGGACGGTCCCCAGCCCGGCAAGAGGCCGCCCCGCCGGCGCTGAGAGCAGGGCTGCCGCGTGTCCCCTTTCCCAGGAAGGGGAAATAAACTCCTTTTTCCCTGACCCCGTCTCTGAGTGCTTCTTCCTGCCCCCCGCGCCCCACCGCGGGTGGCGCCCGCCTGCTGGGGGGCACGGCCGTGGGCCCCCGCAGCCCCAGGGCCGTGTCGGCGGCGCCTCCTCCCGCTGGGAACCCTGCTGCAGCCGCCCGCCCGCAGCGCAGCACTTCTTAGATACCCAAGTTGTGCAGAGTAGCCAGAAATTGTGTATGTTCTCACTCTGGCAGCGGGCAAGGGGAAGGGTTTGCCTCCTGGTTCATCACTCGACTACTGACTTTCATTGACATAATGCCAGCGTTTCTCAGGAGCTCAGCAAGAAGTGGCTGGAAAGGACAACCCAGGGTCAGCCAGTTGTCCAGACAGGACAATGTTCGGACCGACCCCCCCACCACTGGAGAACCAGAGACACCAGGCTCATTCACCAAAGGAGGAGGAGCTGTGCTGTAGAAGTTTCCATTCATAGTGTGATAAGTAATATAAGAATTTTGCTTTCGCTAAAAAGTAATTAAACAATTACTTCTTAGGCTAAAGCTATTATTAGTACAATGATCCAAATTTTAAGAAAAGTAAAAGACTTTACTACTGGGAAAAGGGGGGAATTGATCTGAGGAAACACCAACCCAACAGCCCCCCCTCTTGGGATGCTCACCAAATGGTCCATATCAAAGGGTGGTAACTCCTTTGCAATGGATTGAGAAATAACAGAATGGGCCATCTCTGGTATCCCTTGTCCTTGAGATAAGAGGGGAACTGAAACCACTGAGCCATAAAAGACAAAGGAGCTGCAAACTGACCCAGACTTGAAGGACTAGGTGTACAGGACCACAGGACTGAAGAAAGAAGATAAGATTGTAGAAGAAGCCAGGAGGTGTGCCGAAGGTGAAGGTGTTGAAACCGGCAGCTGGGTGGATAAAAGGGGGTTTGAAACTTAAACAATTTGGTGAGCCTGGACGGAGCTGCGACTCCTCGGCCACCCCAGCGCTGCATTTGCTCTCTTACCTTAATAAAGATTCATTAATCCATATTTGGATGTGATTGGCCTTAATCTACCTATAACAATAGCGAGTAGGAACTGAGCCACTGCTCAGCCAGCGCTGATTGAGATCAGGTCTTTAGGGCTGAAGAAGGTGGGGTTGTTCAGACTCGTGTGATGTGCCCAGGGCTTTCTCCCTCGGAGATACTCCTGAGGAGATGGTAAAGGAGAGGTAGGGAAACCCTCCTGTTGCTTAAGAAGCCCCCTTCTCTGACACCCCAGTTTCAAGCTGTAGTTCTCCTGATCGCTTCCCACTAACTGCACTACAGCAACTCAAGGAGGCAGACAGTGCCCCGCCATGAGCCTGGCTGGAGAGATTTACAGCTCCCTGCAAACTGCAGGCAAAGCGCCTTCGGGAGCACGGCGAGAAGAGCAGATAGACTTGCCCTGGCTCGGGTGGCCCAGCCAGTGGCCCACACCAGCACAGAGGGGATGATTGCACCTGCCTGACAGGACGGGTTTGCTCTGCATTTCTCGTGGATCTGCCCAGGATTTTGCTCGTGCGCCTCTTCTTCCGCTGCCTGAGCAGCCTCAGCATTCCTTTGGAACGGGAGGGGAGCAGCAGAAGGCTTCAGTGAAGGCACCGAGCTACTGACTACACCATTAACATGTTGCTGTATAGGAACATACAGCTAATTCTGGAAAAGTTAAAGAACCTCAGCTAGGATTTCTTTTGCTTTTGACACAGTCCACAGGAATCTGGGATGTGTATAATTCATAGGCACTTTTATTAATTCAAATCGTTCTGTAGCTTGAACGATCCGGAAGCAGCTTCCATTTGGTCAGAAATGAAGGTGCAGACGACTGAAGCTGGCTAGCGCAGCACCCTTCGACTTCGTAAGTCTTCACATGCTTAGGACAACTTTTCAACAAAATGATGGGGGACAGAAGGCAAGTGTAGCTGCACACCCAGAAACAGGGGGACCGTTGGGAAATCGGCAGCTTTACTTTATTCGGGGGCCCGGATGCTGTAAATGTGTGCATGTCCTTGTCACTTGAGGCGTGTTCTCAGGACACAAGCCTGTCCTTGTAAACATGCAGATGAGAGAACCGCTGCAAAAAGAAACTGCAGAGAGAACTCCACCCCTCAGCACGAGATAGAAACAAGAGCACCATTTCAGTGGGCAAGCAATGCAGAAAACTCGTGCAGCCCTACAACTTGAACCAAAGCGTCCTTGTGCCCATCACCCCCAATCCAGTGGGGCTGTGGAGAGGAAAAACTCTGATTTCTAAACCAAGCTGGCAAAAAATCGGTGCAGAGGCTGGCCCGAGACACCTCCGTGAGTTTGCCTCTCCCACTGATGCAGACAAGAAGTACTGTGAATAGAAAGCAGGGGCCGCCGCCTCACGAGATTTTCACGGGCAGACCCACGTGGCTGACTTACACACAGCACCCTCCACTCTCACGCAGTCGAACTAACAGACGATGCTCGTCTAAAATACAAACCGAGTGCTTGGACTAATGACTCTAAATGATTGACTAATTAATTATAGAAGCCAGAGAGGCAGCAGTGGGGGGTGGGAATTGACGGCCCACGCAGTGATGGATCCTGGGCTCCCCGAACTCGGGAGCAGGGTGCCTGCGGCCCTTGCACCGTCCTCTGGAGGGACGGCACCTACGGCTGCTTCCCGCGTGTATGGGATCAGGCCCCACTACTGGCGCTTTTGAGCACCACCAACGCAGCGGTCGGCCAGGAGCACCAGCCAGCTTGGTGAGCGGAGAGGGCCCTGGCCCTGCGAGGCGTCAGGAGTGGGGATGAGACAGTCACGGGCACGTGCTGCCGGTGACCAAGCTGGACGAACACGGCAACGTAGAAGACAAACCCAAGAAAGGGTATTTTCCTTCCTCTCTTGACGCCATGGGCCTATGGGGTCGGAAGGCCTGGCGTGACATCGCCGAGCAGTGGACTGTGACGTCAGCGAGCGATGGACTGTGACCTTCGCGTCCCTCGCTGCTTATATTCGGGCGCCGGCAGCCGCTGGCCCAGCCTGGCTCGTGCCTGGACTCCTGCCGAGCGTGCCTGCGAGGTCTGGAGGGTCGAGCGAGGCTGCTCCTGGTGCTGGGCGGCGCTTTGGGGGCTGCCGTCGGCAGCTCTAGGTGCCCGTCCCGGAGCCATCCCCTGCGTTTCCCCGGCCCTGCCTGGTTCAGGCAGCCGGGCACCGCCGGGCGCGCTTGCGGCAGCGGAGGTGAGCTGTGGGGGGAAGCGTCCCCACGGGGCGGCCGTGGGGCGGCCGTGGGGCTCGGGGAGCCGGGAGGGCGTCCTTCGCGAGGGGCCTGGCCGCTCCTGCCTCCCTTCCCCTCCCCGGCACAGCGAGTGACCGCGGCCTCTCTCCCTTTTGCAGCGTGTGACGCCAGTGGAGGGGAGCAGCTCCCCGTCCTTGGCTCTCCCCAGCCCGCCGCACGAAGGAAACATGGCCACGGAGACAGAGTGGTGCTGCCCCATCTGCTGCGACACTCATACAGATGTGGCATATGTCAGGCCCTGCCAACACCAGTTCTGCCTGGGCTGCATCCTGCGGTGGGCAGAGGTGAAATCAGTGTGTCCACTCTGCAGAGGACCAGTAAATATTCTCTGGTTTTCTGTGCGGGCAGAAAATGACTCTCTACAGTGTGTCATCACAGACCCTGAAGAGTCATCAGGTGACAGCAGCCAGGCAGCCACAGCTCCCAGCCACCTGGCTGAAAACAGCCCCCATCGTGCCGTGACATCTCCAGCTGAGCAGGGGTCTGCAGGGACAGAAGCTGTGGGTGGCCTCCTGCCCCAGGTCTGGGCAGAACTCTTCCAAAGAGAAGAGCATCATCTCCTGGACCCCGTGCTGCCCTGGCTGCGCCGGGAGCTGCAGGCAATATATGGGTCCCGGTGGCGGCTGGCACACAGGGTGGAGAGCCGCATCCTGCACGCCCTGTGCCTCCATGGTCCAGATCGTGTGGTCATGGTCCAGCTGTTGCAGCCTGTCCTTGAGGAACATACAGCACCGCTGGTCGATGGCATCATCGATATCATTGTGGGCCTGTGCAGCGAGGAGGCCGAGAGGCTGCTGCGCTCCGAGGCTGCGGGGCAGGGAGAAGACAGCCCTGCGGCCAGCTCCAGCTGCAGCTCCACCACTTGCAGCTGCACCAGCTCCAGCAGCTCCAGCAGCTCCAGCTCCACCACTTGCATCTGCACCAGTTCCAGGGCGGGAACTCCCAGCCCCAGCGCCTCCCGGGGGTCACCCCCGGCCCCGGCCCCGGCCCCGGCCCCGGCCCCGGCCCCGGCCCCGGCCCGGCCGCCTCCGGCAGCCCTGCAGGCTCCGCCGGGGAGGAGGAAGGCGGCACGTCGGGGGCCGCCCTCCGCGGGGCTCCCGGCCGCCCCCCGGCCGCGCCCGCCCCGGCAGAAGCCGGGGGAGGCGGCGGCGGCAGGTCCCTCTGCCCGGGGCTGCAGCCGCAGCCCCTCCGCTCCCGGCCGGGGCAGGGACCGCTCGCCTGGGGGGCCCCGGCGCCCCCCGAAGAGGAGGGCCCCCGGCCCCCGGGACGGTCCCCAGCCCGGCAAGAGGCCGCCCCGCCGGCGCTGAGAGCAGGGCTGCCGCGTGTCCCCTTTCCCAGGAAGGGGAAATAAACTCCTTTTTCCCTGACCCCGTCTCTGAGTGCTTCTTCCTGCCCCCCGCGCCCCACCGCGGGTGGCGCCCGCCTGCTGGGGGGCACGGCCGTGGGCCCCCGCAGCCCCAGGGCCGTGTCGGCGGCGCCTCCTCCCGCTGGGAACCCTGCTGCAGCCGCCCGCCCGCAGCGCAGCGGAGGCCCAGGGCAGAGCGGGCAGCGGGGAAGGTGGCTTGGCCGCAGGGCCGACGGGGACCCAACTGGGCATCACCCCCGGTCTCTGCTGGCGGTCAGTGGAACCGGTCGCGATGAGCTGCAACCCTGCCCCCTCCAGCACGTGCCTCTGCACCCCACAGCGGGTGACGAAGCAGGAAGCTCTCCAGGTGGGCTGATGTCTGTGCTGCTGGAGGTGTCTGCGCCTGCGCCAGGGTTTGGGGTTCGGGTCTGTGCGTGCAGAGCTCAGGTTCAGGCGTCTTTGGAGTCGGTGAGGCAGCCCGGTGTGGAAAGGAGTGACCCGCCAGCGAAGGGGCTGGATAATCCCCCGAGTTCCGCTGTTTCTCGCGTGGCTTGTGTTCAACAGCTGCTGACAGCACCAGCGCTTCAGCGCCGGCATCTGGCCTGCTGGTGTGCTGGAGGAGCGAGTGTCACAGCCGCTCTCCCTGCCGCAGAGGGCCCGTGGATTTGCGCCGCTGTAACTGTGGAGAACGTTCACAAGAGGGTGCAGAGACCTGATCTTTCTGCTGCTGGCTTCAGCAGCTGCCGTGTCGCGTGGCAGTAGGAATCACGGCAGCGGGCTCCTTTGTAGATGCCCCATTGCTTCTCCCCCAGAAAAGAGCCCTCGGAACTCTGCTTTATAACAACAGGCTCCTGCCTCCCTTGGCTGTGCCCTGGCATCCAGAGGAGCCCAGCTGCTGTCACGGGAGGCGTGAGAACAGACACAGATGCGGAAAGGTGCCTCTTAACAGATCTCATCCCTGCAGGGCGCAGAGAAGCAGTGCCTGAGGCGAACTGGTGCTTATGCCCTGGGAAATGCCTCGTCAGCTTTCTGCCCGGGTCTCTCCCGGAGGCTTTGCTTTAGGAGAGGGGTGACCTGGAATCCAGAGGACGGTCATTGGTTCTGACAGGGATGGACTTTCTTAACGTTGAACCCAGCCTCAACTCTCCCTCAGTGCCCTGAACTGCGTGAGAAACAACTTCTTGCTGTGTTTTGGGGAATGCAGGGGGACTGGTTTCAGCAGAGGCCAGACCTGAGGGTGAGAGCTTCTTCCACAGCTCTCCCACTTCCGCATTGCCAGCCGAGGAACTGATGGCTGCCCCGGCTGCAGCGTCTCTGTGCCACGGAGCAGCTCAGCAGTGGACACGAACGCACACGGGTCTCGTCAGAGTTATCACGCTGGGGGTGCTGGCTGTGCCAGCAAGCAAGGTTGGACAAGGAGCCGTGTGTGTGCCCTTAAGCCCAACTCCGTCGCTTTGGCAATGCCTCCAGGTGCCGTTACAAATGCACATCATCGGGGTCTTGGGAAGGCTCCCGGTGCAAAGTGCCCCCGGTGCCCTCCCCTGTCCGTGGGACCGGCTGTGGCTTAAGCTGCATAAGCAGAACCTGTGTCCGCGGCAGGGAGGAAAGAGGCGATGGCTAGATTACTGCCTGGCTCCCCAAAACACGACTTAGGGATACATTTTCACAACGAACGCCGGCCCTTTCCCCACTGCTTGCCACACACAGGGCTGTCACTTGCACCACCTCCCTCCCATCACAGTGGGACAGGACCACCTCCCGACCCTGCCCTTTGCCTCCGTGTCTTGACACTTGCTCCTGCTGCTGAAGTGCCGGGAGCTGCCGGCACCGGGGGCAGGCTGTGAGCCCATGCCAGAGCAAGCACCTCAGGCGGGGCTCCCACAGGCTCAGCTGCCGTGCCTCTGCAGATTCCTGCCAGTAATCCAGCAGAATTCCAAGGAGGACCTGACGCAGGCCAGACCTCCAGGCTGCCCAGACTTGCAGCTCCCTGCATGTGCCGCGCAGCCCTCAGGAATGGTACGCCCCAGGGATCTGCCAGTCCTCTGGCACATTTCGGGCTCTGGGCCGGGGCCGAAGAGGTGGCAAGAGCTGCCCACCGTCCCAGCCCCCGGCCCTGCCCGAGCCAGGGGAGACTAACGCTGCGTGTGTGCTGTGCGCGTGTCCTCCAGGGAACGGGCTCCCTCCGCGCGGAGAGGGCAGGGAAACGGCACCAGGTGCTGATGGCATCCAGGCGCAAAGAGGTGGAAGCGGAAGTGTGGCACCAATACCATGCCAAGAGAGCGGGGCAGCACATGGAGCGAGGCCAGGTATGGCATGCACTTGGCAGCCGCCAGCCAAAGGGCATTTCCCCGCCCTGCTCCCTGCGGGGGGAGCAGGGAAGGTCTCCCGGCAGTGCGCCAGGCAGGGGCCTTCTGTCTGCCCGCTGCCCTGCCCGCTGCCCTGCAGCAGGAGCCGTCGCGACGGCCCCAGGCCGAAGCGTGCAGCCTTGGGAGCGGCCCCAGGTGTTGGCGGCAGTGCTTTAGGAGAGCCTCTTCTGCCTTCGCAGACCTCCTGCCGCCACCTGTTCGAGGATCCCTATCGCCCTCCCCACCTCCTGAGAAAGGCCTACGCCGAGAAGCTGAAGGAGAGGCTACAGGAGAAGGAGAGCTGCCAGAGGCCTGCGAGGCAGATGGCGTCCGAGGGGCGGGCAGGGCTGCACCCCCCGCAGACAGCGTGGGAAGTGTAAGTGTGCGCAGGTCCTGCAGAGGCCGAGGAAAGCCTTGGGCAGCTCCCAGCGCTGGAGGTGGCCGGGCTGGCCACGAAAGGCTGGCTCGGCTGGCTGGGCTCTGCCTTCCCAACGGCGGCAGCCCGTGCTTGCCCTCGCCGCGCAGTGACTCGCAGGCAGCCAGCCCTCAGCTGCCGCGCCCGCCCTGTCCCGGGTCTCGGCCCTGCCCGGCTTCACCCCCGGCTGCTCTGCGCTCTTCTCGCTGCAGACTGGTTGGGGCACGAGGGCCCACGAGACGCCACCCGGAGCAGCGGGCTGGGCTCGGCCGCTCCTCTGAGAGCTACGGGCCTGAGCCCGGCGCTGGGGCGCTGGGGCGCTGGGGGCCCTTCTCCCCGGCCACAGAGCTGAGGCCCTTTTCTGCTGTGTCCTTTAGCAAGGGGGAGAAGACGAGGCTGCTGGAGCGCCGCGGGAGGGCCCAGGGACTGCCCGCCATGCCAAGGAGCTGCGAGCAGCCCCGAGGAGCTGTCACGGCGTCCACCCTTTCCAGCCGGAGAGCTGCCAGCAACGGGTGGCAGGGGCGAGGAGCGCCTTTCCAAGGGGAACGTGCCAAATAAAGGCTGCTGGTGCCTGGGCCCAGCCAGCGTGGCCGTGCTGCTGCCTGCCTTGCCTTTCTCTGCGGCCACGGGCACGGGAGGGGCCCCGCAGCCCCCTGCTCGGAGGGGTCTCTGGGCAAATGGCCAGAGGACTGGTCCTGCCAGCCGGTCACCACAGGCCATGCGACCAGGAGAGCGGTGTCCCTTCCAGGACATGGGCCTCAAGGTCTTCAGAGCACAGCTTCTCTGCATCTAAACACCACTTTTCATGGATGACCAGAGCTCCGTGGCTGGTCACATCACTCTTAGAGCAGACTCACACTGCCAAAAGAAAATGGTGGGCCTGATGCTCCTTGAACGGCTACACTCCTTAGATGAGCCCTTGGCTGACCGTCAAGAACTGTCCAATGACCTTTGCAGAATGTTTATTCATTTAGGAAGGAGCATAACTTTTGAAAAAGCCCTTTTTTTGCCAGGTAAAGCACTGCACACAGGAGAAAACCATGATTTGAAAGGGTAAAAGAGCACTAGGAGCAGTATGTGCAACTAAGCCGGACATGTCTGGAACATGAGGTGACTCTTGCCTCCCAATTTGTCCACTGTTTGCTCAGGCCTTGGCAACAGCCGCTCTGAACCCTTGTACTGAGCACTGAGCAGTATAAGTGCTCTGCTGCTACTGCAGTGTTAGCAGTATTCAGCCTGCACGTTCTTTGGAGCTCAGACCAACCTCACAAAAGGGAGCAAATTCCAAAATGTGTCTTCTGGCATCCTCAGAAAACTACAACACAAGCGGAATTGCTGGAAAGTTGGGATGAGTGTCGTGAAGGAAGCGGTAGACTGGATTGAATAGAGTATGCACAAGTCCATGGGACCCTGGAATAGGCCTCCCGTGGTCCTGAGCGAACAGGCAGATGTCATTTCCACGCCAGCCTCTGAAATGTCACGGCAGTCAGGCAAAGACCCCGGTGACTGGAAAAAGGGAAACTGCACACATTTTCAAACGAGGTAATAAGGAGGCCCCTGGGAACTGCTGAGCACTCAGCCTCACCTCAGTGCCTGGTAAGGTCATGGAACAGATCCTCCTGGAAGTTATGTTGAAGTTATACGTGAAAGTCCTCTGCAGCACCTTGGCCTGAGTTGCAGCAACAGAGCTGCAAAGTCCTTCCTCGCCCTGTTACACTAGAGAGCGTGAGCAGCTGCTCTTGCTATGCGGTTGCACAACAGGAGAGATCACAAGAAGAGTCTCTTCTTGGGTGCACTGATTGCAGCATGTCAGATTAAACAAACTATTCCAAGCATGTGAGAGCTCTGTTCATGACAAGCTGCTGCAGTGAAGCTTTGTGTGCTGGTATTCCAGACATCTTAGTTTGAGCTGTTAAACACCTCACACCAGCTTGGTTATGCAGCTTTATAATTATACATGGTTTGCTTGCTAACAAGAAGTCAACTGTTAAGGCCTTGAGAATGAATCCTGTTTCATTCATGTGTACCCCAGCACGTTTGGGGTTTTTTGAACCTGCTGTGTATTACTGTCCATTTGTCAACATTAAACTTTTTTCACCATCTGTCAGGCCATTTGCAGAGCAATTCCAAATCCTTATTAAATCTGTTTGAAACTGGCTTAAGGCTCAGCATTTCACTTTCTCCATCAACACTCCATGGAGGTGATCTGCACAGAAGAAAACAACAGGGGCTTCAGTTCCAGTCCCCTTCGAGACCTACTTTAATACTTGGCCCAGCTTGAAGAGGTCCTTCAGTATTGTGCTGTCTTCTGTTTTATGGACCATTACCTTATTGGGTCTTTTAACTGGGATCCTCACTACCGAGTGTTGCGCAGAAGCTTGGCAGAAAGTGAAACTTTTTAAAGTTCAGATATTCTACGCTATTATGTGAGCTGTTCATCTGTCTCAGCAGTGCTAGCAGGGACATAACTTCCTGTTTGTCTTGAAGCTATTCCTGAGGTTTTGTTTAAGGCCTTCCAAATCACAGCAAATGGCTCTTCTAAACTTATTGAATACTAACTTGTGAATTAAACTACACATATACGTGTCTGTGGCCGAAGAGATGAATTAGAAGCAGAAATGAGGAGTTTTCTTTTAGGTATATTATGAGAACAAATCCAAATTGCTGGCAGCGTGTCAAGCTTGAAAGAAGATTTGTTCATTCACACATAAAGGACTGCAAGTTACCCAGATAACGGAAAGGAGATTTTCCTCCTTTCTATCATTCCCATGGTTTTTCCCTTTTAATAAATTTGTTCTTGAGTTGGCTTGATTTAGCCAAGCAAAAACATGATAGAAGAATTTATTTTGTCACAGTTGGTGTCCAGTCAGGCAAGACAAAGCAAAATAACATGCAGGGGAACTAGTTCAGCTTTTTAGCTTGGGCTGAAGAGTGTTGCCTCTGCATTGGTTCTTACCTTACCTTCCTCTTTTAGGTCACAAGACAGCTTTAAATCTGAGCAGGGAAAGTAAATGGATGTTACCGGGAATTAGACTTTCATAGGAAATGCTGAGAGACAAACTGTCTTTTAAAGCTCTGTGTGTGTGTGTGTTGGATGTATTTCTCATGCAGCACAAAACTCAGACATTCATTTACTCAGCAAGTGAAATCATTACTTAATTTGATCATTGACTGTTTCCTTGCTTTTCCCTGGATGTGGGATGGGGCTCTGCCTTGGGAGCTGAGGCTTTAAGGATGCTGAGATGCGTGGAGTTGTGACTCTTAGTGGCCAACAAAATGAGCAATCAAAGAACTGGAGGGAGAGTCCTGGGAAACTCCAGTTGTTTCTGAACACGCGTGTAAGTAATATTGCATCAAAACTTTGTTAGGAATTCCCAGGGAAGCTGAGGTTGCACAAAGGCCTGTTTAGGAGAAAATGTCTGTCGACAAACTACAATAAACTGTACATCCTTTTTCACTTTGGAGTTTGGTTGGGAAGAATCCCATCAGTTTTCTCAGGGGCCAGAAAATGCACAGACCAAGGAAGTTCTATAGGAAAACCCAGCGTTTTCTTTTAAAACTTTGACTTTCCCTTTCTTTGTCATGAGAATGAACATTCAAAGCAAAATTCTAAGTTAATGGATGATGTGTAGAGAAATCTTTCGCTTGCCATGTGAAATCTCAGTCTTGAGATAAGGGCCTGTTGCGTTCTCAGGGATGAAGAAGGTTTTTAATGCATGGTAAAATATGAAAGTGATATCCTTAGATCACTTCAGGGTAGAGGAAAATTACCATTTTTAGTGCACATGTATTGTCGGAAGTCAACGTTATTCTGCCTTGCTGTGGTGTGATGTTTTAGGATATTGACAAAATGCTGGGTACTTTTCCAAAGCTTTGCTTGAAACTTGGCATCATTTACATTCATCGCCAAAGTGCTTCAATTCATTTACGGTTAGAAAAAAGAAGAAAACCAAAACTTGGCATCATTTACACTCATTGCCAAAGTGCTTCAATTCATTTACAGTTAGAAAAAAGAAGAAAAACAAACCAAAACAAAACAGACCAACTTCTTCATCGCTATGTTCATATGCATAACTGGCAATCCAGTGGTACAGTATGTCAGTGGTTTCAGTACCATAAAGACCTGCACACGAGCCAACTCCCACACATTGTGCTGCCTTAATTTGACTCTTATAAGAGGAAACAACACATGCCTGCGGAGAGACCGAATGACTGCAAATGTGAAAATCATGAACCAGAGCCTCTGGAGAGCAAGAAGCATTCGGGCAGGGAGTACTGGTAGGGAGCAGGCAGGAACTTTTATGAAGGAGAAAAAATAGTCAAATGAAGGAAGCCTTTTCCTTTCAGCCACAGATATGCAGTGCTTGTACCTAACCAATTGCATTTAACCCTCTCCATGATTTTAAAATACTTTGAGGAAAGGTGTCCAAACATAGGTGTAGTCATCAGATACGCAGCATTCCTTTAACCTGTCTCAGGGAGAACGGAAAGCTGGAAAATAGCATACCGTCCCAGTGCCACCTGGTTCTGTATGATAGTGTAAGATCCGTAAGGTCTTCTCCGCCACTGCCAATTCCTATTTGTACATCCAGAAAGCTTGCTCTGAGGGAAGTGGGGGGAAGCAGTCGCTTTACCAACTCCTTGTTAGAACGTGAAGCTGCCGCAAGTTGCCTGCTCTTTGTGACTCCGCAGGGAGAAAGCAGCAGCTGAACAGGGTCCTGTTAAAGACAGGTGAGCTCAGGGGCCTGTTGCCCACTGTGACCAACACCTCACCCCTGGGAAAAATGGTAAGTTGAGTGAGCATGACAGCCGTCCCCTGAATGCCCTCCGACAACGTGGGGCCCTGCTGTTCAGGTTGTCCCAGAGCAAGAGAGATTTTTTTCTGCCAGCCGTGCCCTGTGAGGAGAATAATGGACTCCGGCAACTCTGTAAGAGTCATAAATCCAAGACGTTTGTTGCCGATACAAGCGCGCTGTTTATATATCCTCCTAGCAACTGATCACACGTAAACAAAAAGCTTGATGGGTTACATGCATTCTTCACACGCTGTCCATGCGCCTAAGGCTAACATCTGATTGGTCACTACCCTCTGTCCGTAATACACCAGACAGCTCATCGGCTACAAGTCCGTTACTGCTATCCTAGGCCTATTGGTTCATTAAATCTCACACGCACAAACACAATGTTCTATGCACCTTTAGCTCAAGGTAGAAAACTCTCCACTGTTTAAGAAACGGCCAGATGTTTTCCATTAACTGTCGCCTTGCATGTTTTCCTCAGACAAAGCTCGGCATCCTTGTCTTGTTTTTCTGCATTCCTGTTTGCTAGTCCCGAGGCTTCTGGCCGACGAAGGTCCAGATGTCCTCATCATGCACCAGCTGTACAGCGCGCTCAGTTCTTCTTCCTCTTTTCGCGTCCCTTTGGCGATGTAGCCAAAGACTTGCTCTTGTCCAGCGTTGCCATCGTCCTCCAAAAACGATCCCACAGCCCTATGGGTTTTTCTTTCCAGAGATTTTTTTCCCAGCCCTTTTTCAGTGCGCACCATTTTAAACAGCAGCTGCCAACCACTTCCTTTCAGCACTGCCGCGATTGGAAGAGGCAGCTCAGTACTCATTTTTTTTTTGCCACTTCTCACGGTTGTAAGCTTTCCATTAAACGTGCAGCTTCCTTTTTCCAGAGTGAAAATTCTTGTCTGCGGGCTTTTCCAGGGTAGTCTGTGTCTTGTTGTTTGTTTACTGGAAAGTCTGAGTGGACAACTGCATTTATACATGTGTGACTTGCAGATTTTACACAACAGAAACAAAGAAGGAGGATGCAGTTTTAGTGGTGTGAACACCGTTATTGGAATATGAATACAGTATTAGTGGTAGTGTGGCATGGTGTACACAGTATGTGGCAGCCCAAACGTAATACTGGTTCAGTGACAGCATCTTTTGTCTGTAAACAAGACCTAGGAGGCAGAGTGGCTTCCTCTTTTCCTCTCACATCCCGTGGTGGTCTGTAGACTTGCCATGCACTTCAGCCCTTACCTTATGGTCCATGTGAAGGTGTTTCTACTGGGTTTTTTTGGAACTTTTCCTCTGGGGTTTTCGGATGGCAAAAGAAAGAGAACCTGAGACTTAACAAGTGACAGTACTGCAGTTTAGTAAGTTTAAAGTAGTGGGTACAGATAACGGGTTTTTATGAGAATGTTTCGAGCTATCCAGCTTCAAGAGGAAATCAAGTTTTATCCGCTGGCTCTGACGAGCAGGCTGGGGAGATATCACTGAAAATAACTGCTAGAATGTAGAGCTAAATCATGCACAGACATAAATTTACAGTTTTGGGTAGCGGAGGCGAATAATATAATATCTGCATTGAAATGTGTTGCATGCCTTTTAAAAAAAAAAATGAAGCGGAAAAAAAGTATTTACAGAGAGTTACCAACAATTGTCACATTTCAATTTCCTCATGAATGGTTTTATGGGCTGCACTCGTGGAAACACCTTTTTAAAGGGAAGGTTAACATGGTTATGTCAAATACAAACTGGATATTTTGTATAATGTAATGTTATGTGTACCTAACCCATACAATTTACTAAACGTTCTTTCTGTTAAATAAAGTGAATATAACAGTGCCACTGCAGTCTTTGACGAAGCAATAAGCCAGTTGTCAGGTGGATAAACTTTGAAGCCAAAGGGAAGGAACAGTCTTGTATGAATGGGATACCACATGAACTATGCAGCTTGGGTCAATATGTATACATATTTGTGTCTTTGTCTGTTTAAAAATAAATAGCTGTTTGTGCACTGAATGCAAAGTGAAGAAGTACAAGGGTGTACTGGTTTTGGCCAGGATGGAATTATAATTTCTTCATAGTAGCTTGATTAGGTCTAGGAGCAGTATGGTGCTTATCTGTCACCCGGGGTTAAACCACAACACAGGGAGACAGTGGAAATTATTATGCCAGGACGGCCAATGCACACTTCCATAGAAAAGGCAACATATCATGCTTGTGGAGAAAAGTTTCAACTACAAATCTCACTTTATTTGTTCAGTAGTGTAATAAATAAGCTAAAAAAGCAAAATGTCCCATAGTGTGGCCACTACAACCACTTTGCTAAGAAAATTCTCCAACACTTTTGACTTATGAGAAAAATAGTTGTGAATCATCCAGAAAAATTTTCCGTACCTCTGTCATAAAGAATTAAAAGAGAAAGATAAAAGGAGATCACACCTAGGCATTCAAATCCTACCATATGATACGATGAGGAAGAATGTCTGACTTATCTGAAAACTATTTTTTTGCATCTAATTGCTGCCACATGATGACTGTCTAAGCTGAGTATATTCTACATAAAGCTTCTCCCAAGTATGTGCTTAAAATGAGAGACACCGTGTCTATGTGATCAGAAGGAGATAATTCTAACTCACTCTCTTTGCATAGAAAGTATACTTGCCCTTTGGGTTAAGAAAGTATGTTTTGATGTGAGACATATGAATCTAATTCTACGACTCTATTTTTCAGGTAATCATAGGTGAAACACAGGGAAACTGAATTGAATTCACCTTTGAATAAGTGGGAAAGCAGAAAAGTTTCTTTGTTCATCGCTACCGCACTCTTTCTCCATTCCTTTAGTGTGTATTTACAATATAGTTTTTTAAACAGGAAAGTAAATCAAGATTGTAGAATGCTGCTGTATGAAAAACATGATCAAATTCAGATCCCTTTTATGGTAGGATGAACGACAGCTAAAAGTCATCAACATACTTATTCCATAATGCAATCTATCTTAAAATCCTAAAAACCCATTATGTAAATTGGGCTAGTATATGAATGAGAAATGTTTTGAAAAACTTCAACTGTTTAAAAAAAACCATCTTTTCATTTCAGAAAAGAAAGTTTATACGATGAGTGTATCTGTTTATGCTTATTAATTGACAGTGGTTCCTCTGAACCCGCCAGGGGTTTCTTATTCACAATATAAAATTCATCATAAGCATTAATCTTTACAACATTGGATTGAAAGTATTTACTATTCACCTTCTGGATCTGGCCTGCATTAATGATACTGATGAAGTCAGTATTTTTCAGAGAAGATATAAACTTGGAGTTCCAAGTGATAATGACTCTCCTGGATTTCATGATTCTCTGGACTCTTGGACAATTTCACTTCAAACAGTTGTTTTAGGACCATCTAATTTTTTTCCTTTTCTGAAAGAATGTCCTTTGTGGACATCCTTGGAACTGGCTTGAACACTCTGGTGGCCTTCGGATTATAGGATGATCGGCTATGATTCAGTATCTCCTTGAAATGCTACTTGTTTTTGAAGAACTACCATGTTTTAAAGTAGGAGTTGTTGCCTGTCGAATAATGATGACCCAAGCTATTTAGGTACAATTTTAGTGTTTATTGGACACCTGAATTATTTTCTTGCTGTCCTGGGTTGAGTGAGTGGTGGAGTTTTTTGGTGGCAGGGGAGGGGGCTATCGGGGCGGGCCCCTGTGAGAAGCTTCTCGAAGCTCCCCCAGCTCCACGTCAAATCCACTTCTGTTTGGGAAATTGAGCCAATCGGCTGCGCCTCTGCGATAACGTATTTAAGAAGGGACGTGGTGATGGGCAGTCGGACTTGTGAGGAGGAGTTGCTGCAGCTGCATGAACACCAAGGTCAGTGGAGGAACGGAGGAAGAAAGGAGGGGGGAGGTGTGCCGGAGCAGAGACCCCCCTGTATCCTGTGGTGAGACAGCAGGGCGCCCCCCTCCCCCCCCCCCCCCCCCCCGCCACCCATGAAGATCTACGGTGGAGCAGACATTGATTTACAGCCTGTTGTTCCTGCTCAGCTGATCAAGGTTCTGTGCCTGAAGAAGGCCGGGGTCTCATGGGAAAAGGCAGCCCCGCTGCTGTAATTCAGCACTGGGAGGATTGCAGCATGCGGGGGTGTCCCACGCCGGAGCAGCTCGGGAAGGGCTGCAGCCGTGGGAGAGAATCCAGTCGGAGGAAGTTAGTGACCCATGACGGAGCAGTGTGGGGAACGCTGCGGCCCGTGGGAGGAATTCAAGTCGGAGAAAGTTTGTGCAGGACTGTCTCCTGTGAGAGGGGGACCACGATGGAGCAGGGGGAACAAGTTTCGGACACTCCCCTCACCGAAGATGAAGGAAGTGGCAGCACTGACTGCACCCCCCATTCCCTGCCCCTGCGCCACTGGGGGAGGAGGTAGAGATATCGGGAGCAGAGCTGAGCCCGGGAAGAAGGGAGGGGTGGGGGGAAGGTGTTCTCAAGATGTGGCAATGCTTCTCACTGTCCTACTCTGTTATGTGTTTTTAGTGTCTGTAATAAATGTATGTTCTTTTTTTTCTTCCCCTAACGAGTCTGCCTTTTGCTCGTGATCATGAAAGGGGGATTTTCCCCCATCCCAGTCCTATCTTGAACCCCAAGCCTGGCTCTCTGTCCCTTCTCATTGCCGGAGGGGAAGGGAGAGAGAGGTGCTGCGTTGTGGTTGGCTGTCAATCAGGCCTAAACCACGACACTTGCCCTGATTTTGTTGCTAATTTCTAAAGAAACTTTCAGTTTCCTCAGAAAATGCATGTAAATTTTAAGTATAAAATAGTTATGAGTTTGTAGTGTACTCTATCAGCTGACAGATATTCTCAGATATAGTCTTGTCTCACTATTTACTGAGGCTTATTTCATCATGTATACACAAGCATCAAATTAAGAAAATCAGTTTTTCAGTTCCAGCATATTTCTAAAATAGTATTTTAGTTTACTCATTGTTCATATATGAAGTTTATTGTTGTCACATTTGTCAGTTATTATTTATTAAATTGCTGTCAGATGCTTGTACGCTCTATGAAAAGTCTGAATGTCAGCTCTGAAGTATAATGTTTTTAGCATATCAAACAGTGGCAGTAAAAGGCAAACAGAAATCCTAAAAGAGTTTTTAGTATCCTTAATAAAGCTGTTGGCTGCATCTTTGTTAACTAAAATAATGAGTAGTTATAATGAGATTTTGATCAGGTTTAGCCAAGCTGTTTGAATCAGGCAAACTACCGTAAAGCCATTTACTTCAAAGGGAACACTTCTAATTCTTCTTAATGTTCCTGCAGACTGTGATGTTTATAACCAGACATTGTTGATGGTAGAAAAACATGTACATAATTGCATTTTTCTGTAAACATTTCACCAGGCAAATGCATTGGTAAAGAGGATGACTGGAGCACGAAATAAAAGTAAAATATAATCTTCACAGAAGTTTAATTTCAAATAACTAGCAAATTCACCTGATCCTCCTGGTATGATCATGACTAAGTATGAATTTTACCTGCCCTCATCTAGCAATTGAGCCACTGTAAACCTCCTTCGCATATGCCCTAAGAGCAAATTAACACATTAGATTAACCAGTCTTGGAGGTTATAAAGTTAAGATACACATACGGAAAAGAGACACAACACTTCACCTGATCCGTTTTATTCAAGATGGAACAGTGCTAACAGAGTGCACTGGTTTGGCTGAGTTAATTTTCTTCTCAGTAGCTCGCATGGTGCTATGCTTTGGCTGTGTGGCCAAAACGGTGTGGATACCACAGGGATGTTTTAGCTGTTGCTGAGCGGTGCTTGCACAGTGCCCAGGCCTTCTCTGCATCTCACACCACCCAGCCAGCGAGGAGGCTGGGGGTGCTCGGCAATGTGGGAGAGGACAGAGCCAAGAGGACAGAGCCAAGAGACCTGACCCCAACTGACCAGGTGGATACCCCAGACCATATGGTGTTGTGCTCAGCAATAAAGGCTGTGGGAAGAAGGAGGAAGTTCAGCGTTAAGGTGTTTGTCATCTCCAATCACTGTCACATGTGACAGAGCCTGTCTATAGAACAACCAATATAGAAAACAGGATTAACTTAAAGCCCTTTGTTCTCTTGTAAGTAGGGGGGTTTTGTTGTTTTGCTTTTCCTGCTGTTGCTTTTAGTACGAATCTTAAAAAAATCTTTCAAAAGTGTGCTTCTTTAGAGTGTTGTCGGTATAATATTCAAGCAATAAAATCTGACTGTGAGGCATTGATTTT
>NW_024881275.1:10741233-10854843 GCF_018691265.1 Tyto alba | reverse complement strand
AGAGTGTTGCCTCTGCATTGGTTCTTACCTTACCTTCCTCTTTTAGGTCACAAGACAGCTTTAAATCTGAGCAGGGAAAGTAAATGGATGTTACCGGGAATTAGACTTTCATAGGAAATGCTGAGAGACAAACTGTCTTTTAAAGCTCTGTGTGTGTGTGTTGGATGTATTTCTCATGCAGCACAAAACTCAGACATTCATTTACTCAGCAAGTGAAATCATTACTTAATTTGATCATTGACTGTTTCCTTGCTTTTCCCTGGATGTGGGATGGGGCTCTGCCTTGGGAGCTGAGGCTTTAAGGATGCTGAGATGCGTGGAGTTGTGACTCTTAGTGGCCAACAAAATGAGCAATCAAAGAACTGGAGGGAGAGTCCTGGGAAACTCCAGTTGTTTCTGAACACGCGTGTAAGTAATATTGCATCAAAACTTTGTTAGGAATTCCCAGGGAAGCTGAGGTTGCACAAAGGCCTGTTTAGGAGAAAATGTCTGTCGACAAACTACAATAAACTGTACATCCTTTTTCACTTTGGAGTTTGGTTGGGAAGAATCCCATCAGTTTTCTCAGGGGCCAGAAAATGCACAGACCAAGGAAGTTCTATAGGAAAACCCAGCGTTTTCTTTTAAAACTTTGACTTTCCCTTTCTTTGTCATGAGAATGAACATTCAAAGCAAAATTCTAAGTTAATGGATGATGTGTAGAGAAATCTTTCGCTTGCCATGTGAAATCTCAGTCTTGAGATAAGGGCCTGTTGCGTTCTCAGGGATGAAGAAGGTTTTTAATGCATGGTAAAATATGAAAGTGATATCCTTAGATCACTTCAGGGTAGAGGAAAATTACCATTTTTAGTGCACATGTATTGTCGGAAGTCAACGTTATTCTGCCTTGCTGTGGTGTGATGTTTTAGGATATTGACAAAATGCTGGGTACTTTTCCAAAGCTTTGCTTGAAACTTGGCATCATTTACATTCATCGCCAAAGTGCTTCAATTCATTTACGGTTAGAAAAAAGAAGAAAACCAAAACTTGGCATCATTTACACTCATTGCCAAAGTGCTTCAATTCATTTACAGTTAGAAAAAAGAAGAAAAACAAACCAAAACAAAACAGACCAACTTCTTCATCGCTATGTTCATATGCATAACTGGCAATCCAGTGGTACAGTATGTCAGTGGTTTCAGTACCATAAAGACCTGCACACGAGCCAACTCCCACACATTGTGCTGCCTTAATTTGACTCTTATAAGAGGAAACAACACATGCCTGCGGAGAGACCGAATGACTGCAAATGTGAAAATCATGAACCAGAGCCTCTGGAGAGCAAGAAGCATTCGGGCAGGGAGTACTGGTAGGGAGCAGGCAGGAACTTTTATGAAGGAGAAAAAATAGTCAAATGAAGGAAGCCTTTTCCTTTCAGCCACAGATATGCAGTGCTTGTACCTAACCAATTGCATTTAACCCTCTCCATGATTTTAAAATACTTTGAGGAAAGGTGTCCAAACATAGGTGTAGTCATCAGATACGCAGCATTCCTTTAACCTGTCTCAGGGAGAACGGAAAGCTGGAAAATAGCATACCGTCCCAGTGCCACCTGGTTCTGTATGATAGTGTAAGATCCGTAAGGTCTTCTCCGCCACTGCCAATTCCTATTTGTACATCCAGAAAGCTTGCTCTGAGGGAAGTGGGGGGAAGCAGTCGCTTTACCAACTCCTTGTTAGAACGTGAAGCTGCCGCAAGTTGCCTGCTCTTTGTGACTCCGCAGGGAGAAAGCAGCAGCTGAACAGGGTCCTGTTAAAGACAGGTGAGCTCAGGGGCCTGTTGCCCACTGTGACCAACACCTCACCCCTGGGAAAAATGGTAAGTTGAGTGAGCATGACAGCCGTCCCCTGAATGCCCTCCGACAACGTGGGGCCCTGCTGTTCAGGTTGTCCCAGAGCAAGAGAGATTTTTTCTGCCAGCCGTGCCCTGTGAGGAGAATAATGGACTCCGGCAACTCTGTAAGAGTCATAAATCCAAGACGTTTGTTGCCGATACAAGCGCGCTGTTTATATATCCTCCTAGCAACTGATCACACGTAAACAAAAAGCTTGATGGGTTACATGCATTCTTCACACGCTGTCCATGCGCCTAAGGCTAACATCTGATTGGTCACTACCCTCTGTCCGTAATACACCAGACAGCTCATCGGCTACAAGTCCGTTACTGCTATCCTAGGCCTATTGGTTCATTAAATCTCACACGCACAAACACAATGTTCTATGCACCTTTAGCTCAAGGTAGAAAACTCTCCACTGTTTAAGAAACGGCCAGATGTTTTCCATTAACCGTCGCCTTGCATGTTTTCCTCAGACAAAGCTCGGCATCCTTGTCTTGTTTTTCTGCATTCCTGTTTGCTAGTCCCGAGGCTTCTGGCCGACGAAGGTCCAGATGTCCTCATCATGCACCAGCTGTACAGCGCGCTCAGTTCTTCTTCCTCTTTTCGCGTCCCTTTGGCGATGTAGCCAAAGACTTGCTCTTGTCCAGCGTTGCCATCGTCCTCCAAAAACGATCCCACAGCCCTATGGGTTTTTCTTTCCAGAGATTTTTTTCCCAGCCCTTTTTCAGTGCGCACCATTTTAAACAGCAGCTGCCAACCACTTCCTTTCAGCACTGCCGCGATTGGAAGAGGCAGCTCAGTACTCATTTTTTTTTTGCCACTTCTCACGGTTGTAAGCTTTCCATTAAACGTGCAGCTTCCTTTTTCCAGAGTGAAAATTCTTGTCTGCGGGCTTTTCCAGGGTAGTCTGTGTCTTGTTGTTTGTTTACTGGAAAGTCTGAGTGGACAACTGCATTTATACATGTGTGACTTGCAGATTTTACACAACAGAAACAAAGAAGGAGGATGCAGTTTTAGTGGTGTGAACACGGTTATTGGAATATGAATACAGTATTAGTGGTAGTGTGGCATGGTGTACACAGTATGTGGCAGCCCAAACGTAATACTGGTTCAGTGACAGCATCTTTTGTCTGTAAACAAGACCTAGGAGGCAGAGTGGCTTCCTCTTTTCCTCTCACATCCCGTGGTGGTCTGTAGACTTGCCATGCACTTCAGCCCTTACCTTATGGTCCATGTGAAGGTGTTTCTACTGGGTTTTTTTGGAACTTTTCCTCTGGGGTTTTCGGATGGCAAAAGAAAGAGAACCTGAGACTTAACAAGTGACAGTACTGCAGTTTAGTAAGTTTAAAGTAGTGGGTACAGATAACGGGTTTTTATGAGAATGTTTCGAGCTATCCAGCTTCAAGAGGAAATCAAGTTTTATCCGCTGGCTCTGACGAGCAGGCTGGGGAGATATCACTGAAAATAACTGCTAGAATGTAGAGCTAAATCATGCACAGACATAAATTTACAGTTTTGGGTAGCGGAGGCGAATAATATAATATCTGCATTGAAATGTGTTGCATGCCTTTTAAAAAAAAAATGAAGCGGAAAAAAAGTATTTACAGAGAGTTACCAACAATTGTCACATTTCAATTTCCTCATGAATGGTTTTATGGGCTGCACTCGTGGAAACACCTTTTTAAAGGGAAGGTTAACATGGTTATGTCAAATACAAACTGGATATTTTGTATAATGTAATGTTATGTGTACCTAACCCATACAATTTACTAAACGTTCTTTCTGTTAAATAAAGTGAATATAACAGTGCCACTGCAGTCTTTGACGAAGCAATAAGCCAGTTGTCAGGTGGATAAACTTTGAAGCCAAAGGGAAGGAACAGTCTTGTATGAATGGGATACCACATGAACTATGCAGCTTGGGTCAATATGTATACATATTTGTGTCTTTGTCTGTTTAAAAATAAATAGCTGTTTGTGCACTGAATGCAAAGTGAAGAAGTACAAGGGTGTACTGGTTTTGGCCAGGATGGAATTATAATTTCTTCATAGTAGCTTGATTAGGTCTAGGAGCAGTATGGTGCTTATCTGTCACCCGGGGTTAAACCACAACACAGGGAGACAGTGGAAATTATTATGCCAGGACGGCCAATGCACACTTCCATAGAAAAGGCAACATATCATGCTTGTGGAGAAAAGTTTCAACTACAAATCTCACTTTTATTTGTTCAGTAGTGTAATAAATAAGCTAAAAAAGCAAAATGTCCCATAGTGTGGCCACTACAACCACTTTGCTAAGAAAATTCTCCAACACTTTTGACTTATGAGAAAAATAGTTGTGAATCATCCAGAAAAATTTTCCGTACCTCTGTCATAAAGAATTAAAAGAGAAAGATAAAAGGAGATCACACCTAGGCATTCAAATCCTACCATATGATACGATGAGGAAGAATGTCTGACTTATCTGAAAACTATTTTTTTGCATCTAATTGCTGCCACATGATGACTGTCTAAGCTGAGTATATTCTACATAAAGCTTCTCCCAAGTATGTGCTTAAAATGAGAGACACCGTGTCTATGTGATCAGAAGGAGATAATTCTAACTCACTCTCTTTGCATAGAAAGTATACTTGCCCTTTGGGTTAAGAAAGTATGTTTTGATGTGAGACATATGAATCTAATTCTACGACTCTATTTTTCAGGTAATCATAGGTGAAACACAGGGAAACTGAATTGAATTCACCTTTGAATAAGTGGGAAAGCAGAAAAGTTTCTTTGTTCATCGCTACCGCACTCTTTCTCCATTCCTTTAGTGTGTATTTACAATATAGTTTTTTAAACAGGAAAGTAAATCAAGATTGTAGAATGCTGCTGTATGAAAAACATGATCAAATTCAGATCCCTTTTATGGTAGGATGAACGACAGCTAAAAGTCATCAACATACTTATTCCATAATGCAATCTATCTTAAAATCCTAAAAACCCATTATGTAAATTGGGCTAGTATATGAATGAGAAATGTTTTGAAAAACTTCAACTGTTTAAAAAAACCATCTTTTCATTTCAGAAAAGAAAGTTTATACGATGAGTGTATCTGTTTATGCTTATTAATTGACAGTGGTTCCTCTGAACCCGCCAGGGGTTTCTTATTCACAATATAAAATTCATCATAAGCATTAATCTTTACAACATTGGATTGAAAGTATTTACTATTCACCTTCTGGATCTGGCCTGCATTAATGATACTGATGAAGTCAGTATTTTTCAGAGAAGATATAAACTTGGAGTTCCAAGTGATAATGACTCTCCTGGATTTCATGATTCTCTGGACTCTTGGACAATTTCACTTCAAACAGTTGTTTTAGGACCATCTAATTTTTTTCCTTTTCTGAAAGAATGTCCTTTGTGGACATCCTTGGAACTGGCTTGAACACTCTGGTGGCCTTCGGATTATAGGATGATCGGCTATGATTCAGTATCTCCTTGAAATGCTACTTGTTTTTGAAGAACTACCATGTTTTAAAGTAGGAGTTGTTGCCTGTCGAATAATGATGACCCAAGCTATTTAGGTACAATTTTAGTGTTTATTGGACACCTGAATTATTTTTCTTGCTGTCCTGGGTTGAGTGAGTGGTGGAGTTTTTTGGTGGCAGGGGAGGGGGCTATCGGGGCGGGCCCCTGTGAGAAGCTTCTCGAAGCTCCCCCAGCTCCACGTCAATCCACTTCTGTTTGGGAAATTGAGCCAATCGGCTGCGCCTCTGCGATAACGTATTTAAGAAGGGACGTGGTGATGGGCAGTCGGACTTGTGAGGAGGAGTTGCTGCAGCTGCATGAACACCAAGGTCAGTGGAGGAACGGAGGAAGAAAGGAGGGGGGAGGTGTGCCGGAGCAGAGACCCCCCTGTATCCTGTGGTGAGACAGCAGGGCGCCCCCCCCCCCCCCCCCCCGCCACCCATGAAGATCTACGGTGGAGCAGACATTGATTTACAGCCTGTTGTTCCTGCTCAGCTGATCAAGGTTCTGTGCCTGAAGAAGGCCGGGGTCTCATGGGAAAAGGCAGCCCCGCTGCTGTAATTCAGCACTGGGAGGATTGCAGCATGCGGGGGTGTCCCACGCCGGAGCAGCTCGGGAAGGGCTGCAGCCGTGGGAGAGAATCCAGTCGGAGGAAGTTAGTGACCCATGACGGAGCAGTGTGGGGAACGCTGCGGCCCATGGGAGGAATTCAAGTCGGAGAAAGTTTGTGCAGGACTGTCTCCTGTGAGAGGGGGACCACGATGGAGCAGGGGGAACAAGTTTCGGACACTCCCCTCACCGAAGATGAAGGAAGTGGCAGCACTGACTGCACCCCCCATTCCCTGCCCCTGCGCCACTGGGGGAGGAGGTAGAGATATCGGGAGCAGAGCTGAGCCCGGGAAGAAGGGAGGGGTGGGGGGAAGGTGTTCTCAAGATGTGGCAATGCTTCTCACTGTCCTACTCTGTTATGTGTTTTTAGTGTCTGTAATAAATGTATGTTCTTTTTTTTCTTCCCCTAACGAGTCTGCCTTTTGCTCGTGATCATGAAAGGGGGATTTTCCCCCATCCCAGTCCTATCTTGAACCCCAAGCCTGGCTCTCTGTCCCTTCTCATTGCCGGAGGGGAAGGGAGAGAGAGGTGCTGCGTTGTGGTTGGCTGTCAATCAGGCCTAAACCACGACACTTGCCCTGATTTTGTTGCTAATTTCTAAAGAAACTTTCAGTTTCCTCAGAAAATGCATGTAAATTTTAAGTATAAAATAGTTATGAGTTTGTAGTGTACTCTATCAGCTGACAGATATTCTCAGATATAGTCTTGTCTCACTATTTACTGAGGCTTATTTCATCATGTATACACAAGCATCAAATTAAGAAAATCAGTTTTTCAGTTCCAGCATATTTCTAAAATAGTATTTTAGTTTACTCATTGTTCATATATGAAGTTTATTGTTGTCACATTTGTCAGTTATTATTTATTAAATTGCTGTCAGATGCTTGTACGCTCTATGAAAAGTCTGAATGTCAGCTCTGAAGTATAATGTTTTTAGCATATCAAACAGTGGCAGTAAAAGGCAAACAGAAATCCTAAAAGAGTTTTTAGTATCCTTAATAAAGCTGTTGGCTGCATCTTTGTTAACTAAAATAATGAGTAGTTATAATGAGATTTTGATCAGGTTTAGCCAAGCTGTTTGAATCAGGCAAACTACCGTAAAGCCATTTACTTCAAAGGGAACACTTCTAATTCTTCTTAATGTTCCTGCAGACTGTGATGTTTATAACCAGACATTGTTGATGGTAGAAAAACATGTACATAATTGCATTTTTCTGTAAACATTTCACCAGGCAAATGCATTGGTAAAGAGGATGACTGGAGCACGAAATAAAAGTAAAATATAATCTTCACAGAAGTTTAATTTCAAATAACTAGCAAATTCACCTGATCCTCCTGGTATGATCATGACTAAGTATGAATTTTACCTGCCCTCATCTAGCAATTGAGCCACTGTAAACCTCCTTCGCATATGCCCTAAGAGCAAATTAACACATTAGATTAACCAGTCTTGGAGGTTATAAAGTTAAGATACACATACGGAAAAGAGACACAACACTTCACCTGATCCGTTTTATTCAAGATGGAACAGTGCTAACAGAGTGCACTGGTTTGGCTGAGTTAATTTTCTTCTCAGTAGCTCGCATGGTGCTATGCTTTGGCTGTGTGGCCAAAACGGTGTGGATACCACAGGGATGTTTTAGCTGTTGCTGAGCGGTGCTTGCACAGTGCCCAGGCCTTCTCTGCATCTCACACCACCCAGCCAGCGAGGAGGCTGGGGGTGCTCGGCAATGTGGGAGAGGACAGAGCCAAGAGGACAGAGCCAAGAGACCTGACCCCAACTGACCAGGTGGATACCCCAGACCATATGGTGTTGTGCTCAGCAATAAAGGCTGTGGGAAGAAGGAGGAAGTTCAGCGTTAAGGTGTTTGTCATCTCCAATCACTGTCACATGTGACAGAGCCTGTCTATAGAACAACCAATATAGAAAACAGGATTAACTTAAAGCCCTTTGTTCTCTTGTAAGTAGGGGGGTTTTGTTGTTTTGCTTTTCCTGCTGTTGCTTTTAGTACGAATCTTAAAAAAATCTTTCAAAAGTGTGCTTCTTTAGAGTGTTGTCGGTATAATATTCAAGCAATAAAATCTGACTGTGAGGCATTGATTTTCCTTTTCATTTCACACACGGGGTATTGGAATGAATCACACTGTAATTAAAATGGGTTTCTTTCACTGAACAGAAACAAGGGAATTAAGAAATTTCTTTATATTGCTATTTTCACCACAAAGAATTGTAAAACACTTTTAATCTGCTGTATGGGAGAAAAATCAGTGACTGTTGGAAGTGTAAGGTAGCAATTTTAACCAAAACAACCACGTAACAGCTCAGCACTTTCAAGGGTTTAACTGAAATCAAGGAGAGAATTCAATCATGTGAATTATAGTTTTGAAAAGTGAAAAAGCAACACACCCCAAACCAAAGTAAAACAAAACCAAAACCCTCTTAAGTTTTTAAAACAAAAACTAGTCTTTATTTTTTAATATAGATTTTTAATTTATTTTTTTAATTGCCCCTATGTTGTTTTTTTTTTTTTCACTGTAGTATCTTTTAGGCAGAAAATTCCTTCTGCTCTTGATATACCTAACTCAAGGGTAGCACAATTCCCTTTTTTTAGGGTAACCGGGGGAAAAAAAAAAAAAAAAAACAAGACAAAACAAACCACACTTAATATATGCACACAACTGTACACAAAAACATGACCTTTCAGTAGCCAAATATATACCATGTTCATCTGGAGCAGGATTTCGGTACCATTAAACAAGGAAGTACAATATGATTATTTTCAATAATGGCATCAGCTTGGAATCTTAACTTTCACTAGAATGCAGGGTTAGAAGTAATAAACTACTGAGCATATTCTTGAGTTAATACAACTAAAAAAAAAGAAAAAGGAACTCTGTAACGGGGGTTAGTGAACTGGCTCCTGCCTTAAAAGGGTCGTCAGTGGTTTTCAGATCGCTATGGATGGTAGAGGCAAAGAAAGACAAAAGCTGGAAAATGTGGAAAGAAACTTAACTCTGATGAAAAGACAATGAGATTTGCATGAGTCTAGCACAAGCTTCATTTTGCTGTTACTCTTGGGTTGTTCAGGAAGGCTCCAGATTAGAAATAATGTGTTGATGGAAACTTTCAACTGCAACCTAGGACCTAGGATGTTGGGTTTTTTTAGTGCTCTCTGGTCATGTCCCGTAAATCAACGAATACTCTTAAGGAGCTCAAAATGGGCGAAGTGATAGGAAGAAGTAGGAGCTTAGGTGGGAATGCTGCTCCAGTGATGAAGAAAATGAGATCATTTGGTACATACATTTTGCAAAGGGAAGCTTCTGAACTGCTAAAGATCTCTTTCTATGAAGCCCTTAAAATCACTGTTTTTCCACTTACTTCCAGAATACTTCTAAGAAACATGGAAGTAATTCCTCATGCCTAGTCTCAAAAAACAAGACGGTATTTTTAAATTGGATTGCATGGTCTAGAGATGATCATTTTCCTTGGGCTAGGAGGTTGCAAGGAAATAAATCTCAGCTACTGCATTGCTTCCACATTGTCCATCGTAGCCTGCCCTGAAGCCCCGTTTCATCGAGAGAGTGTATTTCTCACAGGTTCTTCAGGAGATGATCCTATTTGAGATATTGCCATCTCAAGTCTTACTTCTAATGTGTCTCTCAGCTTACCAAAGTGAGGAATCCCAGGCAAACAGAATTTGACATTGTACTGCCACTGAAATTGAACTTAAGCTATATAGGATGAGTAGGAAAAGAAAAAGAAAACCTATTTGGACATCAGTTTCCTGTAGCGAGCAACTCTCTGCAAATCTCAGAAAGTGAGGTTTGTGGTTCTGCCATACCCAGGGCATTTTCTGTGCAAACTCCGCCTTTGCTGTATAGCTCCCTAACAGGGCTTCTCAGGCTGTCATGATTACTGACGGCTTCTTCTCCTCCGTCGTGCTTCAGCTATGGCATGTCTAGACGACTCGTGCTTGCAGTCAAAAAAGTTCAAGCCGAAGGAGACTGGCTCGTTTCTAAGTTCAAGGAATATGGGAATGATTAAATTTTTCATCGGCACAAGTGCCAATGCCAGCCACAGCGCTACCCGAGCAGGCACCATGGGAGCAGGCAGCCCGCTGTGACGTCACCGCGCGATGGAAGGTGACATCACCTGGCAGTGGACTGTGACCTCGCGTCCCTCGCTGCCTGTCTCCGGGCGCCGGCAGCCGCTGGCCCAGCCTGGCTCGTGCCTGGACTCCTGCCGAGCGTGCCTGCGAGGTCTGGAGGGTCGAGCGAGGCTGCTCCTGGTGCTGGGCGGCGCTTTGGGGGCTGCCGTCGGCAGCTCTCGGTGCCCGTCCCGGAGCCATCCCCTGCGTTTCCCCGGCCCTGCCTGGTTCAGGCAGCCGGGCACCGCCGGGCGCGCTTGCGGCAGCGGAGGTGAGCTGTGGGGGAAGCGTCCCCACGGGGCGGCCGTGGGGCGGCCGTGGGGCTCGGGGAGCCGGGAGGGCGTCCTTCGCGAGGGGCCTGGCCGCTCCTGCCTCCCTTCCCCTCCCCGGCACAGCGAGTGACCGCGGCCTCTCTCCCTTTTGCAGCGTGTGACCCCAGTGGAGGGGAGCAGCTCCCCGTCCTTGGCTCTCCCCAGCCCGCCGCACGAAGGAAACATGGCCACGGACAGAGTGGTGCTGCCCCATCTGCCGCGACACTCATACAGATGTGGCATATGTCAGGCCCTGCCAACACCAGTTCTGCCTGGGCTGCATCCTGCGGTGGGCAGAGGTGAAATCAGTGTGTCCACTCTGCAGAGGACCAGTAAATATCTGGTTTTCTGTGCGGGCAGAAAATGACTATCTACAGTGTGTCATCACAGACCCTGAAGAGTCATCAGGTGACAGCAGCCAGGCAGCCACAGCTCCCAGCCACCTGGCTGAAAACAGCCCCCATCGTGCCGTGACATCTCCAGCTGAGCAGGGGTCTGCAGGGACAGAAGCTGTGGGTGGCCTCCTGCCCCAGGTCTGGGCAGAACTCTTCCAAAGAGAAGAGCATCTCCTGGACCCCGTGCTGCCCTGGCTGCGCCAGGAGCTGCAGGCAATATATGGGTCCCGGTGGCGGCTGGCACACAGGGTGGAGAGCCGCATCCTGCACGCCCTGTGCCTCTATGGTCCAGATCGTGTGGTCATGGTCCAGCTGTTGCAGCCTGTCCTTGAGGAACATACAGCACCGCTGGTCGATGGCATCATCGATATCATTGTGGGCCTGTGCAGCGAGGAGGCCGAGAGGCTGCTGCGCTCCGAGGCTGCGGGGCAGGGAGAAGACAGCCCTGCGGCCAGCTCCAGCTCCAGCTCCACCACTTGCAGCTGCACCAGCTCCAGCAGCTCCAGCAGCTCCAGCTCCACCACTTGCATCTGCACCAGTTCCAGGGCGGGAACTCCCAGCCCCAGCGCCTCCCGGGGGTCACCCCCGGCCCCGGCCCCGGCCCCGGCCCCGGCCCCGGCCCGGCCGCCTCCAGCAGCCCTGCAGGCTCCGCCGGGGAGGAGGAAGGCGGCACGTCGGGGGCCGCCCTCCGCGGGGCTCCCGGCCGCCCCCCGGCCGCGCCCGCCCCGGCAGAAGCCGGGGGAGGCGGCGGCGGCAGGTCCCTCTGCCCGGGGCTGCAGCCGCAGCCCCTCCGCTCCCGGCCGGGGCAGGGACCGCTCGCCTGGGGGGCCCCGGCGCCCCCCGAAGAGGAGGGCCCCCGGCCCCCGGGACGGTCCCCAGCCCGGCAAGAGGCCGCCCCGCCGGCGCTGAGAGCAGGGCTGCCGCGTGTCCCCTTTCCCAGGAAGGGGAAATAAACTCCTTTTTCCCTGACCCCGTCTCTGAGTGCTTCTTCCTGCCCCCCGCGCCCCACCGCGGGTGGCGCCCGCCTGCTGGGGGGCACGGCCGTGGGCCCCCGCAGCCCCAGGGCCGTGTCGGCGGCGCCTCCTCCCGCTGGGAACCCTGCTGCAGCCGCCCCCCGCAGCGCAGCGGAGGCCCGGGTGCCGTGGTTGAAACCCGGCCCACAGCCGAGCGGCATTGCCAGCACTCACTTACCGTTCCCCACACTCGGAATGGTGGAGAGTGTTGCAAGGTAAGGGTAAAGGGTGAGGTGGTTCTTAGGTTGAGATAAAACCATTTTAAGAAGTGATATAATAGAATCATAGAAAACAGAAATACGTAATGCACAGTGGGATTGTTCATCACCTGATGGCCATTGCCCGGCCTGTTCCTGGCTAGTGAAGCCAGAGAAGAGAGAATCCTGAAACTGCAATCCTGGTACCCAGAGTGAGCTTCCCAGTTGAGCCTTACCTATGTACTGAGCGTGACGTTACATGGTACGGAATATAGCATTGGCCAGTTTGAGTCCATCGTTTCGGCCATGATCCCTCCCAGCTTCTTGTGTGCCTGCACACTAGCAGGACATGGGAAGTTGAAAGTCGTGATTTCTTAGCAACAAATAAAAACTTCAGTAGATTTACTATCAACATTCTTCTTATTCCAAATCCCATACTGAATCGAAAATACAACACTATTTTAGATACTAAGAAGTAAAAAAAAAACACAATAGCTCTATCCCAGCCAAAACAAGGACATGAGGGCAGAGCTCGCAGCAGGGAAAGCTGCTTTTGATGCTGGTCCTTAGCCTGGACACTATCTGGGCTAGTGACGCTCACCGTCATGTTAGAGGCTATACTCACTCCTGCTTGTGCAGACAAAGAAGTGAAGATGACTTAGAGCAATCCTCTCTCTCCTTCTCCCTCTCCCTCTCCCTCTCCCTCTCCCTCTCCCTCTCCCTCTCCCTCCCTCTCTCTCTCCCTCTCCCTCTCCCTCTCCCTCTCCCTCTCCCTCTCCCTCTCCCTCTCCCTCTCCCTCTCCCTCTCCCTCTCCCTCTCCCTCTTCTCTCCCTCTCCTCTCCCTCTCCTCTCCCTCTCCCTCTCCCTCTCCCTCTCCCTCTCTCCCTCTCTTTCCTTCTCCTCTCCTTGCCTCATTAAAGATAGATGGCATTTTGCAGAATTCTGTCCAGTTCCTTTAAGATTAGTCAGCATTTAGTAGCATTTAACGTAAGGTCATGGATTCTGCTTACCTAACACCATTTGCAGTTGAGTGCCAGGTTTTCAAAGGAATATACCGAAAAGCTGTTTCAAATGAAAAGAAACTGCGGGGCAGAACTTTTTTGCCCGTGTTTTGCTCTCCGTGAAAATTTGAGAAATTTAGCCAAAAATCAGCTGATGAGTAGCTTCTTTAATCGGACCTGATTGTAGGCCTTGTAGTTTTAGCCTAGTAAATCTTGCTGAGAAGAAACAGGCACCTCTACTGTATACCAGAACTACAGAGGTGGAGTAAAGCTTTTTTGCAATCTTGCTCCTTTATTCATCAGAAACTTTGCTTATCTGAAGCACCTGAAAGCCTTGAAATTGTTTGATGACTAATGACTATAAAAGCAAATTATGAACTATGTTAGCCGTGTTTGCTTTCTGATTGTTTACATCTTCTAAAACTAACACTGTGTCTTCTTCATACATTGAACAAGCATAAGTTGTAGTCTTTGTAATACGTTTTCTAAATTGTTATAGACCTTCATTGTTGCTCTTTAGAAATTTTCTAATTCCTAGGGTAACTAATCTCACTTTCCAAATTCCCTTTGACTAATGTCATACAGGATGGCTGTATCATAACTTAATGTAATGCTGTGCATCTTGTTAAGAGTGGTATTACTATCTTTACAGTTGGAGAAGAGGATTTTGCAAAAGATGACAGTACAAGACAGTTTGTGGAATACAAAGAGCCTTGGACAACTTGCACGCTTTGATGCAAGCCTTTCGACTCTAATGAGAAGCAGCCAAAATCCTACTCCTTCACCCCCTCTTAGGCAGTAGAGGAAGGCATGGGGAGCCAGTAACCACTGTATCTCTTCAACAGATCGGTGGATAGGGCCCTCCTACTGCTTCTGCTCAACACCAGAGAGCATAGTTTAAAGCTCTAGAAGAAGGAGAAAGCACAGTTTAAAGCTCCAAGCAGGTGATCTGAAATATCTTGTTAGATGCTTGCTCGCGTACTGATCTTTACATGGGTCTCTGCATTGTTACCTCAGTGGCAAAATGCACTGAGATAAGGCTAACCAAGGATGTCAAGAAAAATATCTCTGTTTATGGTGGTGAGAATTTATGGATTTGTGCTTAGAAAAATCTGAAATTATTCTTTTAAGGAGTGAAACAGTGATTTAAATTCAACAGAACAAAGTCCTGCTGTGAGGTTGCATTTTTCATTATGTCATTTTCATCTATAATAGCCCGGGGACTTTGTTTCTTCAAGTGTCTTACACTCTCTGGAATTTAACCTCCTATCATCTCTGCAGCAGTTACATATTTTTAGGCAGGAAACACTCCCTTAATACTGTTAAAACACGAGACAAGCTAGCTTTTCTAATCAGCCTCTTTGAAAACCTTTTGTATAGAGGACACTGTATGAAAGGCACCAACAAAACATTTATGACCCATGCTTCTGATCTCGAACAGCAGGAACACACACACTCAGGCAGCTCAGTTTCCATCTCTGCTAGACTGTAGCAACATGAGCATTTCTGTACGTTATGTTGCGTAAAGTATTTTATTTTCAGCAACGCAAAATACAACGCAAACTTCAGTGGGAATCTAGGAATATTAAAGATAGCTCTTTTGATTAAAGCTATGTAGTATTTACTTGCGTAGCACCACCACAAAGTAATCAGAGTATAAATGGCTCCTCTTTGTGGAGGGTAGGAAAACAGACAATTCTTTGTCTTTGGTTGCACTGTTGTTCATTGTAAATCACGTTACGGGTAGAACTGGACATGTTGCATGACAATCATTACTTGCCTGGTGCCTAGCCATCCCTGATATTGGCAATAAAAGTAAAATTTTTTCTCCAGCAAACCTTTAAGGATTTTTAAAAAATTACGCTGATTTAAATTAATAAGTGATAAATTAATAGCCAATCATGCTATTTTTTAAAAATATGCTAATTAAGTACATGCAAAATATATGAGACTGATGACTTTGAGTTGATGGTGGGTGATGGTTGTTACAATAAAAATCTTTGCTGGATTTAGTGGGCAACTGTGTCTGGCTGAAGCAAATGTTGAAACAAGTAAGGGTGATGCTGGATCAGAGCGAGGTTCAGCTTAACCCCCGAGAACCACACCACGTCTGCTTGTGTTGTGTTTGAGCTCTTACGGGGAAGATGACCCGTTAATGTACCTTACAATGGCCAGAGAATCTAGACATAGACTAGTACTTTGATTTTGCAAGTAGGCATCCTGACTGACCCTTTCTTCTGCTCTCTCCATGCAACTTCCACTGTTACATCAGCCACAGGGAAGCTGAACAACGTGACACCCCATTGTTGGACAAGTTTCCCTGAAGCTGTTGCACTGAGAAGAGTATGCTGATTCTTTTGGAGCTTTTCCTACAAATTAATTAAGAATAAATTAGCTTTTTCTCTCATCCTCCCCCCTCCCCCCCCGCCCCGCCTTCGTCTTGTCTATTTGTGAGTGAGTATCCATGTACTTATTATTAGGTCACAGCTTTATTTACTTTTTGTTAAATCTCAACCATATACAGCTGCCCATTAAGAACAGGAGAGGAGAAAATTATTCCACTGGCTTTTATACAGCTTAGTAGATCTTTTTGGATATAAGTGCCTTAAATTGTGGAAACGAAAACTGCTATACATGATGAAATTCACTGTCAGTGAACTATCTGAAGAACAATGCAGGTTCAATTGACAAGATGTTCCCTGCTTCAACAACAAGGAGGCACTACTGAGGTTTCACATTTCCCTGAATTTTGGGAAACCTACAGTTGGGAACCTATATTTGCTCTGCGTAGAAAATGCTGTGCTCTCCTACTCCTCATATCTAGAAGCCAGCTCAAAAATAAGATCTGGAGAGGGGCCACCATTCACCTCGGCCCACAAACAGTTTAGATATGGCCAAACATAGAGTAAGTGCTTTAATGACTCTCTTTAAATGGCATGAATGAGCATAATGATTGCTTTTTAAATTTATAGGCAATCATAGAGTACATTGCTTACATATGGAAAAGATAAGCACCCGTGGTCTCTGAGGGACAGGAGAGATAGCCTATCTACTTTGGCATAATATCTCTAAGAGTGAACAGAGAAAGAAGGAATGTAAGAAACGAGCAAGCATGGAAAAAGAAATCCCTCACGATACTTTGCAGCAGCCAGAGGTTTGAGGATTTTGTAAGTTGGATGTTATGTTCAGATCGTTGTTTTGGAAGAGCCGTAGATGGATCTGTCCTTAATGAATTTGGCTTATGCCCTTCTGAAGATTTTTATACTTTTGGGCTCTGTGCAATGACTACCTCAGTTTATTTCAGTGTTGTGTAAAGAAATCCTGCACCGAGGCACAGAAGCAGCAGTAAAGTTCCTCCCTTTCACAGCAAGGAAATAATTAAACTATGATCCTGAGTAAAAGTCTCGTTCCCTGCTGTATCTCGGCTACTGATCCTTGCTCTGAAAGTAATAGCAAGAACATACATAGCCCTATTCTTGCAATACTTTCGTCTTCCAATTATTAGAGCATTTAAAATGCCACAACACCGGAAAATATCAAAGGTAATAGAAACTTTATGAAGGAAATTGCTAGTACCAAATTAATCCCTTCTGCCACTCTGCTGAAATCAGTGAATTAGTATCAGGGAGGAATTTGGGCTGTGATCTTTGAAACACTACCTAGCACAAGTGAATTGCACACCAAAGGCTTTTAAACCATGTTAGATAAGCTACATAGTCAAGGCTAATGTTATTGTAGTGACATGGTAACATTAGAACTACATTACAGACAATTTCATTCTGCTCCTATGTGCCTTCTTTAGATGCCCGTTATCTTCATTTTCTGCCCATTTATGCCAATTATTGCTGTGATTATAGGCCTGACACCAGATGCACAAACGGCCCATGTGCTGTAGGTCTGGCTGCATTCAAGAGAATCAGTCAGGCTCACGATTCGTACAGTTTATTCTTACGTGAGATCTACAGATCCTTTTGAGATTACGTATGACAATGCACAAACAGCAGGTTGCCTATATAGCACTACACACAAAAACAATTGCAATCACACACTTAATTCCCGGGTAATCACTTGGCATAGCCAAGGGCATAAATCTTACCAAAAGACATCCCTCCCTGGGGGAAGGGGGTGAGCAGCACAAACCCATTGATCTGTCCCTCCGATTAGATGTCAGATTATCGTCCCTCTGAGTTACATACAAACTTGGGGTAGTATTTATCTGGATGTGTATGTGCGAGTGGGTGGGACTGTGGTCAATCCGTTGTTTCTGGAATAAAGATACAGCACATTCCTTGGCACAATGTGCACGCAGTTACGGTAGGAAAAGCGGAAGCATGGGAGAGAGTGTCTGCGGAGTTGTGCAAAACATTCCTTGAGAAAAGGGGAAGAGCAGGAGATAAACCTGTATAATTCTGTCAAATATTCCTTGAGAAAAGTGGGAGAATAGGACCACGTGGCCTCCAATTCACATTCTTCCGTGGCGCCATGACAACACAAAACACTGGATCTTCTCACTGTCCTGTGCTTGTTTTGGGCACCAAGTGTTAAGGAAATACGCATTTTACAGTTTTTTCACTCTTTCGCTTCTCCCACACTTCACAGCAATGCATGAAGAAAACCAATGCCCACAGGTGGCAGGAGCCAGGCTCTGCACTGGCAGGTGTTCAGAAATGCCGAAATTGGGATGTCTTGCTGTAATGTGAGAATTCCATCACAGGAACTGTATTTTTCCATTTACTGACAAGGCAAACACCGAACTGTGGTACGGACACGCGTGCTTTGCGAATACAAACTGTCACTTGGCACTCGCACTGACTCGGGATGTTTAGATAGAGAAAGCCCAGAAGAGCCTTTGCCGCATGAAAACAGCAATAATGATAACGATAACCCTTCCACCCTTGTGATGCCTATGTCGCGTACCGATGCAGCCCAAACTCCCAATAGGCTTGGGCTAAAAGTTCTGAGGTCATACGAAAAGCCCAGGAGACCGGGGCTAGCCTGGTACTTGGGCCGTCTGGATGTACCTCCTCCTCTGGGGGCCCAGATCCCTCAAGGGAACTGCGCTTATTCATGGCACAGAGTCCACTGTGCACGTCCACTGAACTGCTAGGAAAGCAGCGGCAAGACAGAAACAGGGATTACCTGGATCACTAAATCTCATCTCCTGCAGGCGCATCAGCCATGAAATGAGCACGTATTCCAGAAGGGCTCAGGGCACTTCCTCCAGCCACCACAGAGGGTGCCTTCGGCACTCAGTAGCAAATGGATGGCCTGTCATAAAGTACAAGCTGCCAGGTCTTAGTGAGCGTTCCCCAGGCAGCAGCCAAGAGGAGAACCCTCAGCAGATCTGAAACAAGGGTCAGTGTGAAATGGGATATTAGCCAAATTTGGTATCATGCTTGCACGAGACAAGACACATTGCTTGTATTGCTCTGCCTATTTCCTGTTCAAAACAGGCCCCCCTTTCCTTTCCTTAAATAAGTGTGTATCAGCAAATATCACCTCCCAACCGGCACAAACCCCCTCTGCGGTTTAGCCCGGGTCCAGGAGGCGACAGAGACTGCGCAGGAATTCAGGATGAAAAGTCCAGCAGTGAGGTAAGGAGATACTTCCTGCCCCGACCACTGCCCAGCTCTTCACGACCCCTGCCCCGGACCAAAGGAGCTCACTGCGCGCAGCCGCAAGGAGGAGGAGACCTAATTATAATAAGAAGCGAGGTAGGCGGGAATAGGTTATGAATATGTATACGCGTCTCATGAATACGCAACACACTGTAACATATAAGCAAGACTAGAACGGCAGGGGGCGCGCACGCTTGTTGCGGGGGAGCGTTCCGCCGTGCGCCCGGCGCCGAATAAGCATACCTGCTTTACAACCCTGAGTTGCGAAGTCTTTCATCCGTAAATCAAGTGCTCGGAGAGAAAGGGGAAACAAGGGAATTCTGAAAGCCTCGGAGCCGTCACGCCCCCACAACTCGTGCACTCAGGTCACTGTTGGGCGCTGTGCTGGAAACAGCCGCCAGCGCCCCCGACATGAGCCCCCTCAGGGCACCCTGGGGCCGGCAGCCGCCGCCGCTCCGACCGGCGGGGCCCGCGCGCTCCGCAGCGCCGGCCGTACCGATCGGCCCGGCCGCCCGGGAGCCCCCTCAGGAGAAGGGGGACGTGACCGGCGCGCCCGCGGCTAATGGCCGCCTGCCCACAAGATGGCGCCCGCGGGCCGCGTCGCGGCGGTAACGGTCGCCCGAAGGCGGGTTTTGTCCCGCTTCCATCAGGGTCTAGTTCTCGTTCTCTCGACTGGTCTTCCCGGTTTCAACCCTGCGGTCTGAAATGAGGGTTACCTCTCGGTACCTGCCTCAACTGATGCCATGGCTGAGAGATCGCACTAAGAAGATGCAGCTTCCATTTGGGTACAAAAAATTCTGTTCCTGAACGTCTGTATTGGTTTTGTCCTTGGACAACACTGCGAGCATAAACTTTTCTTCCAGGACGAGGAGCGGAAAACTGTTCGAGGAGGAGTCTTCCTGCATCACATTAGCGATCCCTGCCAATAGCGGACTGTATCTGCTAGGTTCCTGCATGAGAAAGGAGGTGTTCTGTGGCTTTGTACAGATGAACTCGGATGAACCTGTAATTCCTGGTTTCCTCAGCAGGGAGACGCGAAGAAATCCGAACAGCGTCGGAGTAAAGGAAGAGGGTATTGCAGGCTGGAATGCCTTTACCGGGCTCAGTGTCAGATCAGTCACGCGACATGAACTACCCTATGGCCTAAGCCACAGCACTGCAGGGACAACCGGTCCCCGCAAACCAGAAGCCAACAACCTGACTAACTGCCAGTGGTTCAAATTTGCCGTACATTTATGACATAAATTGTGCCTCACGTGTTTGATTTTGCCACCTATTTTTCATGGCCTGTGTGAGTGGAAGAACGCTGTGTCCTTCACAAAATGATGTCACCTCTGTTTTCACAGTGGTTTCTCAGGATGAGGGGGGGGTCATGTCCGTCAAACCGTGGGCCCGTGCTTGCCTCTGCTCTGCAACCAAGACAAAGGCACGGGGGCGTGCAGAAGCCGTTTCCTGAGATCCTGACACTCTGTTACTGTGGGCCAATCTGGAGCGTACCGCCTCAGCATCCACACAGTTTATAAGACTAATCTTATCAAGAGCTTTATTTTAGGTGGATGAGACATTTTATACTGAAAAAGACCCCAGCGTGATGGTGACTGAGGCCGAGATGACTTGGCAAAGGTACCCGCCGTGAGCTGGAGGTGTCTGGGAAGGAATTAAGAGTATGGAAACAGTGACGCCCTGCAGCCCGTCATCGCTGTTCAGGTGCACGTGGGCAGTTAGGGGAGGTCGGTGCCTGCGCACAGAAGACACGGAGGCAAAGGGCAGGGTCGGGAGGTGGTCCTGTCCCACTGTGATGGGAGGGAGGTGGTGCAAGTGACAGCCCTGTGTGTGGCAAGCAGTGGGGAAAGGGCCGCGTTCGTTGTGAAAATGTATCCCTAAGTCGTGTTTTGGGGAGCCAGGCAGTAATCTAGCCATCGCCTCTTTCCTCCCTGCCGCGGACACAGGTTTCTGCTTATGCAGCTTAAGCCACAGCCGGTCCCACGGACAGGGAGGGCACCGGGGCACTTTGCACCGGGAGCCTTCCCAAGACCCCGATGATGTGCATTTGTAACGGCACCTGGAGGCATTGCCAAAGCGACGGAGTTGGGCTTAAGGGCACACACACGGCTCCTTGTCCAACCTTGCTTGCTGGCACAGCCAGCACCCCCAGCGTGATAACTCTGACGAGACCCGTGTGCGTTCGTGTCCACTGCTGAGCTGCTCCGTGGCACAGAGACGCTGCAGCCGGGGCAGCCATCAGTTCCTCGGCTGGCAATGCGGAAGTGGGAGAGCTGTGGAAGAAGCTCTCACCCTCAGGTCTGGCCTCTGCTGAAACCAGTCCCCCTGCATTCCCCAAAACACAGCAAGAAGTTGTTTCTCACGCAGTTCAGGGCACTGAGGGAGAGTTGAGGCTGGGTTCAACGTTAAGAAAGTCCATCCCTGTCAGAACCAATGACCGTCCTCTGGATTCCAGGTCACCCCTCTCCTAAAGCAAAGCCTCCGGGAGAGACCCGGGCAGAAAGCTGACGAGGCATTTCCCAGGGCATAAGCACCAGTTCGCCTCAGGCACTGCTTCTCTGCGCCCTGCAGGGATGAGATCTGTTAAGAGGCACCTTTCCGCATCTGTGTCTGTTCTCACGCCTCCCGTGACAGCAGCTGGGCTCCTCTGGATGCCAGGGCACAGCCAAGGGAGGCAGGAGCCTGTTGTTATAAAGCAGAGTTCCGAGGGCTCTTTTCTGGGGGAGAAGCAATGGGGCATCTACAAAGGAGCCCGCTGCCGTGATTCCTACTGCCACGCGACACGGCAGCTGCTGAAACCAGCAGCAGAAAGATCAGGTCTCTGCACCCTCTTGTGAACGTTCTCCACAGTTACAGCGGCGCAAATCCACGGGCCCTCTGCGGCAGGGAGAGCGGCTGTGACACTCGCTCCTCCAGCACACCAGCAGGCCAGATGCCGGCGCTGAAGCGCTGGTGCTGTCAGCAGCTGTTGAACACAAGCCACGCGAGAAACAGCGGAACTCGGGGGATTATCCAGCCCCTTCGCTGGCGGGTCACTCCTTTCCACACCGGGCTGCCTCACCGACTCCAAAGACGCCCGAACCTGAGCTCTGCACGCACAGACCCGAACCCCAAACCCCGGCGCAGGCGCAGACACCAGCAGCACAGACATCAGCCCACCTGGAGAGCTTCCTGCTTCGTCACCCGCGTGGGGTGCAGAGGCACGTGCTGGAGGGGGCAGGGTTGCAGCTCATCGCGACCGGTTCCACTGACCGCCAGCAGAGACCGGGGGTGATGCCCAGTTGGGTCCCCGTCGGCCCTGCGGCCAAGCCACCTTCCCCGCTGCCCGCTCTGCCCTGGGCCTCCGCTGCGCTGCGGGCGGGCGGCTGCAGCAGGGTTCCCAGCGGGAGGAGGCGCCGCCGACACGGCCCTGGGGCTGCGGGGGCCCACGGCCGTGCCCCCCAGCAGGCGGGCGCCACCCGCGGTGGGGCGCGGGGGGCAGGAAGAAGCACTCAGAGACGGGGTCAGGGAAAAAGGAGTTTATTTCCCCTTCCTGGGAAAGGGGACACGCGGCAGCCCTGCTCTCAGCGCCGGCGGGGCGGCCTCTTGCCGGGCTGGGGACCGTCCCGGGGGCCGGGGGCCCTCCTCTTCGGGGGGCGCCGGGGCCCCCCAGGCGAGCGGTCCCTGCCCCGGCCGGGAGCGGAGGGGCTGCGGCTGCAGCCCCGGGCAGAGGGACCTGCCGCCGCCGCCTCCCCCGGCTTCTGCCGGGGCGGGCGCGGCCGGGGGGCGGCCGGGAGCCCCGCGGAGGGCGGCCCCCGACGTGCCGCCTTCCTCCTCCCCGGCGGAGCCTGCAGGGCTGCTGGAGGCGGCCGGGCCGGGGCCGGGGCCGGGGCCGGGGCCGGGGCCGGGGGTGACCCCCGGGAGGCGCTGGGGCTGGGAGTTCCCGCCCTGGAACTGGTGCAGATGCAAGTGGTGGAGCTGGAGCTGCTGGAGCTGCTGGAGCTGGTGCAGCTGCAAGTGGTGGAGCTGGAGCTGGAGCTGGCCGCAGGGCTGTCTTCTCCCTGCCCCGCAGCCTCGGAGCGCAGCAGCCTCTCGGCCTCCTCGCTGCACAGGCCCACAATGATATCGATGATGCCATCGACCAGCGGTGCTGTATGTTCCTCAAGGACAGGCTGCAACAGCTGGACCATGACCACACGATCTGGACCATGGAGGCACAGGGCGTGCAGGATGCGGCTCTCCACCCTGTGTGCCAGCCGCCACCGGGACCCATATATTGCCTGCAGCTCCCGGCGCAGCCAGGGCAGCACGGGGTCCAGGAGATGATGCTCTTCTCTTTGGAAGAGTTCTGCCCAGACCTGGGGCAGGAGGCCACCCACAGCTTCTGTCCCTGCAGACCCCTGCTCAGCTGGAGATGTCACGGCACGATGGGGGCTGTTTTCGCCAGGGGCTGTTGCTGGCTGCTGGGAGCTGTTGCTAGAGGTGTGATGACACACTGTAGATAGTCATTTTCTGCCCCACAGAAAACCAGATAATATTTACTGGTCCTCTGCAGAGTGGACACACTGGTTTCACCTCTGCCCACCGCAGGATGCAGCCCAGGCAGAACTGGTGGGCAGGGCCTGACATATGCCACATCTGTGAGTCGCGGCAGATGGGGCAGCACCACTCTGTCTCCGTGGCCATGTTTCCTTCGTGCGGCGGGGCTGGGGAGAGCCAAGGACGGGGAGCTGCTCCCCTCCACTGGCGTCACACGCTGCAAAAGGGAGAGAGGCCGCGGTCACTCGCTGTGCCGGGGAGGGGAAGGGAGGCAGGAGCGGCCAGGCCCCTCGCGAAGGACGCCCTCCCGGCTCCCCGAGCCCCACGGCCGCCCCACGGCCGCCCCGTGGGGACGCTTCCCCCCACAGCTCACCTCCGCTGCCGCAAGCGCGCCCGGCGGTGCCCGGCTGCCTGAACCAGGCAGGGCCGGGGAAACGCAGGGGATGGCTCCGGGACGGGCACCGAGAGCTGCCGACGGCAGCCCCCAAAGCGCCGCCCAGCACCAGGAGCAGCCTCGCTCGACCCTCCAGACCTCGCAGGCACGCTCGGCAGGAGTCCAGGCACGAGCCAGGCTGGGCCAGCGGCTGCCGGCGCCCGAATATAAGCAGCGAGGGACGCGAGGTCACAGTCCATCGCTCGCTGACGTCACAGTCCACTGCTCGGCGATGTCACGCCAGGCCTTCCGACCCCATAGGCCCATGGCGTCAAGAGAGGAAGGAAAATACCCTTTCTTGGGTTTGTCTTCTACGTTGCCGTGTTCGTCCAGCTTGGTCACCGGCAGCACGTGCCCGTGACTGTCTCATCCCCACTCCTGACGCCTCGCAGGGCCAGGGCCCTCTCCGCTCACCAAGCTGGCTGGTGCTCCTGGCCGACCGCTGCGTTGGTGGTGCTCAAAAGCGCCAGTAGTGGGGCCTGATCCCATACACGCGGGAAGCAGCCGTAGGTGCCGTCCCTCCAGAGGACGGTGCAAGGGCCGCAGGCACCCTGCTCCCGAGTTCGGGGAGCCCAGGATCCATCACTGCGTGGGCCGTCAATTCCCACCCCCACTGCTGCCTCTCTGGCTTCTATAATTAATTAGTCAATCATTTAGAGTCATTAGTCCAAGCACTCGGTTTGTATTTTAGACGAGCATCGTCTGTTAGTTCGACTGCGTGAGAGTGGAGGGTGCTGTGTGTAAGTCAGCCACGTGGGTCTGCCCGTGAAAATCTCGTGAGGCGGCGGCCCCTGCTTTCTATTCACAGTACTTCTTGTCTGCATCAGTGGGAGAGGCAAACTCACGGAGGTGTCTCGGGCCAGCCTCTGCACCGATTTTTTGCCAGCTTGGTTTAGAAATCAGAGTTTTTCCTCTCCACAGCCCCACTGGATTGGGGGTGATGGGCACAAGGACGCTTTGGTTCAAGTTGTAGGGCTGCACGAGTTTTCTGCATTGCTTGCCCACTGAAATGGTGCTCTTGTTTCTATCTCGTGCTGAGGGGTGGAGTTCTCTCTGCAGTTTCTTTTTGCAGCGGTTCTCTCATCTGCATGTTTACAAGGACAGGCTTGTGTCCTGAGAACACGCCTCAAGTGACAAGGACATGCACACATTTACAGCATCCGGGCCCCCGAATAAAGTAAAGCTGCCGATTTCCCAACGGTCCCCCTGTTTCTGGGTGTGCAGCTACACTTGCCTTCTGTCCCCCATCATTTTGTTGAAAAGTTGTCCTAAGCATGTGAAGACTTACGAAGTCGAAGGGTGCTGCGCTAGCCAGCTTCAGTCGTCTGCACCTTCATTTCTGACCAAATGGAAGCTGCTTCCGGATCGTTCAAGCTACAGAACGATTTGAATTAATAAAAGTGCCTATGAATTATACACATCCCAGATTCCTGTGGACTGTGTCAAAAGCAAAAGAAATCCTAGCTGAGGTTCTTTAACTTTTCCAGAATTAGCTGTATGTTCCTATACAGCAACATGTTAATGGTGTAGTCAGTAGCTCGGTGCCTTCACTGAAGCCTTCTGCTGCTCCCCTCCCGTTCCAAAGGAATGCTGAGGCTGCTCAGGCAGCGGAAGAAGAGGCGCACGAGCAAAATCCTGGGCAGATCCACGAGAAATGCAGAGCAAACCCGTCCTGTCAGGCAGGTGCAATCATCCCCTCTGTGCTGGTGTGGGCCACTGGCTGGGCCACCCGAGCCAGGGCAAGTCTATCTGCTCTTCTCGCCGTGCTCCCGAAGGCGCTTTGCCTGCAGTTTGCAGGGAGCTGTAAATCTCTCCAGCCAGGCTCATGGCGGGGCACTGTCTGCCTCCTTGAGTTGCTGTAGTGCAGTTAGTGGGAAGCGATCAGGAGAACTACAGCTTGAAACTGGGGTGTCAGAGAAGGGGGCTTCTTAAGCAACAGGAGGGTTTCCCTACCTCTCCTTTACCATCTCCTCAGGAGTATCTCCGAGGGAGAAAGCCCTGGGCACATCACACGAGTCTGAACAACCCCACCTTCTTCAGCCCTAAAGACCTGATCTCAATCAGCGCTGGCTGAGCAGTGGCTCAGTTCCTACTCGCTATTGTTATAGGTAGATTAAGGCCAATCACATCCAAATATGGATTAATGAATCTTTATTAAGGTAAGAGAGCAAATGCAGCGCTGGGGTGGCCGAGGAGTCGCAGCTCCGTCCAGGCTCACCAAATTGTTTAAGTTTCAAACCCCCTTTTATCCACCCAGCTGCCGGTTTCAACACCTTCACCTTCGGCACACCTCCTGGCTTCTTCTACAATCTTATCTTCTTTCTTCAGTCCTGTGGTCCTGTACACCTAGTCCTTCAAGTCTGGGTCAATTTGCAGCTCCTTTGTCTTTTATGGCTCAGTGGTTTCAGTTCCCCTCTTATCTCAAGGACAAGGGATACCAGAGATGGCCCATTCTGTTATTTCTCAATCCATTGCAAAGGAGTTACCACCCTTGGATATGGACCATTTGGTGAGCATCCCAAGAGGGGGGGCTGTTGGGTTGGTGTTTCCTCAGATCAATTCCCCCCTTTTCCCAGTAGTAAAGTCTTTTACTTTTCTTAAAATTTGGATCATTGTACTAATAATAGCTTTAGCCTAAGAAGTAATTGTTTAATTACTTTTTAGCGAAAGCAAAATTCTTATATTACTTATCACACTATGAATGGAAACTTCTACAGCACAGCTCCTCCTCCTTTGGTGAATGAGCCTGGTGTCTCTGGTTCTCCAGTGGTGGGGGGGTCGGTCCGAACATTGTCCTGTCTGGACAACTGGCTGACCCTGGGTTGTCCTTTCCAGCCACTTCTTGCTGAGCTCCTGAGAAACGCTGGCATTATGTCAATGAAAGTCAGTAGTCGAGTGATGAACCAGGAGGCAAACCCTTCCCCTTGCCCGCTGCCAGAGTGAGAACATACACAATTTCTGGCTACTCTGCACAACTTGGGTATCTAAGAAGTGCTGCGCTGCGGGCGGGCGGCTGCAGCAGGGTTCCCAGCGGGAGGAGGCGCCGCCGACACGGCCCTGGGGCTGCGGGGGCCCACGGCCGTGCCCCCCAGCAGGCGGGCGCCACCCGCGGTGGGGCGCGGGGGGCAGGAAGAAGCACTCAGAGACGGGGTCAGGGAAAAAGGAGTTTATTTCCCCTTCCTGGGAAAGGGGACACGCGGCAGCCCTGCTCTCAGCGCCGGCGGGGCGGCCTCTTGCCGGGCTGGGGACCGTCCCGGGGGCCGGGGGCCCTCCTCTTCGGGGGGCGCCGGGGCCCCCCAGGCGAGCGGTCCCTGCCCCGGCCGGGAGCGGAGGGGCTGCGGCTGCAGCCCCGGGCAGAGGGACCTGCCGCCGCCGCCTCCCCCGGCTTCTGCCGGGGCGGGCGCGGCCGGGGGGCGGCGGGGAGCCCCGCGGAGGGCGGCCCCCGACGTGCCGCCTTCCTCCTCCCCGGCGGAGCCTGCAGGGCTGCTGGAGGCGGCCGGGCCGGGGCCGGGGCCGGGCCGGGGCCGGGGCCGGGGCCGGGGCCGGGGCCGGGGGTGACCCCCGGGAGGCGCTGGGGCTGGGAGTTCCCGCCCTGGAACTGGTGCAGATGCAAGTGGTGGAGCTGGAGCTGCTGGAGCTGCTGGAGCTGCTGGAGCTGGTGCAGCTCCAAGTGGTGGAGCTGGAGCTGCTGGAGCTGCTGGAGCTGGTGCAGCTGCAAGTGGTGGAGCTGGAGCTGCTGGAGCTGCTGGAGCTGGTGCTGCTGCAAGTGGTGGAGCTGCAGCTGGAGCTGGCCGCAGGGCTGTCTTCCCCCTGCCCCGCAGCCTCGGAGCGCAGCAGCCTCTCGGCCTCCTCGCTGCACTGGCCCACAATGATATCGATGATGCCATCGACCAGCGGTGCTGTATGTTCCTCAAGGACAGGCTGCAACAGCTGGACCATGACCACACGATCTGGACCATAGAGGCACAGGGTGTGCAGGATGCGGCTTTCGGCCCTGTGTGCCAGCCGCCACCGGGACCCATATATTGCCTGCAGCTCCCGCGCAGCCAGGGCAGCACGGGGTCCAGGAGATGATGCTCTTCTCTTTGGAAGAGTTCTGCCCAGACCTGGGGCAGGAGGCCACCCACAGCTTCTGTCCCTGCAGACCCCTGCTCAGCTGGAGATGTCACGGCACGATGGGGGCTGTTTTCGGCCAGGGGGCTGTTTTCTGGCAGATGGCTGGGAGCTGTTGCTAGGAGGTGTGTGCCGACACACTGTAGATAGTCATTTCCTGCCCCCACAGAAAACCAGATAATATTTACTGGTCCTCTGCAGAGTGGACACACTGGTTTCACGTCTGCCCACCGCAGGATGCAGCCCAGGCAGAACTGGTGGTCACAGGGGCTGACATAAACCGCATCTCTGTGAGCATCGCGGCAGATGGGGCAGCACCACTCTGTCTCCGTGGCCATGTTTCCTTCGTGCGGCGGGCTGGGGAGAGCCAAGGACGGGGAGCTGCTCCCCTCCACTGGCGTCACACGCTGCAAAAGGGAGAGAGGCGCGGTCACTCGCTGTGCCGGGGAGGGGAAGGGAGGCAGGAGCGGCCAGGCCCCTCGCGAAGGACGCCCTCCCGGCTCCCCGAGCCCCACGGCCGCCCCACGGCCGCCCCGTGGGGACGCTTCCCCCCACAGCTCACCTCCGCTGCCGCAAGCGCGCCCGGCGGTGCCCGGCTGCCTGAACCAGGCAGGGCCGGGGAAACGCAGGGGATGGCTCCGGGACGGGCACCGAGAGCTGCCGACGGCAGCCCCCAAAGCGCCGCCCAGCACCAGGAGCAGCCTCGCTCGACCCTCCAGACCTCGCAGGCACGCTCGGCAGGAGTCCAGGCACGAGCCAGGCTGGGCCAGCGGCTGCCGGCGCCCCCGAATATAAGCAGCGAGGGACGCGAGGTCACAGTCCATCGCTCGCTGACGTCACAGTCCACTGCTCGGCGATGTCACGCCAGGCCTTCCGACCCCATAGGCCCATGGCATCAAGAGAGGAAGGAAAATACCCTTTCTTGGGTTTGTCTTCTACGTTGCCGTGTTCGTCCAGCTTGGTCACCGGCAGCACGTGCCCGTGACTGTCTCATCCCCACTCCTGACGCCTCGCAGGGCCAGGGCCCTCTCCGCTCACCAAGCTGGCTGGTGCTCCTGGCCGACCGCTGCGTTGGTGGTGCTCAAAAGCGCCAGTAGTGGGGCCTGATCCCATACACGCGGGAAGCAGCCGTAGGTGCCGTCCCTCCAGAGGACGGTGCAAGGGCCGCAGGCACCCTGCTCCCGAGTTCGGGGAGCCCAGGATCCATCACTGCGTGGGCCGTCAATTCCCACCCCCCACTGCTGCCTCTCTGGCTTCTATAATTAATTAGTCAATCATTTAGAGTCATTAGTCCAAGCACTCGGTTTGTATTTTAGACGAGCATCGTCTGTTAGTTCGACTGCGTGAGAGTGGAGGGTGCTGTGTGTAAGTCAGCCACGTGGGTCTGCCCGTGAAAATCTCGTGAGGCGGCGGCCCCTGCTTTCTATTCACAGTACTTCTTGTCTGCATCAGTGGGAGAGGCAAACTCACGGAGGTGTCTCGGGCCAGCCTCTGCACCGATTTTTTGCCAGCTTGGTTTAGAAATCAGAGTTTTTCCTCTCCACAGCCCCACTGGATTGGGGGTGATGGGCACAAGGACGCTTTGGTTCAAGTTGTAGGGCTGCACGAGTTTTCTGCATTGCTTGCCCACTGAAATGGTGCTCTTGTTTCTATCTCGTGCTGAGGGGTGGAGTTCTCTCTGCAGTTTCTTTTTGCAGCGGTTCTCTCATCCGCATGTTTACAAGGACAGGCTTGTGTCCTGAGAACACGCCTCAAGTGACAAGGACATGCACACATTTACAGCATCCGGGCCCCCGAATAAAGTAAAGCTGCCGATTTCCCAACGGTCCCCCTGTTTCTGGGTGTGCAGCTACACTTGCCTTCTGTCCCCCATCATTTTGTTGAAAAGTTGTCCTAAGCATGTGAAGACTTACGAAGTCGAAGGGTGCTGCGCTAGCCAGCTTCAGTCGTCTGCACCTTCATTTCTGACCAAATGGAAGCTGCTTCCGGATCGTTCAAGCTACAGAACGATTTGAATTAATAAAAGTGCCTATGAATTATACACATCCCAGATTCCTGTGGACTGTGTCAAAAGCAAAAGAAATCCTAGCTGAGGTTCTTTAACTTTTCCAGAATTAGCTGTATGTTCCTATACAGCAACATGTTAATGGTGTAGTCAGTAGCTCGGTGCCTTCACTGAAGCCTTCTGCTGCTCCCCTCCCGTTCCAAAGGAATGCTGAGGCTGCTCAGGCAGCGGAAGAAGAGGCGCACGAGCAAAATCCTGGGCAGATCCACGAGAAATGCAGAGCAAACCCGTCCTGTCAGGCAGGTGCAATCATCCCCTCTGTGCTGGTGTGGGCCACTGGCTGGGCCACCCGAGCCAGGGCAAGTCTATCTGCTCTTCTCGCCGTGCTCCCGAAGGCGCTTTGCCTGCAGTTTGCAGGGAGCTGTAAATCTCTCCAGCCAGGCTCATGGCGGGGCACTGTCTGCCTCCTTGAGTTGCTGTAGTGCAGTTAGTGGGAAGCGATCAGGAGAACTACAGCTTGAAACTGGGGTGTCAGAGAAGGGGGCTTCTTAAGCAACAGGAGGGTTTCCCTACCTCTCCTTTACCATCTCCTCAGGAGTATCTCCGAGGGAGAAAGCCCTGGGCACATCACACGAGTCTGAACAACCCCACCTTCTTCAGCCCTAAAGACCTGATCTCAATCAGCGCTGGCTGAGCAGTGGCTCAGTTCCTACTCGCTATTGTTATAGGTAGATTAAGGCCAATCACATCCAAATATGGATTAATGAATCTTTATTAAGGTAAGAGAGCAAATGCAGCGCTGGGGTGGCCGAGGAGTCGCAGCTCCGTCCAGGCTCACCAAATTGTTTAAGTTTCAAACCCCCTTTTATCCACCCAGCTGCCGGTTTCAACACCTTCACCTTCGGCACACCTCCTGGCTTCTTCTACAATCTTATCTTCTTTCTTCAGTCCTGTGGTCCTGTACACCTAGTCCTTCAAGTCTGGGTCAGTTTGCAGCTCCTTTGTCTTTTATGGCTCAGTGGTTTCAGTTCCCCTCTTATCTCAAGGACAAGGGATACCAGAGATGGCCCATTCTGTTATTTCTCAATCCATTGCAAAGGAGTTACCACCCTTGATATGGACCATTTGGTGAGCATCCCAAGAGGGGGGGCTGTTGGGTTGGTGTTTCCTCAGATCAATTCCCCCCTTTTCCCAGTAGTAAAGTCTTTTACTTTTCTTAAAATTTGGATCATTGTACTAATAATAGCTTTAGCCTAAGAAGTAATTGTTTAATTACTTTTTAGCGAAAGCAAAATTCTTATATTACTTATCACACTATGAATGGAAACTTCTACAGCACAGCTCCTCCTCCTTTGGTGAATGAGCCTGGTGTCTCTGGTTCTCCAGTGGTGGGGGGGTCGGTCCGAACATTGTCCTGTCTGGACAACTGGCTGACCCTGGGTTGTCCTTTCCAGCCACTTCTTGCTGAGCTCCTGAGAAACGCTGGCATTATGTCAATGAAAGTCAGTAGTCGAGTGATGAACCAGGAGGCAAACCCTTCCCCTTGCCCGCTGCCAGAGTGAGAACATACACAATTTCTGGCTACTCTGCACAACTTGGGTATCTAAGAAGTGCTGCGCTGCGGGCGGGCGGCTGCAGCAGGGTTCCCAGCGGGAGGAGGCGCCGCCGACACGGCCCTGGGGCTGCGGGGGCCCACGGCCGTGCCCCCCAGCAGGCGGGCGCCACCCGCGGTGGGGCGCGGGGGGCAGGAAGAAGCACTCAGAGACGGGGTCAGGGAAAAAAGGAGTTTATTTCCCCTTCCTGGGAAAGGGGACACGCGGCAGCCCTGCTCTCAGCGCCGGCGGGGCGGCCTCTTGCCGGGCTGGGGACCGTCCCGGGGGCCGGGGGCCCTCCTCTTCGGGGGCGCCGGGGCCCCCCAGGCGAGCGGTCCCTGCCCCGGCCGGGAGCGGAGGGGCTGCGGCTGCAGCCCCGGGCAGAGGGACCTGCCGCCGCCGCCTCCCCCGGCTTCTGCCGGGGCGGGCGCGGCCGGGGGGCGGCCGGGAGCCCCGCGGAGGGCGGCCCCCGACGTGCCGCCTTCCTCCTCCCCGGCGGAGCCTGCAGGGCTGCTGGAGGCGGCCGGGCCGGGGCCGGGGCCGGGGCCGGGGCCGGGGCCGGGGCCGGGGCCGGGGGTGACCCCCGGGAGGCGCTGGGGCTGGGAGTTCCCGCCCTGGAACTGGTGCAGATGCAAGTGGTGGAGCTGGAGCTGCTGGAGCTGCTGGAGCTGCTGGAGCTGGTGCAGCTCCAAGTGGTGGAGCTGGAGCTGCTGGAGCTGCTGGAGCTGGTGCAGCTGCAAGTGGTGGAGCTGGAGCTGCTGGAGCTGCTGGAGCTGGTGCTGCTGCAAGTGGTGGAGCTGCAGCTGGAGCTGGCCGCAGGGCTGTCTTCCCCCTGCCCCGCAGCCTCGGAGCGCAGCAGCCTCTCGGCCTCCTCGCTGCACTGGCCCACAATGATATCGATGATGCCATCGACCAGCGGTGCTGTATGTTCCTCAAGGACAGGCTGCAACAGCTGGACCATGACCACACGATCTGGACCATAGAGGCACAGGGTGTGCAGGATGCGGCTTTCGGCCCTGTGTGCCAGCCGCCACCGGGACCCATATATTGCCTGCAGCTCCCGCGCAGCCAGGGCAGCACGGGGTCCAGGAGATGATGCTCTTCTCTTTGGAAGAGTTCTGCCCAGACCTGGGGCAGGAGGCCACCCACAGCTTCTGTCCCTGCAGACCCCTGCTCAGCTGGAGATGTCACGGCACGATGGGGGCTGTTTTCGGCCAGGGGGCTGTTTTCTGGCAGATGGCTGGGAGCTGTTGCTAGGAGGTGTGTGCCGACACACTGTAGATAGTCATTTCCTGCCCCCACAGAAAACCAGATAATATTTACTGGTCCTCTGCAGAGTGGACACACTGGTTTCACGTCTGCCCACCGCAGGATGCAGCCCAGGCAGAACTGGTGGTCACAGGGGCTGACATAAACCGCATCTCTGTGAGCATCGCGGCAGATGGGGCAGCACCACTCTGTCTCCGTGGCCATGTTTCCTTCGTGCGGCGGGCTGGGGAGAGCCAAGGACGGGGAGCTGCTCCCCTCCACTGGCGTCACACGCTGCAAAAGGGAGAGAGGCCGCGGTCACTCGCTGTGCCGGGGAGGGGAAGGGAGGCAGGAGCGGCCAGGCCCCTCGCGAAGGACGCCCTCCCGGCTCCCCGAGCCCCACGGCCGCCCCACGGCCGCCCCGTGGGGACGCTTCCCCCCACAGCTCACCTCCGCTGCCGCAAGCGCGCCCGGCGGTGCCCGGCTGCCTGAACCAGGCAGGGCCGGGGAAACGCAGGGGATGGCTCCGGGACGGGCACCGAGAGCTGCCGACGGCAGCCCCCAAAGCGCCGCCCAGCACCAGGAGCAGCCTCGCTCGACCCTCCAGACCTCGCAGGCACGCTCGGCAGGAGTCCAGGCACGAGCCAGGCTGGGCCAGCGGCTGCCGGCGCCCGAATATAAGCAGCGAGGGACGCGAGGTCACAGTCCATCGCTCGCTGACGTCACAGTCCACTGCTCGGCGATGTCACGCCAGGCCTTCCGACCCCATAGGCCCATGGCATCAAGAGAGGAAGGAAAATACCCTTTCTTGGGTTTGTCTTCTACGTTGCCGTGTTCGTCCAGCTTGGTCACCGGCAGCACGTGCCCGTGACTGTCTCATCCCCACTCCTGACGCCTCGCAGGGCCAGGGCCCTCTCCGCTCACCAAGCTGGCTGGTGCTCCTGGCCGACCGCTGCGTTGGTGGTGCTCAAAAGCGCCAGTAGTGGGGCCTGATCCCATACACGCGGGAAGCAGCCGTAGGTGCCGTCCCTCCAGAGGACGGTGCAAGGGCCGCAGGCACCCTGCTCCCGAGTTCGGGGAGCCCAGGATCCATCACTGCGTGGGCCGTCAATTCCCACCCCCCACTGCTGCCTCTCTGGCTTCTATAATTAATTAGTCAATCATTTAGAGTCATTAGTCCAAGCACTCGGTTTGTATTTTAGACGAGCATCGTCTGTTAGTTCGACTGCGTGAGAGTGGAGGGTGCTGTGTGTAAGTCAGCCACGTGGGTCTGCCCGTGAAAATCTCGTGAGGCGGCGGCCCCTGCTTTCTATTCACAGTACTTCTTGTCTGCATCAGTGGGAGAGGCAAACTCACGGAGGTGTCTCGGGCCAGCCTCTGCACCGATTTTTTGCCAGCTTGGTTTAGAAATCAGAGTTTTTCCTCTCCACAGCCCCACTGGATTGGGGGTGATGGGCACAAGGACGCTTTGGTTCAAGTTGTAGGGCTGCACGAGTTTCTGCATTGCTTGCCCACTGAAATGGTGCTCTTGTTTCTATCTCGTGCTGAGGGGTGGAGTTCTCTCTGCAGTTTCTTTTTGCAGCGGTTCTCTCATCTGCATGTTTACAAGGACAGGCTTGTGTCCTGAGAACACGCCTCAAGTGACAAGGACATGCACACATTTACAGCATCCGGGCCCCCGAATAAAGTAAAGCTGCCGATTTCCCAACGGTCCCCCTGTTTCTGGGTGTGCAGCTACACTTGCCTTCTGTCCCCCATCATTTTGTTGAAAAGTTGTCCTAAGCATGTGAAGACTTACGAAGTCGAAGGGTGCTGCGCTAGCCAGCTTCAGTCGTCTGCACCTTCATTTCTGACCAAATGGAAGCTGCTTCCGGATCGTTCAAGCTACAGAACGATTTGAATTAATAAAAGTGCCTATGAATTATACACATCCCAGATTCCTGTGGACTGTGTCAAAAGCAAAAGAAATCCTAGCTGAGGTTCTTTAACTTTTCCAGAATTAGCTGTATGTTCCTATACAGCAACATGTTAATGGTGTAGTCAGTAGCTCGGTGCCTTCACTGAAGCCTTCTGCTGCTCCCCTCCCGTTCCAAAGGAATGCTGAGGCTGCTCAGGCAGCGGAAGAAGAGGCGCACGAGCAAAATCCTGGGCAGATCCACGAGAAATGCAGAGCAAACCCGTCCTGTCAGGCAGGTGCAATCATCCCCTCTGTGCTGGTGTGGGCCACTGGCTGGGCCACCCGAGCCAGGGCAAGTCTATCTGCTCTTCTCGCCGTGCTCCCGAAGGCGCTTTGCCTGCAGTTTGCAGGGAGCTGTAAATCTCTCCAGCCAGGCTCATGGCGGGGCACTGTCTGCCTCCTTGAGTTGCTGTAGTGCAGTTAGTGGGAAGCGATCAGGAGAACTACAGCTTGAAACTGGGGTGTCAGAGAAGGGGGCTTCTTAAGCAACAGGAGGGTTTCCCTACCTCTCCTTTACCATCTCCTCAGGAGTATCTCCGAGGGAGAAAGCCCTGGGCACATCACACGAGTCTGAACAACCCCACCTTCTTCAGCCCTAAAGACCTGATCTCAATCAGCGCTGGCTGAGCAGTGGCTCAGTTCCTACTCGCTATTGTTATAGGTAGATTAAGGCCAATCACATCCAAATATGGATTAATGAATCTTTATTAAGGTAAGAGAGCAAATGCAGCGCTGGGGTGGCCGAGGAGTCGCAGCTCCGTCCAGGCTCACCAAATTGTTTAAGTTTCAAACCCCCTTTTATCCACCCAGCTGCCGGTTTCAACACCTTCACCTTCGGCACACCTCCTGGCTTCTTCTACAATCTTATCTTCTTTCTTCAGTCCTGTGGTCCTGTACACCTAGTCCTTCAAGTCTGGGTCAGTTTGCAGCTCCTTTGTCTTTTATGGCTCAGTGGTTTCAGTTCCCCTCTTATCTCAAGGACAAGGGATACCAGAGATGGCCCATTCTGTTATTTCTCAATCCATTGCAAAGGAGTTACCACCCTTTGATATGGACCATTTGGTGAGCATCCCAAGAGGGGGGGCTGTTGGGTTGGTGTTTCCTCAGATCAATTCCCCCCTTTTCCCAGTAGTAAAGTCTTTTACTTTTCTTAAAATTTGGATCATTGTACTAATAATAGCTTTAGCCTAAGAAGTAATTGTTTAATTACTTTTTAGCGAAAGCAAAATTCTTATATTACTTATCACACTATGAATGGAAACTTCTACAGCACAGCTCCTCCTCCTTTGGTGAATGAGCCTGGTGTCTCTGGTTCTCCAGTGGTGGGGGGGTCGGTCCGAACATTGTCCTGTCTGGACAACTGGCTGACCCTGGGTTGTCCTTTCCAGCCACTTCTTGCTGAGCTCCTGAGAAACGCTGGCATTATGTCAATGAAAGTCAGTAGTCGAGTGATGAACCAGGAGGCAAACCCTTCCCCTTGCCCGCTGCCAGAGTGAGAACATACACAATTTCTGGCTACTCTGCACAACTTGGGTATCTAAGAAGTGCTGCGCTGCGGGCGGGCGGCTGCAGCAGGGTTCCCAGCGGGAGGAGGCGCCGCCGACACGGCCCTGGGGCTGCGGGGGCCCACGGCCGTGCCCCCCAGCAGGCGGGCGCCACCCGCGGTGGGGCGCGGGGGGCAGGAAGAAGCACTCAGAGACGGGGTCAGGGAAAAAGGAGTTTATTTCCCCTTCCTGGGAAAGGGGACACGCGGCAGCCCTGCTCTCAGCGCCGGCGGGGCGGCCTCTTGCCGGGCTGGGGACCGTCCCGGGGGCCGGGGGCCCTCCTCTTCGGGGGGCGCCGGGGCCCCCCAGGCGAGCGGTCCCTGCCCCGGCCGGGAGCGGAGGGGCTGCGGCTGCAGCCCCGGGCAGAGGGACCTGCCGCCGCCGCCTCCCCCGGCTTCTGCCGGGGCGGGCGCGGCCGGGGGGCGGCCGGGAGCCCCGCGGAGGGCGGCCCCCGACGTGCCGCCTTCCTCCTCCCCGGCGGAGCCTGCAGGGCTGCTGGAGGCGGCCGGGCCGGGGCCGGGGCCGGGCCGGGGCCGGGGCCGGGGCCGGGGGTGACCCCCGGGAGGCGCTGGGGCTGGGAGTTCCCGCCCTGGAACTGGTGCAGATGCAAGTGGTGGAGCTGGAGCTGCTGGAGCTGCTGGAGCTGCTGGAGCTGGTGCAGCTCCAAGTGGTGGAGCTGGAGCTGCTGGAGCTGCTGGAGCTGGTGCAGCTGCAAGTGGTGGAGCTGGAGCTGCTGGAGCTGCTGGAGCTGGTGCTGCTGCAAGTGGTGGAGCTGCAGCTGGAGCTGGCCGCAGGGCTGTCTTCCCCCTGCCCCGCAGCCTCGGAGCGCAGCAGCCTCTCGGCCTCCTCGCTGCACTGGCCCACAATGATATCGATGATGCCATCGACCAGCGGTGCTGTATGTTCCTCAAGGACAGGCTGCAACAGCTGGACCATGACCACACGATCTGGACCATAGGAGGCACAGGGCGTGCAGGATGCGGCTCTCCACCCTGTGTGCCAGCCGCCACCGGGACCCATATATTGCCTGCAGCTCCCGGCGCAGCCAGGGCAGCACGGGGTCCAGGAGATGATGCTCTTCTCTTTGGAAGAGTTCTGCCCAGACCTGGGGCAGGAGGCCACCCACAGCTTCTGTCCCTGCAGACCCCTGCTCAGCTGGAGATGTCACGGCACGATGGGGGCTGTTTTCGGCCAGGGGGCTGTTTTCTGGCAGATGGCTGGGAGCTGTTGCTAGGAGGTGTGTGCCGACACACTGTAGATAGTCATTTCCTGCCCCCACAGAAAACCAGATAATATCTAATGGTCCTCTGCAGAGTGGACACACTGGTTTCACGTCTGCCCACCGCAGGATGCAGCCCAGGCAGAACTGGTGGTCACAGGGGCTGACATAAACCGCATCTCTGTGAGCGCCGCGGCAGATGGGGCAGCACCACTCTGTCTCCGTGGCCATGTTTCCTTCGTGCGGCGGGCTGGGGAGAGCCAAGGACGGGGAGCTGCTCCCCTCCACTGGCGTCACACGCTGCAAAAGGGAGAGAGGCCGCGGTCACTCGCTGTGCCGGGGAGGGGAAGGGAGGCAGGAGCGGCCAGGCCCCTCGCGAAGGACGCCCTCCCGGCTCCCCGAGCCCCACGGCCGCCCCACGGCCGCCCCGTGGGGACGCTTCCCCCCACAGCTCACCTCCGCTGCCGCAAGCGCGCCCGGCGGTGCCCGGCTGCCTGAACCAGGCAGGGCCGGGGAAACGCAGGGGATGGCTCCGGGACGGGCACCGAGAGCTGCCGACGGCAGCCCCCAAAGCGCCGCCCAGCACCAGGAGCAGCCTCGCTCGACCCTCCAGACCTCGCAGGCACGCTCGGCAGGAGTCCAGGCACGAGCCAGGCTGGGCCAGCGGCTGCCGGCGCCCGAATATAAGCAGCGAGGGACGCGAGGTCACAGTCCACTGCCAGGTGACGTCACCTTCCATCGTGCGGTGACATCATGATTTGCCATCTGCTCATTCTCAAAGACAGTTTTGGAATAAAATAGAGGAAGAGTTGCATCGCTTTGAGAACCAGGGGAGTAGATAATGGGCTGAGTAGACCAGAGTGTAAAATAATTCACAGAAAAAATTCTGCTATAAGTTGAGGAATCTAAACTTAGAAATGACAGTTGAGGATAGAAAAAATTGATCAGTTATGAAATGTCTCTGAGACATCAGTGTAATTCATATTAAGAAAAACTGTTTTTATCTTAGGCAAATTTTGGCAATTAACAAATTCATCTTTGAGAGTCAAAATATTGTGATTCTGTAATCAATGTTTCTTTTCAGAAATTGAAGATTTTTTTCACAGAAGTTCATTTTCATTTCGTAACGGCATTATAGCATTTCAAATGTAACTTAGAAAAAAAGAAAAGTGTAAGGAACTGATGGAATCAATGCCTCAAACATTCCTTGACACAGAAAGCCTCAAGAACAAGATGTGGCTTTTGTGATTATTCCAAGGAATGCTGCCCAAGAAAGCACGGAGTGTGCCAGATTCCTTAGATAAGCCTCAAAGGAAACTATACGTTTGGGCCAAAAACAAATGGTAAGGTAAAAGCTGGATAATTACCCCAAAAGAAAAAATCTGAGGAATACGTGAAGGTGGTAAGGGGGTAGCAGAACCACCTCGTCTCTCATGGAAATGAGTGACGGTGATTGAGAGACGGGACTCCGAATGGGTGTAAATAAGAGGTTGAGAGCTCGAAGTTGTGGCCAAAGTCGTTGCCGAAGTCAAAGTCATTTATTGTCAACAATTCTTCTACAGTTATACAGTCTCTAACAATACTTGTCAACATTTGATTGGTTGTTGGAGAATGGCTCAGAGACAAGGGTCCTGAGCCCACCGAGTAATTGTATGATCAGAGCCTGCTCTAGCTGCTGATGCTGAGCCTCACTAGGGTTTGCCTGCAGCTGCTCGCAGCTGCTGATACAGGAGGAATGTCAAGGACGCTTCAGCCCTGTGTACCGTGGTGTGTCGAAAACAGGCTAAGGGGAATTAGGAATAGTGGTCTGAGAAACCTAGTGTTATGACAATGGTGGTCTGAGAAACATTGTGTTACGGTACTGTCGTGTATTGAAAACAAGTCAACAGGAATCAGAAATAGTAGCATGAGAAACTTAGTGTTATGAGAAGCTTGTGCTGTAAGCTAACTGCAAGTAGGTGGACCGTGTGAATACGACCTTTAGAGCTTAAGCCAATCAGCTAGTGACTAGTAGGCATAATAATTATCATTGTCTGTATAAATATATGTACCCTGGACCAATAAAGACACAAGTTGATTGATGCTCTATCACCCACACTGAACCCGTCTCGGCGTGTCGTTCGTCCGCGGCTCCGCAATTGGTCACTACGTTCTGTCCATAATACACCAGACAACTCATTGGCTACAAGTCAGTTACTGCTATCCTAGGCCTGTTGGTTAATTAAATCGTACACGCACAAGCACAACATCCTATAGACTTTTAGCTCAAGGTAGAAAACTTTCCACTGTTTCAGAAATTTCCATTATCTGTAGTCTTGCCTGTTTTCCTTTAGATAAAGCTCCGCATCCTTATCTTGTTCTTTTACATTCCCGTTTGCTGCTCCCAAGGCTTCTGGCCCACCGAGGTCAAGATGTCCTCATCATTCACTAGCTGTGCAGCACTCTCAGTTATTCTTCCCAGCCGTCCTCCTACAAATGAGTTCATGGAGTACCTGCCTCTCTTTGCCTCGTATGCTATTCAGCTGATAAGATGAACTTAAAAGGTGACAGATCACTTTTCTATATGTGCACCCACCACCCAAGGTTTCCAGAGCTGAGACAAAACTGGAACCTGGGGTGGTGACTGGCCTCTTTTCCTTTTCTTTCCTTTCCTGTTCTTTCCTTTCTTTTCTTTCATATAGATTTATCAATAAAGGACCACGTTGCTTACTATCCTTTTCCAAGTTTAAGTTGTTTGTACCGCAACTAAAACATTTTAACCGGTCATTTGCTATTGTTTCACCTTAATTTAACCTAAGGGGATCACAGAACCTTTACGATTCCCTGGGCTCCCAATACGGGTCATAACAAAAAGGAAAAGAAAAAGCTAGATAATACACTCTCCTGGTTTGTGCTGGCATAGACTTAATGTTCCTTTTTGGTAACTAGAATAGTGCTGTGTTTTAGATTCAGCATTGGGTTTGGTATGAGAAGAATGCTGATAGCACACTGATGTTTTTGGCTGCTGCTGAGATTTCAAGGACTCTGACTCCCCGTGTCCTGCCCGTGCACAAGAAGCAGGGAGGGAGCACGGCTGGAGCACCAGACCCCAAATTGGCCAATGAAGTATTCCATACCATGCAACATCATGCTCACTATATAGAGGAGGGGTGGTCGGGAAGGGGCTCTCTCTCTCGCTCCAGGATTGCGATTGCGGGATCTTGGTATTTTGGGATCGCTAGCCAAGAACGGGCTGGGTATTGGTCAGTGGGTGGTGAGCAATTGCATTGTGCATTGCCCGTTTACATTTTCTATTACTGTCACTGTTTTGGTTTTGTTGCCATTATTAAACTGTTCTTATCTCAGCCTGCGAGTCTCCCTTTACCCCTCCAATTCCCGCCCCCATTCCTAGGTGGGAGGGTGAAGTGTGGGTGAGCGGCTGTGGGGTAGTTGGCTGCCAACCAGGCTCAAACCACAACATATACAAATAGAACGTCAAAATATGAGACTTTAGTTTCCCCTTCACTTTTTACAGAAACACAAGTACCGTGTTGATGAACAAAATCCTTTGGTGTGTGAAGTGGTTAGGAAGTGTCCTGTCTCATGTGAAGGGCAATCTTTTACTATTTTGTACTGTTTATTACAACCTCCCTATGATGGTTAACTGTCACCTGTGGAAAAATTGTCTGAAGCTGCCTTTCAGCAGTAACACTGCTAAATACAACGTCAGTTTTATATATAAGCAACGTAGGACGACACAATGACCGCTTCAGTACCCTTTCTTACCAAGCTGTGTAGTTGTGTCCCATTTAACTAAAACAAAAAGCGGCGATTCTGCTATGTTTCTTTGAAGGGAAAGTGCCAGGATTCATCAACTCCATGGAAAATGTTTAAGGCCAAAATCCTTTCCATCTTCCATATGTTCAGTGAACAGAAACAAGACCTTCTCTTGTGAGGAAGCTATGAGGAGATCGGTCATATTGCCCAACCAATCAAGCAGTTAATAAAGAATTTCTATTAGGAATCAACATGGATTTCATTTGTAATATGAAAACAATAGAAGCCATTTCTAAGTACGAACACATTTGATGCTGCAAATTTCACAAAAGCAGAGGCGGGATTAATATTTTGCCTGCAATAGAAATTGATGCTTTGAATCTTCATCCTAAAAGTAGCCAGTAAGTATAAAGGCAGCAGAATTCTAAGTGAGATATAAGTGATTTTAAAAAGTTTTTTCCATTTTTTTTTACTCAGAAATAAAAATTTAGGTTTCTCATTTTCCCTATTCACTGAATGTACTGTGATTGGAGAGAGCTCCACAGTGTACGTGTTGAAATTGGAATGGAATGGAATAGGACAGAACTATTTCAGTTGGAAGGGACCTACACTGATCATCTAGTCAAACTGCTTGTCCAGTTCAGGGCTGACCAAGTTAAAGCATGTTGTTCAGGGCAATGTCCAAATGCCTCTTGAACTGTATCTGTTACTACCTTTCAAATTCTGGATCATCCTGTGGCACTGAAAGGAATACCACAGTCAGCATTTCTGCAAAACTCTCCTCCAGTTTAAATCTCATAATTCATCTAGAGAAGGGAAATGCTTTCAACAAACACAGGTGTCATGAGAGTCTGATTAGTGTCAGCAGTAACACTCACGTTCATACCTGATGAATCTAGTCCCAGAACATTTGACAACTACCCAGTGTAGCCTGGGAGATGTGCAGAGAAGTCAACGTTTCTTCCTGTGTCACTCATAAAATCGTCACAAGACAATCTCTTTTATCAACCTGTTACAAGTTTCTCGTTTGTCAAATTTAATTTCCCTGGGAGAGGGAAAATGGTATTGGAACGGGCTTTAACAATCCACTAATATGTCCATATTAAGTGTATCAACATTTCAACAATAGATATGGAAAACAATCAAAACATAATTTGAAAGCAAATTATTGAGCACTCAAACTGTCCAAACATCTCTGTGTGTAAGAGTGCAGTAGATCTGTATAGGAAAAGGAGCAAATTCTTATTAAACACTACCCAATTATCATTATAATTGCTTGGGAAAAAAAGAACTAATAGAGTTATCAAAGCTAAATTTAAATTGATCATACCATCATAAACTCAAAGTAATTTCATAGGTTTTAGTAAATTGACAGTGGTTTCACACTGATGTGAGCGCAGAATATATGCAGATAATCACAGAGTCACTTTGTATTTGCAAAATAAGCTTCCATTTCTAAACACTCCAGCATGCAAAAATTCTGTCTTGTCTAAATTTTAACTTTGAACAGGTACATCCCTTGATGTTTGGGAAACAATGAAATTTGGTTCAGGTTTGCATCTGCGACACAGACATAGATGCAAAGTAAACCAGATTCATCTGCATAGAAATAGAAATTTTGAATGTGGAATGAATAATGTAGCCGACGAAAGTCCATCCCTATTCAACAAAAGAGTTTTTTTGATTACAACCTTTGGAGACAAAGGCAGACTGGGCAATGAAATCACCCAAGACTAAAGTTGATGCCCCAAATAAATACAATTGATAGTACATCAGTGCAATATCATGATTGTTGTGGTACTCAGGAAAGTTGCACAGATGATGGAGGTTTCTGTAACTATTCCCAAAACTCTAATTACAGTGGGAACATCATAGTACACAAGATAAGTGAATATTCTTTCCAGATGAAAATGGGATGTTGCATAAAATAATTGATAGGAAAACTGTCTTCAGAAGTTACCTTTCAAATCTGAAGAGTATGAGCGGTTCAGCTCTTTTTCTAAGATTTTGGGTGGCTAAATTTGAAGGCATACCTTGCTAATTGCTTCTGGCTTATTAAAATAACCGTACTTAGAAAGGTTCCTTACACTGGTAGAGTGGGTCTGGGGGGACTTTTTTTCCTGTTTTGATCTTCAGATGTAAAGAATTCCATAACACTTTTTAAATGCCAGTAAAACTGCATCTACACAGCAAATCTAGTGTAAGCCTGTCTTGATAGCTTTCCTTCAGTATTTTCTTCATTTTCATGCTACCCTGGGATTCCTACTTTCATCCTGAAGTCAAGATTTGTCAGATTTTGACTAGAAGATTCTCAAACAGATCACACATACAGTAGGGGATGGTTCTCCCTGTGGAACAGGACTAAACTCAGATCTCAAACCTGACAAGATGGCATATTGCCATGGCCTCAAACCTTGCTTCCACTCCAAGAATTAATCATTATTCCACTGAGACGTGTATTTTTTGTTTTGTTTTGTTTTCCTCATGCAAGCATACCAGGATGAAAAACACACAAGAATGATTTGATTCTAAGATTGGCACTTGGAACAGAAAGGGAAAGAGATTATTTTAGCAGTCCCTGAAGACTTATATAAAATACACTCCCTACTTCTATATTGTTTTAAAATTTCTCTTTCAACAATTCATACCTAGTAAGTACTTCAACAGTGCTTTAAGCTATTCTTCGCAGACCACAGCCACAAGGCATGCTAACCATTGCTATAATTCTCCACTACTCTGCTGCTACTTGTTCTATCCTGCTCAAGCAAGCTACAATAAATGAAATCAATGATGCTGATCTGCAGAAAATGTGGTTATTTATCAAACACATATAAATATATATACGTTTCTTTTCCGAGTTAAGTAAAGGTGGCTTGTCCACTTGGGTCCAAATCGGTAAGGTTTGGTCCAATTCAGTGTCGTGGTTTGAGCCTGGTCGGCAGCTAAATGCCACGCAGTCGCTCACCCACCCTTCCCCAACTTGGGAATGGGGAGGGAATCGGAGGGGCAAAGGGAGACTTGCGGGTTGAGATAAAAACAGTTTAATAACAGTAATGGAATAATACGCTGACAGCATAAACAGGTAATGTACAATACAGCTGCTCACCACCCACAGACCGACCGACCGACCGACCGACCGACACCCACCTGCTCCCTGCTGGCGATCCCTGACACAAAGGCCCCACGGCCACACTCCCAGCAAGTGGCAGCCCCTCCTGGCCCTCTCCTGCCTTTATATAGTGAGCGCAGTGTCACGTGACATGGACTATCGGCCAATCCGGGCCCAGCCCTCCAGCTGTGCTCCCCCCGCCCCCGCACACAGGTGAGGGCACTGGGCCCTGGGGAGCCCCTGGGGTCTCAGGGGGCTGCAGCTCCTCCCGCTGCCAGACCAACGGGAGCTCTAGGCCAGCCCCAACCAGGACATTCAGTAATAAATGTCAATTTCCAGTTTGAAAGACGCGTCATAAAAGAACAAGTCCCCACATACTATGATAGATTTTCAATACTCCTGGTCTTTTCCCCAACTGCTCTAATCCTTCCATGATCCTTCCATGTCGGCTCTTCCCACCACTGTTTTTATTCTTTTTATTTATTAAGAATAATTCAGTGCAAGGTTATTACAAACACAAGGTGATAATACAATTATAATGTCACAACAGTTCTTACTTCACTACTAAATATATAAATAATATCAACAGAAGAAAATAGCGCATGATTTGATAATCGCTGTGCAACCTTGTCTTGTCGGGAGCTAGAGAGTCCCAATTGCACCAACAATTTGGAATTGCCCTGGTACCACTTACCACGCACCCCCAAAGGAAACCCCATAAATTTAGTAGTTGTTGCATTAGTCAATTCTTGAATTTGATCTTTTAAATCCTGATATTTCTTAATTTTCTCTTTTGCGGCATCATCCAAAGATGATGTCTTACTTTCATATCTAATAGTAACATGTACTACAATTGCCGTTTCCTCTTTTACAAATACCAAATCAGGTTTAAATAATTCATTTTTCTCCTCTCATACCAATGGTTCCTGGAGTACTATCTGTTCTTTTTTCTTTGCCTCCTCTATCAATAATTCACATATGTCTTTTTATTCTAGCATCTTGCACCTCTGGGCAATAGCCAATAATGTGCGAAGAGCTCCCAGTTTCCACCCCGCAGCAACGACAAGATCTAACTTGTGTCCCTTGCCTACCCCTTGATAGAAATTCCCTTGTTGGGTAGACATTAGCACGTAGTTGTAAGGTGGTGACAGTCTTTCTCTGAGGAGTGCCCCTATATTGTTCCAGCCAGTTGGTAGTGATCTTATACCTCTCGAAGTTAGCAATCCCACGGCCCTGGGAAGCCAACTTGGTCCAATTTACAAACTCTTGTTTATGCCAATCTCTAGGTTTCAGAAATATGACCTTAGGAGTAGGCCTTTCCCATTCCGAACCTTGTTCTTCCCCGCCTAACACTTCCACAGTCACCACACCCGCATTTGGGACCCATATAGATGGAATCTTTTCCTTATTTCCTCCAGCAGCCAACCACAATTTCTTATACTCTTTCTCCACACCTTCTCTACATACAGTAGCTTTGATCACTTCATCCAAAGACTGCGCAATTCTGTGCAGTCTTCAAGCCTGCACACTGGGAATCAATCCCGAGGGTCTGGTGAGCCCTAAACCGCCATCTCGTGTGCTGGAATATAGGATGACATCACAGGTACTAGGTGGTAAGTGTACCCATTTCTTGACAGCAGTTCTAATTGCCAAGTCTAATGTTGCAAGGTACGTGGCTTTTACATCAGCCTGGTCTGCCAAACAGATCAAGCACGGAATGGTATACCCTGTCAAGATGTCCACTTTCTGCATTGGTTTGAAAGGCGACCGCCCTATCAGATGTACTCTACCTTTTATTTTGTCCAGTAGTTCCGGTTTGGTTATACAAACCCATGGGTCAATTTTCAAGCCCAGATATTTCTCCAAACTACCAGGTTCAATCGTGTTGAGGGGAGTGCCTTTTATAGTCCATGCAGGCCAATCACTGATCGTATACAAGTCTTTAGTTGGCTGTATATAAAAGCCGTGGCACTTTTCTCCCAGTGTTTTGAGACCCATCAAATCACAGAAAGCCTCAACGATTTCAATATTCCTCCTCATTCCTTCCCAAGATCCACTTAACAGTACCAGATCGTCCGCAAAAGCCATAGGTGTTATATTTGACAAATAGTGTTGGTACTCCCTCCCCTCCTTCTCCAACATGAACAGCAGAGGGTTGAGAGATAAGTTAAACGAGATAGCAGATATTGGATCAACTTGTTTCACACCAATCCAAATCCCAATGGGATCTGACTGCACAGACTTCATGTCAATACAAGTACTGATATTATTATACAATTTGGAAGTTAAAGTAATTATATGATTGCCTACACCCTTTTGTTTTAACGCTTCAATAATATGATTATGACTCACTGTATTGAAGGCCTTTGCTAGATCAACAAAAACCACACCCAGGGGGTGCTTCTCCTTTTTAGCATTCCGAATCAACAGTTGTAACAATTTTAGATTCTATGCACACCCAGCAGAACTTATAAACCCCCTTTTCCGTGGACTGATCGGGCATGGCGTAGTCAGCCTAGCTGTTAGAATCCTTGAGAATCATCTCAAGACTGTTGAACCGATGGTAGTTGGACGCCAGTTACTGATGTCACTCTGGCGCTCCGGAAGGGCTGATTTAGATATTAACACGGTCTGACATTCTTTCACCATGTCCAGAATAGTGCCAGTCACCAGCCATAGCTTGTACAATTCCATCAACTGGGTATAGTGGGGATCGATACCAATAAGATCCCTCAAACTAAGCCCATTTGGTCCTGGTGCTGAGTTCTTACTCATCTCTGATGTTCTTCGAGATTTCCTTCGCCGTGCTCATGGCTTCAAATGCCAAGTTGTGTGTGTGACCAAAGGTCTTGAATGCATGAAGGCCCTTGAATGTTCCTGGCAATTCCCATCTTGACTTAAACACACAGTGCACCTCGTCAAGTGAAAGACCACACTTCAGGGATTCTACACTGTCCAGGTTTATACCAGCAAGTTGCCCTCTGTCCAGGTGAAACAGCCACTGGAACTGTAGAAATTGTCCCTTTTTCTTGGCCCTCTTCTTCATCCTCTCTTTCTGTGGTTCCAAAGGACGTGCCTTGTGGGCCATTTGACGTTACTGTCCTTGATTCGCTTTCAGCTCGGAGGACCTCACAAACAGGCATGCATAACAGTCCTCAATCGCTTTGTCAACCAACATTAACAGGTCTTTTTCAGCTTCGATCACCTTCTCAAATGTCCCATGAAGAATGGGCAGTTTTCCAGATGTTATTCAATCTGAAACAACCCTTCGATAATGGGACCTCAGCCCCCCATCACTTCGGGCTTCAATGCTCACTAGATGTTCCCCTTCCTCTAGATGTTTCTTCCATCCTTGATCTTCTTCCCTTTTCTTAACCGGACTTCTATTAAGTGCTCTTCTTTTGTCACTTATCTGCTTAGCTGTCTTGAACGACATTTCCTCCACAATCAGCTTACTGATGTTTCTTCTCCCTTCGTACTGCTTCTCCAACTTTCGCAGTGTCTCAACCTCCTCTTCCGTCCAGCACTTCCAATGTACCCCTCTCACAGAAGTCTCCTTGGGACGTGTGGCTATCATTCACTCCATATTTCTAGTGACAGGATGAGCCAAGCGCTTATGTTGTCCCAGGCCGATTTTTGTTTCAAACACTCTTCCACATTCCTCACATTTCAACCCTTCTACTGAGGTTGCCTCTATGGCTCCCTTACATTTAGGGACGTGGCAAGCAATACTATGATGTTTCTCACTCGTCCTTCCACACAACACACACTGAAACAAGACCTTTCTCCTACCATACACTCCCCTTAGATGTTCAGTCAATCCCGACGTTTTTCCTATCCTGGTTCCACAACAAGGACATGGTGTATTTCTGTCTGGAACCTTCACCACTGGAGTACCCTCAGGTGAAGGTTCCCCCCTAGAACCCAGGATAGGTGATGATGGCAATGGGGAGAGCTGAGCCACGGCCTCTGGGGGTAAGAACTCCCCCTCCCCTTCTGATTCACTCTCCTGAAGGAGTGGGCTGATGACCTTGCCTCCCGGTTCAGAAAAGGAAGGTTCCTTGTACACCTCTGGCAACATGGCTAAAATCTCAAGCCAGGTGGATATAAGACTTCCCTCCAATCCATCCACACCCAAGTTAATAAACTCCAATCCTCTCAAATTTATCCCAACATCCACCAATTCTGTGAGGTCTCTGATGGTACTAATGACCACTTCATCACGCAAGTCCAAAGGACTTGTTTGTGTGCCAACAGACACGAAAGAAATACGCGCTGTTCTGATTTACAGAAAATGTGGTTACAACAACAGAATGCGTTTCACTCCCTTTTACATTTGCGGAGATGTATTGGCCTGAGTACCGAAGAAGACAGAGGTGCCTTGCCTCACATGCCCAAACTTCATGACTGGAGTGACCCTTGCTGCTAGTAGCAGTGAGTGGGGTTGACATAAACATAGAGTTTTGCCTACAAAGGAACATTGTTTCTGAACAGGCTCCACTGCCATAGTCCTACAAAAACATGGCTAATGTTGTCTCATAAAACCAATCTTAATGTCTCCGATACTGTCCAAGGTCACATGCTGGGTTTCTGTGGCATGCTTTTTGGTAGTGGGGGAGGGGGCTCCAGCAGTGCCCCCTGTGAGAAGCTTCTCGAAGGTCCCCCGGCTCCAAGTCGGACCCACCTCTGGCCAGGGCTGGACCAATTAGCAAGTGGCTGTGCCTCTGCAATAACGTATTTAAGAAGGGGAACCTGAGAGGGGGTTGGGACTTGGAGGAGACATGAAGAGAAGGACAAACACCCAGGTCAGTGGAAGGAAGGGGGAGGAAAGGGGGCAGGTGCACAGGAGCAGAGAGCCCTGTATCCTGTGGGGAGATGGCAGGGCCACCCTCCCTGCCACCCATGGAGGTCACCGGTGGGGCAGAGACCGACCTGAAGCCTGTGGAGGAGCCCACACCAGGACAGGTGGCTGCACTTAAAGTAGGCAGGGATTCTGAGGGGAGAAGCAACCCCCACTGTTGTAGTTGCCAGGCATTTCTCTCAAAATGTATCTAGGAATTGTCATGATATTTGCATGCTGTCATGCTGACATCAGTGTGTGTTGTTTTCCCACTGACCAAAGAGAAAAAAAAAAAAGGAAAAAATTTCAGGTTTGTTTCATGTTTATTTTTAAAGTTCTCAACAGTATAAACATACATGCTCTCCCCCTCCCAACCATAAAGACTAAGCTTCCCCTGCGGGATGAGCTGACCCCGTGATACCTGTAATTGATTGATAGGCTGGGCCTATCTGTCACAAACGAACCCTCAGGATTTCAAATTTAAACCTACGTTTCCACTCTCGCTTTTCCCCAATACCCACTGTAGCAGAACGGGCTGTTCTTCACCAGAGTGCTAAGCATAGCACCACTTGTTTAAAGACAAACCATGAGATCTGAGGTAATGGATTTATGGCTGCAGGCAAAGAACTAGGTTGCAGCCTGGTCCCTTGCAGGACGTCAGAAATTGCTGCACGGGGTGGTGCAGGAAGCCAGTAGAAGTTTCAAACGGCACTGTGAGGAATGGCTGGATTTCACAGCTGGTGAAGGGGAGTTGCCCGAGAGATGGCCAGAATGCACACACAAACTGGAGGGGAGCACTGCAGACACGCTGGGAAGCGGAGTCTTGCAAGGAGAAGAGCACCGGCATAACCACGGCTGTAACATCATTTAAATATGGCATTGCCTAAAGAATGCTGTCCCAAATACCAACTCTGGGACTAGATGTGGCCATGTTGGGGCTAATGGGGAGAAAATTAATTAGGGGTGAGTTGTTTATTTTGGTAGGAGGCTGGACTGGAGAAAGTGAAGTACGAGGATGTCTGAGGGGGCTGAAGAGAAGACACAGACAAGGCCTTGGTTGCCGGTCCTGGGCCAGCCAGGATCAGGTGACGTGCTGAATAAGGACAAACTCACTTCTGTTTCTGAAGGGGAAACATTGCCAAAAGCAAATGTGGGCAAGCCCCCAATTTATTGCCCCCTGTTTACATCTTTCACTTCTGTTTTTCCCATCCTACTGACCTGCAGATCTAGTCTGTTTACTGACCACTCGCTCGTCACACGCTCCACAGCTGATGTTCTGAACCTGCAGCTTCTCACGCTCGCAACAGGGTGTTCAGCACTCTTGCTTCATTTACCCACAACCATCCTCCTAGTCTGAAGGTCAGTTTACAACTTTGCTAACCACCAATTCTTTGTTCCCACACTGGCTCAGGGGCAAAACCCACCACTGGCGAACAGAAGACATAGACGCAGAGAGGGAGTGAAAAGTGGTGCTGTGCGAGCCGCAAACATGTGTGCACGAGTGCTGGGAAGGCAGATGTCCTGTTCTGATGTCACCGCGCGATGGAAGGTGACGTCACCTGGCAGTGGACTGTGACCTCGCGTCCCTCGCTGCTTATATTCGGGCGCCGGCAGCCGCTGGCCCAGCCTGGCTCGTGCCTGGACTCCTGCCGAGCGTGCCTGCGAGGTCTGGAGGGTCGAGCGAGGCTGCTCCTGGTGCTGGGCGGCGCTTTGGGGGCTGCCGTCGGCAGCTCTCGGTGCCCGTCCCGGAGCCATCCCCTGCGTTTCCCCGGCCCTGCCTGGTTCAGGCAGCCGGGCACCGCCGGGCGCGCTTGCGGCAGCGGAGGTGAGCTGTGGGGGGAAGCGTCCCCACGGGGCGGCCGTGGGGCGGCCGTGGGGCTCGGGGAGCCGGGAGGGCGTCCTTCGCGAGGGGCCTGGCCGCTCCTGCCTCCCTTCCCCTCCCCGGCACAGCGAGTGACCGCGGCCTCTCTCCCTTTTGCAGCGTGTGACGCCAGTGGAGGGGAGCAGCTCCCCGTCCTTGGCTCTCCCCAGCCCGCCGCACGAAGGAAACATGGCCACGGAGACAGAGTGGTGCTGCCCCATCTGCCGCGACACTCATACAGATGTGGCATATGTCAGGCCCTGCCAACACCAGTTCTGCCTGGGCTGCATCCTGCGGTGGGCAGAGGTGAAATCAGTGTGTCCACTCTGCAGAGGACCAGTAAATATTATCTGGTTTTCTGTGCGGGCAGAAAATGACTATCTACAGTGTGTCATCACAGACCCTGAAGAGTCATCAGGTGACAGCAGCCAGGCAGCCACAGCTCCCAGCCCCCTGGCTGAAAACAGCCCCCATCGTGCCGTGACATCTCCAGCTGAGCAGGGGTCTGCAGGGACAGAAGCTGTGGGTGGCCTCCTGCCCCAGGTCTGGGCAGAACTCTTCCAAAGAGAAGAGCATCATCTCCTGGACCCCGTGCTGCCCTGGCTGCGCCGGGAGCTGCAGGCAATATATGGGTCCCGGTGGCGGCTGGCACACAGGGTGGAGAGCCGCATCCTGCACGCCCTGTGCCTCTATGGTCCAGATCGTGTGGTCATGGTCCAGCTGTTGCAGCCTGTCCTTGAGGAACATACAGCACCGCTGGTCGATGGCATCATCGATATCATTGTGGGCCAGTGCAGCGAGGAGGCCGAGAGGCTGCTGCGCTCCGAGGCTGCGGGGCAGGGGGAAGACAGCCCTGCGGCCAGCTCCAGCTGCAGCTCCACCACTTGCAGCAGCACCAGCTCCAGCAGCTCCAGCAGCTCCAGCTCCACCACTTGCAGCTGCACCAGCTCCAGCAGCTCCAGCAGCTCCAGCTCCACCACTTGGAGCTGCACCAGCTCCAGCAGCTCCAGCAGCTCCAGCAGCTCCAGCTCCACCACTTGCATCTGCACCAGTTCCAGGGCGGGAACTCCCAGCCCCAGCGCCTCCCGGGGGTCACCCCCGGCCCCGGCCCCGGCCCGGCCGCCTCCAGCAGCCCTGCAGGCTCCGCCGGGGAGGAGGAAGGCGGCACGTCGGGGGCCGCCCTCCGCGGGGCTCCCGGCCGCCCCCCGGCCGCGCCCGCCCCGGCAGAAGCCGGGGGAGGCGGCGGCGGCAGGTCCCTCTGCCCGGGGCTGCAGCCGCAGCCCCTCCGCTCCCGGCCGGGGCAGGGACCGCTCGCCTGGGGGGCCCCGGCGCCCCCCGAAGAGGAGGGCCCCCGGCCCCCGGGACGGTCCCCAGCCCGGCAAGAGGCCGCCCCGCCGGCGCTGAGAGCAGGGCTGCCGCGTGTCCCCTTTCCCAGGAAGGGGAAATAAACTCCTTTTTCCCTGACCCCGTCTCTGAGTGCTTCTTCCTGCCCCCCGCGCCCCACCGCGGGTGGCGCCCGCCTGCTGGGGGGCACGGCCGTGGGCCCCCGCAGCCCCAGGGCCGTGTCGGCGGCGCCTCCTCCCGCTGGGAACCCTGCTGCAGCCGCCCGCCCGCAGCGCAGCACTTCTTAGATACCCAAGTTGTGCAGAGTAGCCAGAAATTGTGTATGTTCTCACTCTGGCAGCGGGCAAGGGGAAGGGTTTGCCTCCTGGTTCATCACTCGACTACTGACTTTCATTGACATAATGCCAGCGTTTCTCAGGAGCTCAGCAAGAAGTGGCTGGAAAGGACAACCCAGGGTCAGCCAGTTGTCCAGACAGGACAATGTTCGGACCGACCCCCCCACCACTGGAGAACCAGAGACACCAGGCTCATTCACCAAAGGAGGAGGAGCTGTGCTGTAGAAGTTTCCATTCATAGTGTGATAAGTAATATAAGAATTTTGCTTTCGCTAAAAAGTAATTAAACAATTACTTCTTAGGCTAAAGCTATTATTAGTACAATGATCCAAATTTTAAGAAAAGTAAAAGACTTTACTACTGGGAAAAGGGGGGAATTGATCTGAGGAAACACCAACCCAACAGCCCCCCCTCTTGGGATGCTCACCAAATGGTCCATATCAAAGGGTGGTAACTCCTTTGCAATGGATTGAGAAATAACAGAATGGGCCATCTCTGGTATCCCTTGTCCTTGAGATAAGAGGGGAACTGAAACCACTGAGCCATAAAAGACAAAGGAGCTGCAAACTGACCCAGACTTGAAGGACTAGGTGTACAGGACCACAGGACTGAAGAAAGAAGATAAGATTGTAGAAGAAGCCAGGAGGTGTGCCGAAGGTGAAGGTGTTGAAACCGGCAGCTGGGTGGATAAAAGGGGGTTTGAAACTTAAACAATTTGGTGAGCCTGGACGGAGCTGCGACTCCTCGGCCACCCCAGCGCTGCATTTGCTCTCTTACCTTAATAAAGATTCATTAATCCATATTTGGATGTGATTGGCCTTAATCTACCTATAACAATAGCGAGTAGGAACTGAGCCACTGCTCAGCCAGCGCTGATTGAGATCAGGTCTTTAGGGCTGAAGAAGGTGGGGTTGTTCAGACTCGTGTGATGTGCCCAGGGCTTTCTCCCTCGGAGATACTCCTGAGGAGATGGTAAAGGAGAGGTAGGGAAACCCTCCTGTTGCTTAAGAAGCCCCCTTCTCTGACACCCCAGTTTCAAGCTGTAGTTCTCCTGATCGCTTCCCACTAACTGCACTACAGCAACTCAAGGAGGCAGACAGTGCCCCGCCATGAGCCTGGCTGGAGAGATTTACAGCTCCCTGCAAACTGCAGGCAAAGCGCCTTCGGGAGCACGGCGAGAAGAGCAGATAGACTTGCCCTGGCTCGGGTGGCCCAGCCAGTGGCCCACACCAGCACAGAGGGGATGATTGCACCTGCCTGACAGGACGGGTTTGCTCTGCATTTCTCGTGGATCTGCCCAGGATTTTGCTCGTGCGCCTCTTCTTCCGCTGCCTGAGCAGCCTCAGCATTCCTTTGGAACGGGAGGGGAGCAGCAGAAGGCTTCAGTGAAGGCACCGAGCTACTGACTACACCATTAACATGTTGCTTGTATAGGAACATACAGCTAATTCTGGAAAAGTTAAAGAACCTCAGCTAGGATTTCTTTTGCTTTTGACACAGTCCACAGGAATCTGGGATGTGTATAATTCATAGGCACTTTTATTAATTCAAATCGTTCTGTAGCTTGAACGATCCGGAAGCAGCTTCCATTTGGTCAGAAATGAAGGTGCAGACGACTGAAGCTGGCTAGCGCAGCACCCTTCGACTTCGTAAGTCTTCACATGCTTAGGACAACTTTTCAACAAAATGATGGGGGACAGAAGGCAAGTGTAGCTGCACACCCAGAAACAGGGGGACCGTTGGGAAATCGGCAGCTTTACTTTATTCGGGGGCCCGGATGCTGTAAATGTGTGCATGTCCTTGTCACTTGAGGCGTGTTCTCAGGACACAAGCCTGTCCTTGTAAACATGCAGATGAGAGAACCGCTGCAAAAAGAAACTGCAGAGAGAACTCCACCCCTCAGCACGAGATAGAAACAAGAGCACCATTTCAGTGGGCAAGCAATGCAGAAAACTCGTGCAGCCCTACAACTTGAACCAAAGCGTCCTTGTGCCCATCACCCCCAATCCAGTGGGGCTGTGGAGAGGAAAAACTCTGATTTCTAAACCAAGCTGGCAAAAAATCGGTGCAGAGGCTGGCCCGAGACACCTCCGTGAGTTTGCCTCTCCCACTGATGCAGACAAGAAGTACTGTGAATAGAAAGCAGGGGCCGCCGCCTCACGAGATTTTCACGGGCAGACCCACGTGGCTGACTTACACACAGCACCCTCCACTCTCACGCAGTCGAACTAACAGACGATGCTCGTCTAAAATACAAACCGAGTGCTTGGACTAATGACTCTAAATGATTGACTAATTAATTATAGAAGCCAGAGAGGCAGCAGTGGGGGGTGGGAATTGACGGCCCACGCAGTGATGGATCCTGGGCTCCCCGAACTCGGGAGCAGGGTGCCTGCGGCCCTTGCACCGTCCTCTGGAGGGACGGCACCTACGGCTGCTTCCCGCGTGTATGGGATCAGGCCCCACTACTGGCGCTTTTGAGCACCACCAACGCAGCGGTCGGCCAGGAGCACCAGCCAGCTTGGTGAGCGGAGAGGGCCCTGGCCCTGCGAGGCGTCAGGAGTGGGGATGAGACAGTCACGGGCACGTGCTGCCGGTGACCAAGCTGGACGAACACGGCAACGTAGAAGACAAACCCAAGAAAGGGTATTTTCCTTCCTCTCTTGACGCCATGGGCCTATGGGGTCGGAAGGCCTGGCGTGACATCGCCGAGCAGTGGACTGTGACGTCAGCGAGCGATGGACTGTGACCTTCGCGTCCCTCGCTGCTTATATTCGGGCGCCGGCAGCCGCTGGCCCAGCCTGGCTCGTGCCTGGACTCCTGCCGAGCGTGCCTGCGAGGTCTGGAGGGTCGAGCGAGGCTGCTCCTGGTGCTGGGCGGCGCTTTGGGGGCTGCCGTCGGCAGCTCTAGGTGCCCGTCCCGGAGCCATCCCCTGCGTTTCCCCGGCCCTGCCTGGTTCAGGCAGCCGGGCACCGCCGGGCGCGCTTGCGGCAGCGGAGGTGAGCTGTGGGGGGAAGCGTCCCCACGGGGCGGCCGTGGGGCGGCCGTGGGGCTCGGGGAGCCGGGAGGGCGTCCTTCGCGAGGGGCCTGGCCGCTCCTGCCTCCCTTCCCCTCCCCGGCACAGCGAGTGACCGCGGCCTCTCTCCCTTTTGCAGCGTGTGACGCCAGTGGAGGGGAGCAGCTCCCCGTCCTTGGCTCTCCCCAGCCCGCCGCACGAAGGAAACATGGCCACGGAGACAGAGTGGTGCTGCCCCATCTGCTGCGACACTCATACAGATGTGGCATATGTCAGGCCCTGCCAACACCAGTTCTGCCTGGGCTGCATCCTGCGGTGGGCAGAGGTGAAATCAGTGTGTCCACTCTGCAGAGGACCAGTAAATATTCTCTGGTTTTCTGTGCGGGCAGAAAATGACTCTCTACAGTGTGTCATCACAGACCCTGAAGAGTCATCAGGTGACAGCAGCCAGGCAGCCACAGCTCCCAGCCACCTGGCTGAAAACAGCCCCCATCGTGCCGTGACATCTCCAGCTGAGCAGGGGTCTGCAGGGACAGAAGCTGTGGGTGGCCTCCTGCCCCAGGTCTGGGCAGAACTCTTCCAAAGAGAAGAGCATCATCTCCTGGACCCCGTGCTGCCCTGGCTGCGCCGGGAGCTGCAGGCAATATATGGGTCCCGGTGGCGGCTGGCACACAGGGTGGAGAGCCGCATCCTGCACGCCCTGTGCCTCCATGGTCCAGATCGTGTGGTCATGGTCCAGCTGTTGCAGCCTGTCCTTGAGGAACATACAGCACCGCTGGTCGATGGCATCATCGATATCATTGTGGGCCTGTGCAGCGAGGAGGCCGAGAGGCTGCTGCGCTCCGAGGCTGCGGGGCAGGGAGAAGACAGCCCTGCGGCCAGCTCCAGCTGCAGCTCCACCACTTGCAGCTGCACCAGCTCCAGCAGCTCCAGCAGCTCCAGCTCCACCACTTGCATCTGCACCAGTTCCAGGGCGGGAACTCCCAGCCCCAGCGCCTCCCGGGGGTCACCCCCGGCCCCGGCCCCGGCCCCGGCCCCGGCCCCGGCCCCGGCCCCGGCCCGGCCGCCTCCGGCAGCCCTGCAGGCTCCGCCGGGGAGGAGGAAGGCGGCACGTCGGGGGCCGCCCTCCGCGGGGCTCCCGGCCGCCCCCCGGCCGCGCCCGCCCCGGCAGAAGCCGGGGGAGGCGGCGGCGGCAGGTCCCTCTGCCCGGGGCTGCAGCCGCAGCCCCTCCGCTCCCGGCCGGGGCAGGGACCGCTCGCCTGGGGGGCCCCGGCGCCCCCCGAAGAGGAGGGCCCCCGGCCCCCGGGACGGTCCCCAGCCCGGCAAGAGGCCGCCCCGCCGGCGCTGAGAGCAGGGCTGCCGCGTGTCCCCTTTCCCAGGAAGGGGAAATAAACTCCTTTTTCCCTGACCCCGTCTCTGAGTGCTTCTTCCTGCCCCCCGCGCCCCACCGCGGGTGGCGCCCGCCTGCTGGGGGGCACGGCCGTGGGCCCCCGCAGCCCCAGGGCCGTGTCGGCGGCGCCTCCTCCCGCTGGGAACCCTGCTGCAGCCGCCCGCCCGCAGCGCAGCGGAGGCCCAGGGCAGAGCGGGCAGCGGGGAAGGTGGCTTGGCCGCAGGGCCGACGGGGACCCAACTGGGCATCACCCCCGGTCTCTGCTGGCGGTCAGTGGAACCGGTCGCGATGAGCTGCAACCCTGCCCCCTCCAGCACGTGCCTCTGCACCCCACAGCGGGTGACGAAGCAGGAAGCTCTCCAGGTGGGCTGATGTCTGTGCTGCTGGAGGTGTCTGCGCCTGCGCCAGGGTTTGGGGTTCGGGTCTGTGCGTGCAGAGCTCAGGTTCAGGCGTCTTTGGAGTCGGTGAGGCAGCCCGGTGTGGAAAGGAGTGACCCGCCAGCGAAGGGGCTGGATAATCCCCCGAGTTCCGCTGTTTCTCGCGTGGCTTGTGTTCAACAGCTGCTGACAGCACCAGCGCTTCAGCGCCGGCATCTGGCCTGCTGGTGTGCTGGAGGAGCGAGTGTCACAGCCGCTCTCCCTGCCGCAGAGGGCCCGTGGATTTGCGCCGCTGTAACTGTGGAGAACGTTCACAAGAGGGTGCAGAGACCTGATCTTTCTGCTGCTGGCTTCAGCAGCTGCCGTGTCGCGTGGCAGTAGGAATCACGGCAGCGGGCTCCTTTGTAGATGCCCCATTGCTTCTCCCCCAGAAAAGAGCCCTCGGAACTCTGCTTTATAACAACAGGCTCCTGCCTCCCTTGGCTGTGCCCTGGCATCCAGAGGAGCCCAGCTGCTGTCACGGGAGGCGTGAGAACAGACACAGATGCGGAAAGGTGCCTCTTAACAGATCTCATCCCTGCAGGGCGCAGAGAAGCAGTGCCTGAGGCGAACTGGTGCTTATGCCCTGGGAAATGCCTCGTCAGCTTTCTGCCCGGGTCTCTCCCGGAGGCTTTGCTTTAGGAGAGGGGTGACCTGGAATCCAGAGGACGGTCATTGGTTCTGACAGGGATGGACTTTCTTAACGTTGAACCCAGCCTCAACTCTCCCTCAGTGCCCTGAACTGCGTGAGAAACAACTTCTTGCTGTGTTTTGGGGAATGCAGGGGGACTGGTTTCAGCAGAGGCCAGACCTGAGGGTGAGAGCTTCTTCCACAGCTCTCCCACTTCCGCATTGCCAGCCGAGGAACTGATGGCTGCCCCGGCTGCAGCGTCTCTGTGCCACGGAGCAGCTCAGCAGTGGACACGAACGCACACGGGTCTCGTCAGAGTTATCACGCTGGGGGTGCTGGCTGTGCCAGCAAGCAAGGTTGGACAAGGAGCCGTGTGTGTGCCCTTAAGCCCAACTCCGTCGCTTTGGCAATGCCTCCAGGTGCCGTTACAAATGCACATCATCGGGGTCTTGGGAAGGCTCCCGGTGCAAAGTGCCCCCGGTGCCCTCCCCTGTCCGTGGGACCGGCTGTGGCTTAAGCTGCATAAGCAGAACCTGTGTCCGCGGCAGGGAGGAAAGAGGCGATGGCTAGATTACTGCCTGGCTCCCCAAAACACGACTTAGGGATACATTTTCACAACGAACGCCGGCCCTTTCCCCACTGCTTGCCACACACAGGGCTGTCACTTGCACCACCTCCCTCCCATCACAGTGGGACAGGACCACCTCCCGACCCTGCCCTTTGCCTCCGTGTCTTGACACTTGCTCCTGCTGCTGAAGTGCCGGGAGCTGCCGGCACCGGGGGCAGGCTGTGAGCCCATGCCAGAGCAAGCACCTCAGGCGGGGCTCCCACAGGCTCAGCTGCCGTGCCTCTGCAGATTCCTGCCAGTAATCCAGCAGAATTCCAAGGAGGACCTGACGCAGGCCAGACCTCCAGGCTGCCCAGACTTGCAGCTCCCTGCATGTGCCGCGCAGCCCTCAGGAATGGTACGCCCCAGGGATCTGCCAGTCCTCTGGCACATTTCGGGCTCTGGGCCGGGGCCGAAGAGGTGGCAAGAGCTGCCCACCGTCCCAGCCCCCGGCCCTGCCCGAGCCAGGGGAGACTAACGCTGCGTGTGTGCTGTGCGCGTGTCCTCCAGGGAACGGGCTCCCTCCGCGCGGAGAGGGCAGGGAAACGGCACCAGGTGCTGATGGCATCCAGGCGCAAAGAGGTGGAAGCGGAAGTGTGGCACCAATACCATGCCAAGAGAGCGGGGCAGCACATGGAGCGAGGCCAGGTATGGCATGCACTTGGCAGCCGCCAGCCAAAGGGCATTTCCCCGCCCTGCTCCCTGCGGGGGGAGCAGGGAAGGTCTCCCGGCAGTGCGCCAGGCAGGGGCCTTCTGTCTGCCCGCTGCCCTGCCCGCTGCCCTGCAGCAGGAGCCGTCGCGACGGCCCCAGGCCGAAGCGTGCAGCCTTGGGAGCGGCCCCAGGTGTTGGCGGCAGTGCTTTAGGAGAGCCTCTTCTGCCTTCGCAGACCTCCTGCCGCCACCTGTTCGAGGATCCCTATCGCCCTCCCCACCTCCTGAGAAAGGCCTACGCCGAGAAGCTGAAGGAGAGGCTACAGGAGAAGGAGAGCTGCCAGAGGCCTGCGAGGCAGATGGCGTCCGAGGGGCGGGCAGGGCTGCACCCCCCGCAGACAGCGTGGGAAGTGTAAGTGTGCGCAGGTCCTGCAGAGGCCGAGGAAAGCCTTGGGCAGCTCCCAGCGCTGGAGGTGGCCGGGCTGGCCACGAAAGGCTGGCTCGGCTGGCTGGGCTCTGCCTTCCCAACGGCGGCAGCCCGTGCTTGCCCTCGCCGCGCAGTGACTCGCAGGCAGCCAGCCCTCAGCTGCCGCGCCCGCCCTGTCCCGGGTCTCGGCCCTGCCCGGCTTCACCCCCGGCTGCTCTGCGCTCTTCTCGCTGCAGACTGGTTGGGGCACGAGGGCCCACGAGACGCCACCCGGAGCAGCGGGCTGGGCTCGGCCGCTCCTCTGAGAGCTACGGGCCTGAGCCCGGCGCTGGGGCGCTGGGGCGCTGGGGGCCCTTCTCCCCGGCCACAGAGCTGAGGCCCTTTTCTGCTGTGTCCTTTAGCAAGGGGGAGAAGACGAGGCTGCTGGAGCGCCGCGGGAGGGCCCAGGGACTGCCCGCCATGCCAAGGAGCTGCGAGCAGCCCCGAGGAGCTGTCACGGCGTCCACCCTTTCCAGCCGGAGAGCTGCCAGCAACGGGTGGCAGGGGCGAGGAGCGCCTTTCCAAGGGGAACGTGCCAAATAAAGGCTGCTGGTGCCTGGGCCCAGCCAGCGTGGCCGTGCTGCTGCCTGCCTTGCCTTTCTCTGCGGCCACGGGCACGGGAGGGGCCCCGCAGCCCCCTGCTCGGAGGGGTCTCTGGGCAAATGGCCAGAGGACTGGTCCTGCCAGCCGGTCACCACAGGCCATGCGACCAGGAGAGCGGTGTCCCTTCCAGGACATGGGCCTCAAGGTCTTCAGAGCACAGCTTCTCTGCATCTAAACACCACTTTTCATGGATGACCAGAGCTCCGTGGCTGGTCACATCACTCTTAGAGCAGACTCACACTGCCAAAAGAAAATGGTGGGCCTGATGCTCCTTGAACGGCTACACTCCTTAGATGAGCCCTTGGCTGACCGTCAAGAACTGTCCAATGACCTTTGCAGAATGTTTATTCATTTAGGAAGGAGCATAACTTTTGAAAAAGCCCTTTTTTTGCCAGGTAAAGCACTGCACACAGGAGAAAACCATGATTTGAAAGGGTAAAAGAGCACTAGGAGCAGTATGTGCAACTAAGCCGGACATGTCTGGAACATGAGGTGACTCTTGCCTCCCAATTTGTCCACTGTTTGCTCAGGCCTTGGCAACAGCCGCTCTGAACCCTTGTACTGAGCACTGAGCAGTATAAGTGCTCTGCTGCTACTGCAGTGTTAGCAGTATTCAGCCTGCACGTTCTTTGGAGCTCAGACCAACCTCACAAAAGGGAGCAAATTCCAAAATGTGTCTTCTGGCATCCTCAGAAAACTACAACACAAGCGGAATTGCTGGAAAGTTGGGATGAGTGTCGTGAAGGAAGCGGTAGACTGGATTGAATAGAGTATGCACAAGTCCATGGGACCCTGGAATAGGCCTCCCGTGGTCCTGAGCGAACAGGCAGATGTCATTTCCACGCCAGCCTCTGAAATGTCACGGCAGTCAGGCAAAGACCCCGGTGACTGGAAAAAGGGAAACTGCACACATTTTCAAACGAGGTAATAAGGAGGCCCCTGGGAACTGCTGAGCACTCAGCCTCACCTCAGTGCCTGGTAAGGTCATGGAACAGATCCTCCTGGAAGTTATGTTGAAGTTATACGTGAAAGTCCTCTGCAGCACCTTGGCCTGAGTTGCAGCAACAGAGCTGCAAAGTCCTTCCTCGCCCTGTTACACTAGAGAGCGTGAGCAGCTGCTCTTGCTATGCGGTTGCACAACAGGAGAGATCACAAGAAGAGTCTCTTCTTGGGTGCACTGATTGCAGCATGTCAGATTAAACAAACTATTCCAAGCATGTGAGAGCTCTGTTCATGACAAGCTGCTGCAGTGAAGCTTTGTGTGCTGGTATTCCAGACATCTTAGTTTGAGCTGTTAAACACCTCACACCAGCTTGGTTATGCAGCTTTATAATTATACATGGTTTGCTTGCTAACAAGAAGTCAACTGTTAAGGCCTTGAGAATGAATCCTGTTTCATTCATGTGTACCCCAGCACGTTTGGGGTTTTTTGAACCTGCTGTGTATTACTGTCCATTTGTCAACATTAAACTTTTTTCACCATCTGTCAGGCCATTTGCAGAGCAATTCCAAATCCTTATTAAATCTGTTTGAAACTGGCTTAAGGCTCAGCATTTCACTTTCTCCATCAACACTCCATGGAGGTGATCTGCACAGAAGAAAACAACAGGGGCTTCAGTTCCAGTCCCCTTCGAGACCTACTTTAATACTTGGCCCAGCTTGAAGAGGTCCTTCAGTATTGTGCTGTCTTCTGTTTTATGGACCATTACCTTATTGGGTCTTTTAACTGGGATCCTCACTACCGAGTGTTGCGCAGAAGCTTGGCAGAAAGTGAAACTTTTTAAAGTTCAGATATTCTACGCTATTATGTGAGCTGTTCATCTGTCTCAGCAGTGCTAGCAGGGACATAACTTCCTGTTTGTCTTGAAGCTATTCCTGAGGTTTTGTTTAAGGCCTTCCAAATCACAGCAAATGGCTCTTCTAAACTTATTGAATACTAACTTGTGAATTAAACTACACATATACGTGTCTGTGGCCGAAGAGATGAATTAGAAGCAGAAATGAGGAGTTTTCTTTTAGGTATATTATGAGAACAAATCCAAATTGCTGGCAGCGTGTCAAGCTTGAAAGAAGATTTGTTCATTCACACATAAAGGACTGCAAGTTACCCAGATAACGGAAAGGAGATTTTCCTCCTTTCTATCATTCCCATGGTTTTTCCCTTTTAATAAATTTGTTCTTGAGTTGGCTTGATTTAGCCAAGCAAAAACATGATAGAAGAATTTATTTTGTCACAGTTGGTGTCCAGTCAGGCAAGACAAAGCAAAATAACATGCAGGGGAACTAGTTCAGCTTTTTTAGCTTGGGCTGAAGAGTGTTGCCTCTGCATTGGTTCTTACCTTACCTTCCTCTTTTAGGTCACAAGACAGCTTTAAATCTGAGCAGGGAAAGTAAATGGATGTTACCGGGAATTAGACTTTCATAGGAAATGCTGAGAGACAAACTGTCTTTTAAAGCTCTGTGTGTGTGTGTGTTGGATGTATTTCTCATGCAGCACAAAACTCAGACATTCATTTACTCAGCAAGTGAAATCATTACTTAATTTGATCATTGACTGTTTCCTTGCTTTTCCCTGGATGTGGGATGGGGCTCTGCCTTGGGAGCTGAGGCTTTAAGGATGCTGAGATGCGTGGAGTTGTGACTCTTAGTGGCCAACAAAATGAGCAATCAAAGAACTGGAGGGAGAGTCCTGGGAAACTCCAGTTGTTTCTGAACACGCGTGTAAGTAATATTGCATCAAAACTTTGTTAGGAATTCCCAGGGAAGCTGAGGTTGCACAAAGGCCTGTTTAGGAGAAAATGTCTGTCGACAAACTACAATAAACTGTACATCCTTTTTCACTTTGGAGTTTGGTTGGGAAGAATCCCATCAGTTTTCTCAGGGGCCAGAAAATGCACAGACCAAGGAAGTTCTATAGGAAAACCCAGCGTTTTCTTTTAAAACTTTGACTTTCCCTTTCTTTGTCATGAGAATGAACATTCAAAGCAAAATTCTAAGTTAATGGATGATGTGTAGAGAAATCTTTCGCTTGCCATGTGAAATCTCAGTCTTGAGATAAGGGCCTGTTGCGTTCTCAGGGATGAAGAAGGTTTTTAATGCATGGTAAAATATGAAAGTGATATCCTTAGATCACTTCAGGGTAGAGGAAAATTACCATTTTTAGTGCACATGTATTGTCGGAAGTCAACGTTATTCTGCCTTGCTGTGGTGTGATGTTTTAGGATATTGACAAAATGCTGGGTACTTTTCCAAAGCTTTGCTTGAAACTTGGCATCATTTACATTCATCGCCAAAGTGCTTCAATTCATTTACGGTTAGAAAAAAGAAGAAAACCAAAACTTGGCATCATTTACACTCATTGCCAAAGTGCTTCAATTCATTTACAGTTAGAAAAAAGAAGAAAAACAAACCAAAACAAAACAGACCAACTTCTTCATCGCTATGTTCATATGCATAACTGGCAATCCAGTGGTACAGTATGTCAGTGGTTTCAGTACCATAAAGACCTGCACACGAGCCAACTCCCACACATTGTGCTGCCTTAATTTGACTCTTATAAGAGGAAACAACACATGCCTGCGGAGAGACCGAATGACTGCAAATGTGAAAATCATGAACCAGAGCCTCTGGAGAGCAAGAAGCATTCGGGCAGGGAGTACTGGTAGGGAGCAGGCAGGAACTTTTATGAAGGAGAAAAAATAGTCAAATGAAGGAAGCCTTTTCCTTTCAGCCACAGATATGCAGTGCTTGTACCTAACCAATTGCATTTAACCCTCTCCATGATTTTAAAATACTTTGAGGAAAGGTGTCCAAACATAGGTGTAGTCATCAGATACGCAGCATTCCTTTAACCTGTCTCAGGGAGAACGGAAAGCTGGAAAATAGCATACCGTCCCAGTGCCACCTGGTTCTGTATGATAGTGTAAGATCCGTAAGGTCTTCTCCGCCACTGCCAATTCCTATTTGTACATCCAGAAAGCTTGCTCTGAGGGAAGTGGGGGGAAGCAGTCGCTTTACCAACTCCTTGTTAGAACGTGAAGCTGCCGCAAGTTGCCTGCTCTTTGTGACTCCGCAGGGAGAAAGCAGCAGCTGAACAGGGTCCTGTTAAAGACAGGTGAGCTCAGGGGCCTGTTGCCCACTGTGACCAACACCTCACCCCTGGGAAAAATGGTAAGTTGAGTGAGCATGACAGCCGTCCCCTGAATGCCCTCCGACAACGTGGGGCCCTGCTGTTCAGGTTGTCCCAGAGCAAGAGAGATTTTTTCTGCCAGCCGTGCCCTGTGAGGAGAATAATGGACTCCGGCAACTCTGTAAGAGTCATAAATCCAAGACGTTTGTTGCCGATACAAGCGCGCTGTTTATATATCCTCCTAGCAACTGATCACACGTAAACAAAAAGCTTGATGGGTTACATGCATTCTTCACACGCTGTCCATGCGCCTAAGGCTAACATCTGATTGGTCACTACCCTCTGTCCGTAATACACCAGACAGCTCATCGGCTACAAGTCCGTTACTGCTATCCTAGGCCTATTGGTTCATTAAATCTCACACGCACAAACACAATGTTCTATGCACCTTTAGCTCAAGGTAGAAAACTCTCCACTGTTTAAGAAACGGCCAGATGTTTTCCATTAACTGTCGCCTTGCATGTTTTCCTCAGACAAAGCTCGGCATCCTTGTCTTGTTTTTCTGCATTCCTGTTTGCTAGTCCCGAGGCTTCTGGCCGACGAAGGTCCAGATGTCCTCATCATGCACCAGCTGTACAGCGCGCTCAGTTCTTCTTCCTCTTTTCGCGTCCCTTTGGCGATGTAGCCAAAGACTTGCTCTTGTCCAGCGTTGCCATCGTCCTCCAAAAACGATCCCACAGCCCTATGGGTTTTTCTTTCCAGAGATTTTTTTCCCAGCCCTTTTTCAGTGCGCACCATTTTAAACAGCAGCTGCCAACCACTTCCTTTCAGCACTGCCGCGATTGGAAGAGGCAGCTCAGTACTCATTTTTTTTTTGCCACTTCTCACGGTTGTAAGCTTTCCATTAAACGTGCAGCTTCCTTTTTCCAGAGTGAAAATTCTTGTCTGCGGGCTTTTCCAGGGTAGTCTGTGTCTTGTTGTTTGTTTACTGGAAAGTCTGAGTGGACAACTGCATTTATACATGTGTGACTTGCAGATTTTACACAACAGAAACAAAGAAGGAGGATGCAGTTTTAGTGGTGTGAACACGGTTATTGGAATATGAATACAGTATTAGTGGTAGTGTGGCATGGTGTACACAGTATGTGGCAGCCCAAACGTAATACTGGTTCAGTGACAGCATCTTTTGTCTGTAAACAAGACCTAGGAGGCAGAGTGGCTTCCTCTTTTCCTCTCACATCCCGTGGTGGTCTGTAGACTTGCCATGCACTTCAGCCCTTACCTTATGGTCCATGTGAAGGTGTTTCTACTGGGTTTTTTTGGAACTTTTCCTCTGGGGTTTTCGGATGGCAAAAGAAAGAGAACCTGAGACTTAACAAGTGACAGTACTGCAGTTTAGTAAGTTTAAAGTAGTGGGTACAGATAACGGGTTTTTATGAGAATGTTTCGAGCTATCCAGCTTCAAGAGGAAATCAAGTTTTATCCGCTGGCTCTGACGAGCAGGCTGGGGAGATATCACTGAAAATAACTGCTAGAATGTAGAGCTAAATCATGCACAGACATAAATTTACAGTTTTGGGTAGCGGAGGCGAATAATATAATATCTGCATTGAAATGTGTTGCATGCCTTTTAAAAAAAAAAATGAAGCGGAAAAAAAGTATTTACAGAGAGTTACCAACAATTGTCACATTTCAATTTCCTCATGAATGGTTTTATGGGCTGCACTCGTGGAAACACCTTTTTAAAGGGAAGGTTAACATGGTTATGTCAAATACAAACTGGATATTTTGTATAATGTAATGTTATGTGTACCTAACCCATACAATTTACTAAGCGTTCTTTCTGTTAAATAAAGTGAATATAACAGTGCCACTGCAGTCTTTGACGAAGCAATAAGCCAGTTGTCAGGTGGATAAACTTTGAAGCCAAAGGGAAGGAACAGTCTTGTATGAATGGGATACCACATGAACTATGCAGCTTGGGTCAATATGTATACATATTTGTGTCTTTGTCTGTTTAAAAATAAATAGCTGTTTGTGCACTGAATGCAAAGTGAAGAAGTACAAGGGTGTACTGGTTTTGGCCAGGATGGAATTATAATTTCTTCATAGTAGCTTGATTAGGTCTAGGAGCAGTATGGTGCTTATCTGTCACCCGGGGTTAAACCACAACACAGGGAGACAGTGGAAATTATTATGCCAGGACGGCCAATGCACACTTCCATAGAAAAGGCAACATATCATGCTTGTGGAGAAAAGTTTCAACTACAAATCTCACTTTTATTTGTTCAGTAGTGTAATAAATAAGCTAAAAAAGCAAAATGTCCCATAGTGTGGCCACTACAACCACTTTGCTAAGAAAATTCTCCAACACTTTTGACTTATGAGAAAAATAGTTGTGAATCATCCAGAAAAATTTTCCGTACCTCTGTCATAAAGAATTAAAAGAGAAAGATAAAAGGAGATCACACCTAGGCATTCAAATCCTACCATATGATACGATGAGGAAGAATGTCTGACTTATCTGAAAACTATTTTTTTGCATCTAATTGCTGCCACATGATGACTGTCTAAGCTGAGTATATTCTACATAAAGCTTCTCCCAAGTATGTGCTTAAAATGAGAGACACCGTGTCTATGTGATCAGAAGGAGATAATTCTAACTCACTCTCTTTGCATAGAAAGTATACTTGCCCTTTGGGTTAAGAAAGTATGTTTTGATGTGAGACATATGAATCTAATTCTACGACTCTATTTTTCAGGTAATCATAGGTGAAACACAGGGAAACTGAATTGAATTCACCTTTGAATAAGTGGGAAAGCAGAAAAGTTTCTTTGTTCATCGCTACCGCACTCTTTCTCCATTCCTTTAGTGTGTATTTACAATATAGTTTTTTAAACAGGAAAGTAAATCAAGATTGTAGAATGCTGCTGTATGAAAAACATGATCAAATTCAGATCCCTTTTATGGTAGGATGAACGACAGCTAAAAGTCATCAACATACTTATTCCATAATGCAATCTATCTTAAAATCCTAAAAACCCATTATGTAAATTGGGCTAGTATATGAATGAGAAATGTTTTGAAAAACTTCAACTGTTTAAAAAAACCATCTTTTCATTTCAGAAAAGAAAGTTTATACGATGAGTGTATCTGTTTATGCTTATTAATTGACAGTGGTTCCTCTGAACCCGCCAGGGGTTTCTTATTCACAATATAAAATTCATCATAAGCATTAATCTTTACAACATTGGATTGAAAGTATTTACTATTCACCTTCTGGATCTGGCCTGCATTAATGATACTGATGAAGTCAGTATTTTTCAGAGAAGATATAAACTTGGAGTTCCAAGTGATAATGACTCTCCTGGATTTCATGATTCTCTGGACTCTTGGACAATTTCACTTCAAACAGTTGTTTTAGGACCATCTAATTTTTTTCCTTTTCTGAAAGAATGTCCTTTGTGGACATCCTTGGAACTGGCTTGAACACTCTGGTGGCCTTCGGATTATAGGATGATCGGCTATGATTCAGTATCTCCTTGAAATGCTACTTGTTTTTGAAGAACTACCATGTTTTAAAGTAGGAGTTGTTGCCTGTCGAATAATGATGACCCAAGCTATTTAGGTACAATTTTAGTGTTTATTGGACACCTGAATTATTTTTCTTGCTGTCCTGGGTTGAGTGAGTGGTGGAGTTTTTTGGTGGCAGGGGAGGGGGCTATCGGGGCGGGCCCCTGTGAGAAGCTTCTCGAAGCTCCCCCAGCTCCACGTCAGATCCACTTCTGTTTGGGAAATTGAGCCAATCGGCTGCGCCTCTGCGATAACGTATTTAAGAAGGGACGTGGTGATGGGCAGTCGGACTTGTGAGGAGGAGTTGCTGCAGCTGCATGAACACCAAGGTCAGTGGAGGAACGGAGGAAGAAAGGAGGGGGGAGGTGTGCCGGAGCAGAGACCCCCCTGTATCCTGTGGTGAGACAGCAGGGCGCCCCCCTCCCCCCCCCCCCCCCCCCCCCCCCCCGCCACCCATGAAGATCTACGGTGGAGCAGACATTGATTTACAGCCTGTTGTTCCTGCTCAGCTGATCAAGGTTCTGTGCCTGAAGAAGGCCGGGGTCTCATGGGAAAAGGCAGCCCCGCTGCTGTAATTCAGCACTGGGAGGATTGCAGCATGCGGGGGTGTCCCACGCCGGAGCAGCTCGGGAAGGGCTGCAGCCGTGGGAGAGAATCCAGTCGGAGGAAGTTAGTGACCCATGACGGAGCAGTGTGGGGAACGCTGCGGCCCATGGGAGGAATTCAAGTCGGAGAAAGTTTGTGCAGGACTGTCTCCTGTGAGAGGGGGACCACGATGGAGCAGGGGGAACAAGTTTCGGACACTCCCCTCACCGAAGATGAAGGAAGTGGCAGCACTGACTGCACCCCCCATTCCCTGCCCCTGCGCCACTGGGGGAGGAGGTAGAGATATCGGGAGCAGAGCTGAGCCCGGGAAGAAGGGAGGGGTGGGGGGAAGGTGTTCTCAAGATGTGGCAATGCTTCTCACTGTCCTACTCTGTTATGTGTTTTTAGTGTCTGTAATAAATGTATGTTCTTTTTTTTCTTCCCCTAACGAGTCTGCCTTTTGCTCGTGATCATGAAAGGGGGATTTTCCCCCATCCCAGTCCTATCTTGAACCCCAAGCCTGGCTCTCTGTCCCTTCTCATTGCCGGAGGGGAAGGGAGAGAGAGGTGCTGCGTTGTGGTTGGCTGTCAATCAGGCCTAAACCACGACACTTGCCCTGATTTTGTTGCTAATTTCTAAAGAAACTTTCAGTTTCCTCAGAAAATGCATGTAAATTTTAAGTATAAAATAGTTATGAGTTTGTAGTGTACTCTATCAGCTGACAGATATTCTCAGATATAGTCTTGTCTCACTATTTACTGAGGCTTATTTCATCATGTATACACAAGCATCAAATTAAGAAAATCAGTTTTTCAGTTCCAGCATATTTCTAAAATAGTATTTTAGTTTACTCATTGTTCATATATGAAGTTTATTGTTGTCACATTTGTCAGTTATTATTTATTAAATTGCTGTCAGATGCTTGTACGCTCTATGAAAAGTCTGAATGTCAGCTCTGAAGTATAATGTTTTTAGCATATCAAACAGTGGCAGTAAAAGGCAAACAGAAATCCTAAAAGAGTTTTTAGTATCCTTAATAAAGCTGTTGGCTGCATCTTTGTTAACTAAAATAATGAGTAGTTATAATGAGATTTTGATCAGGTTTAGCCAAGCTGTTTGAATCAGGCAAACTACCGTAAAGCCATTTACTTCAAAGGGAACACTTCTAATTCTTCTTAATGTTCCTGCAGACTGTGATGTTTATAACCAGACATTGTTGATGGTAGAAAAACATGTACATAATTGCATTTTTCTGTAAACATTTCACCAGGCAAATGCATTGGTAAAGAGGATGACTGGAGCACGAAATAAAAGTAAAATATAATCTTCACAGAAGTTTAATTTCAAATAACTAGCAAATTCACCTGATCCTCCTGGTATGATCATGACTAAGTATGAATTTTACCTGCCCTCATCTAGCAATTGAGCCACTGTAAACCTCCTTCGCATATGCCCTAAGAGCAAATTAACACATTAGATTAACCAGTCTTGGAGGTTATAAAGTTAAGATACACATACGGAAAAGAGACACAACACTTCACCTGATCCGTTTTATTCAAGATGGAACAGTGCTAACAGAGTGCACTGGTTTGGCTGAGTTAATTTTCTTCTCAGTAGCTCGCATGGTGCTATGCTTTGGCTGTGTGGCCAAAACGGTGTGGATACCACAGGGATGTTTTAGCTGTTGCTGAGCGGTGCTTGCACAGTGCCCAGGCCTTCTCTGCATCTCACACCACCCAGCCAGCGAGGAGGCTGGGGGTGCTCGGCAATGTGGGAGAGGACAGAGCCAAGAGGACAGAGCCAAGAGACCTGACCCCAACTGACCAGGTGGATACCCCAGACCATATGGTGTTGTGCTCAGCAATAAAGGCTGTGGGAAGAAGGAGGAAGTTCAGCGTTAAGGTGTTTGTCATCTCCAATCACTGTCACATGTGACAGAGCCTGTCTATAGAACAACCAATATAGAAAACAGGATTAACTTAAAGCCCTTTGTTCTCTTGTAAGTAGGGGGGTTTTGTTGTTTTGCTTTTCCTGCTGTTGCTTTTAGTACGAATCTTAAAAAAATCTTTCAAAAGTGTGCTTCTTTAGAGTGTTGTCGGTATAATATTCAAGCAATAAAATCTGACTGTGAGGCATTGATTTTCCTTTTCATTTCACACACGGGGTATTGGAATGAATCACACTGTAATTAAAATGGGTTTCTTTCACTGAACAGAAACAAGGGAATTAAGAAATTTCTTTATATTGCTATTTTCACCACAAAGAATTGTAAAACACTTTTAATCTGCTGTATGGGAGAAAAATCAGTGACTGTTGGAAGTGTAAGGTAGCAATTTTAACCAAAACAACCACGTAACAGCTCAGCACTTTCAAGGGTTTAACTGAAATCAAGGAGAGAATTCAATCATGTGAATTATAGTTTTGAAAAGTGAAAAAAGCAACACACCCCAAACCAAAGTAAAACAAAACCAAAACCCTCTTAAGTTTTTAAAACAAAAACTAGTCTTTATTTTTTAATATAGATTTTTAATTTATTTTTTTAATTGCCCCTATGTTGTTTTTTTTTTTTTTCACTGTAGTATCTTTTAGGCAGAAAATTCCTTCTGCTCTTGATATACCTAACTCAAGGGTAGCACAATTCCCTTTTTTTAGGGTAACCGGGGGAAAAAAAAAAAAAAAAAAAACAAGACAAAACAAACCACACTTAATATATGCACACAACTGTACACAAAAACATGACCTTTCAGTAGCCAAATATATACCATGTTCATCTTGGAGCAGGATTTCGGTACCATTAAACAAGGAAGTACAATATGATTATTTTCAATAATGGCATCAGCTTGGAATCTTAACTTTCACTAGAATGCAGGGTTAGAAGTAATAAACTACTGAGCATATTCTTGAGTTAATACAACTAAAAAAAAAGAAAAAGGAACTCTGTAACGGGGGTTAGTGAACTGGCTCCTGCCTTAAAAGGGTCGTCAGTGGTTTTCAGATCGCTATGGATGGTAGAGGCAAAGAAAGACAAAAGCTGGAAAATGTGGAAAGAAACTTAACTCTGATGAAAAGACAATGAGATTTGCATGAGTCTAGCACAAGCTTCATTTTGCTGTTACTCTTGGGTTGTTCAGGAAGGCTCCAGATTAGAAATAATGTGTTGATGGAAACTTTCAACTGCAACCTAGGACCTAGGATGTTGGGTTTTTTTAGTGCTCTCTGGTCATGTCCCGTAAATCAACGAATACTCTTAAGGAGCTCAAAATGGGCGAAGTGATAGGAAGAAGTAGGAGCTTAGGTGGGAATGCTGCTCCAGTGATGAAGAAAATGAGATCATTTGGTACATACATTTTGCAAAGGGAAGCTTCTGAACTGCTAAAGATGTGCTGTCTCGTGGAGCAAAGCTGCGGGTCGCTTCCCCCTGCGGCCTGGGCTGGACCTCTCCAGCCCCGCTCCGAGTGCGCGAAGCCCCTTCGGCATTAATGCGCGTTCCTTCCAGGAGTATCTCGGAGGGCAGCCGAGGCGGGCTGAGTTGAGATGCGCAGGCGGGAGTGTCAGCGCCGCAGGCTGAGGTGCCCAGTGGGGCTGCCCTGCCCGTGCAGCGTGGGGAGGGTGCCCGCAGCCCTGTGTGACACGGCGCGGTGTCACAGTGGGACACCCGCATCACAGCGACAGCTCCCTCTCCCCACCGTGCCCCCGGCCACACTCCCTGGCGAGGCCTGGGCAACGCCAGGGCTGCTCTCGCCAGCGCTCTGCTCCGCAGGAGCTGCCCTGCTGCCAGGAGGAGGCGAGGGGAGGCCGCGGGAGAGCCTTGGAGACGCTGCTTGGGCAGTGGCGACCAGGAGGAGGAGGAGGAGGAGGAGATTGGAGAAGGAGGAGGAGGAGAAGGAGACGAGGAGCAGAGGGGTTTTGGAGCAGGACGCGCACCGCTTCCCCAGATGCTGCAGTGCAAGGGGGAAAGGATGATTAAGTACCTGCTCTTTAACCCCTTGGGGCCTGAGGATCTCCCAACCCTCAAGGAGCTCACCACCAGAGGTAAGGCCCCAGGGGGCCCTTGCAGGAGCGCTGTGGGAGCCAAGGCGAAGGGGACGTGAGCTCTGGAAACGCTGAGCCTGGGGATGGGGCTGTAGCAGGGCTCTTCTGGAGGGGACCGGCAGCTGCAGGGAGAGCCCTGCCCGATGGAGACTTGGGCCTTGAGGGTGGCTTTGGTAGCTCACGCTTCTAGCTACCTCTGCTCACATGAAAGGGCGGGATCCCCTTCCCCAAAACACTACCGATGCCTGCCTGTCCTCCCCAGGCCCATCACGGGCACAGGGCAGGCTTCTTGGAGGCTGGGGGCAGTCAAGAGCGCAGCTGGGCAGCCCCGGCAGCGCAAGGGTTTGCTCTGGGCAAGGGGGCTTGAGTGCATGCCACTGTCGCCTCCGTGGGTAGGGGCTGCTGGATGCGTGGCCGTTGCTGACTCAGAGCACGGCGTGCCTTTCCTTTGCTTTCCAGAAATCCAGCAAGTCTGGGCTGGCACATCTAGGTACATCCGGAGCCAGCTCTTGCAGAAGAAGGTGAGCCTTGCCTCCTGCCCGTGCCCCGTCCTGCCCCGCTGGGCCTCCCGAGCAGGGCACAAAGCACCACCCCAAAGGCGACACGCGAGTCATCTGGCAGCCTTCCAGCCTCTGCGCAGCCCTGACAATGCTCCCTCTTCTTGCTTGTGTTTTCAGGCGGTGGAGATCGGAATTGGGACATTTGCAATTGTCCCGGTGCATGCCACGGTGGGAGAGGACGAGGTTTTGCCTGTTGAGAGACCTGTGTTCCAGCTGAGCAGGTTTCTGAAGAAATTCTACAGCCTCAAGCACGCAAAGACCCAAATTCCTGGTAAGAAGACGGGCGTGGCCCCTGTCCAGCTCTTGCGTTTGGCTGGGTGCTGACGTGGTGCCGTGACACAGCTGAGCAAAGGCTCTTCCAGCGTGGAGAGTGCTGAGCGTGGGCACGCGTACGGCAGCCCGGCACCCTGCCCCTCCCCGGGCAGCCAGCCTCATCTCCCCAGCTCACCCTACGCTCCAGCTGGTTGCTCGCAGCAGGAGGCAAAGCCTCTCTGTGCCTTCTCCTGTCCATCAGGGCCGCTCTGGAGACGTGGCCGAAGCTGAAAGGGGAGCGCGCTCTGGCAGGGCGCTGCCCGAGGGCTGGGCGCTGATGGCACCTCGTCTCAGGGTGGGCTGAACTGTGCTGGGAGTGACTTGGTTGCTCTGCGCTTGTTTCCTAGACAAGACCCAGTTTGTTCAGCTGGACTTTAAGCAGATTGCTGCAGAAACCCACTTCCGCCCGGAAATCGTGGAGCAGTGCGTACACGAGACCCTGCTTCTCTTCGCCGAGGCCCTCCAAGAAAACAAGGAGGTGGAACTCTCCTTCAAGGGCATCGGCATCCTTGCTGTGCGAAAAAAAGTGGTCAGCATGACCTTCTTGGACGAGTGCCTGCTGGAGCTGGATGGGACAGGGAACATGCTGGCAGCTCTTCTCGGGGTGAGCTTGTCATTTCTCTGGGGCTGCTCCTCGTGCCTCTGTGGCAATGCTGTCAAAGCTCTCTCCAGCTGCTTTCTCTTGGCTGCTGTCGCCTGCCTCGCCGCCTGGCCTAGACACGCTCCCCGTGAGCTAGGCCGTGTCTCAGGAGCACCTCGGCCCCTTCAAGGGAGGGGGCTGATGGCATCAAGGGAGAGGGTGGTGCGAGGCTTTCGGAGAGGCAGCTTTGTGTCTTTGAGCAGCGAGACGGTTTGTGAGCAACCGGCATGGGCGTCTGCTGACGTGTCCCTGTCCCCTTGCAGGACCCTAAGATGATGAGGATCGTGGCCTTCGCGGGCAAAAAACGATTTTAGTCGTCGCAGTCGAGACACGGTCATCACGCTGCCAAGGTGAGCAGGATGGCTTCTGCAGCCCCTGGCTGGTCAAGGGAGCAGCTGCTGAGCCCCCGAGGCGGGGGCACCCTCTTGCTGAGGCTCCTCTCCTGCCAAACTCGGCAAGACCAGCTCCTTCCCAGGAGAAGAGCTTCCCGGTCCGTGGTTGCTGGCTGCTCCCCAGCTTGGAGAGTGCCAACGCAGCGATCAGTCCGCTCTCGATCTGTGCTGAGAGAGCGAGAGAGGCGGGAGGGTCTGTGGGGCAGCAAGGAGGGCGTGTGCTGGGATCATCAGCTTTCGGGCAGGAAGGCGAGGGAAGCAGCGGCAGAGGCTGAAGGAGGACGTGGGACCCCTCGGGCCCCACAGAGACCTGTGGCCTCCAAGGACTCGGCAGTGGCTCCCACAGATGCCTGCCAGCAGTTTTTAGTCTCAGCCCGCAAGGGAGCGGGGTGGCCTTTTGCCCAGCTGCTGCCTTCTTGTTTCCAGGCTTGCATTCGAGATCCCCCACCAAACATCGGTCCCCACGATTTCTCTGAAGCCCACGAGAGATCTGGCGCCCTGGGGCGGGGGTGCCCGCAGAGGTAAGGTCCCAGCCGAGTGCTGGCAGGGGGCTGTGGGTGCTCCTCACGTCCTCCCGAGGGCAGGAGAGCCAGGGTCACTGTGCGAGTTGTGCGAGAGGAGAAAGCAGCTCTGTGAGCCTGCGCAGCCGTCCTAGTACGCGCGGGTGACCCGTTTGGGAAGAGGCTCTGAGCTGGACAGCCCCTCATGGCGAACGGCAGCCAAGGGTTCTGCGTCCCATTTTGCCCTGGGCGCTGCCTTCCAGCAACTCTGCCTGGAGCTGTGACCGGGCCGAGCCCGCGTAGCTCTGGCAAGCCACGCGTTTGGCTCTGAGGAGGAAATCTCTTCTGCGCTGGGGTCGTTGCTTCTGCCCAACTATCAAAGATGCTCTTGTGCTCTTCTCTTGCCTCCTGCTCGCAGTGAGTGTGCTGGATCCAGTGTTCCTGGCTCAGCGGAGGGTTTCTCTAGCCAGACAGCAGGTGAAGGAAGGCGAACAGGCTACAGCCAAGGAAGCTGGCCCAGGCAGGTGAGCCTCCTGGAGAAGCGGTGGGGCTGGGGGCATGGGGGCACACTGTGCCCTTGTTGTAGTGAGAGTGAGATGTTTCCCGTGGCCGGGGGTGCCTGTGCTGGGGAGAAAAGGCCCCGGAGACCTTGTCCTGCTCGACACTTGCTCCTCCTGCTGAAGTGCCGGGAGCTGCCGGCACCGGGGGCAGGCTGTGAGCCCATGCCAGAGCAAGCACCTCAGGCGGGGCTCCCACAGGCTCAGCTGCCGTGCCTCTGCAGATTCCTGCCAGTAATCCAGCAGAATTCCAAGGAGGACCTGACGCAGGCCAGACCTCCAGGCTGCCCAGACTTGCAGCTCCCTGCATGTGCCGCGCAGCCCTCAGGAATGGTACGCCCCAGGGATCTGCCAGTCCTCTGGCACATTTCGGGCTCTGGGCCGGGGCCGAAGAGGTGGCAAGAGCTGCCCACCGTCCCAGCCCCCGGCCCTGCCCGAGCCAGGGGAGACTAACGCTGCGTGTGTGCTGTGCGCGTGTCCTCCAGGGAACGGGCTCCCTCCGCGCGGAGAGGGCAGGGAAACGGCACCAGGTGCTGATGGCATCCAGGCGCAAAGAGGTGGAAGCGGAAGTGTGGCACCAATACCATGCCAAGAGAGCGGGGCAGCACATGGAGCGAGGCCAGGTATGGCATGCACTTGGCAGCCGCCAGCCAAAGGGCATTTCCCCGCCCTGCTCCCTGCGGGGGGAGCAGGGAAGGTCTCCCGGCAGTGCGCCAGGCAGGGGCCTTCTGTCTGCCCGCTGCCCTGCCCGCTGCCCTGCAGCAGGAGCCGTCGCGACGGCCCCAGGCCGAAGCGTGCAGCCTTGGGAGCGGCCCCAGGTGTTGGCGGCAGTGCTTTAGGAGAGCCTCTTCTGCCTTCGCAGACCTCCTGCCGCCACCTGTTCGAGGATCCCTATCGCCCTCCCCACCTCCTGAGAAAGGCCTACGCCGAGAAGCTGAAGGAGAGGCTACAGGAGAAGGAGAGCTGCCAGAGGCCTGCGAGGCAGATGGCGTCCGAGGGGCGGGCAGAGCTGCACCCCCCGCAGACAGCGTGGGAAGTGTAAGTGTGCGCAGGTCCTGCAGAGGCCGAGGAAAGCCTTGGGCAGCTCCCAGCGCTGGAGGTGGCCGGGCTGGCCACGAAAGGCTGGCTCGGCTGGCTGGGCTCTGCCTTCCCAACGGCGGCAGCCCGTGCTTGCCCTCGCCGCGCAGTGACTCGCAGGCAGCCAGCCCTCAGCTGCCGCGCCCGCCCTGTCCCGGGTCTCGGCCCTGCCCGGCTTCACCCCCGGCTGCTCTGCGCTCTTCTCGCTGCAGACTGGTTGGGGCACGAGGGCCCACGAGACGCCACCCGGAGCAGCGGGCTGGGCTCGGCCGCTCCTCTGAGAGCTACGGGCCTGAGCCCGGCGCTGGGGCGCTGGGGCGCTGGGGGCCCTTCTCCCCGGCCACAGAGCTGAGGCCCTTTTCTGCTGTGTCCTTTAGCAAGGGGGAGAAGACGAGGCTGCTGGAGCGCCGCGGGAGGGCCCAGGGACTGCCCGCCATGCCAAGGAGCTGCGAGCAGCCCCGAGGAGCTGTCACGGCGTCCACCCTTTCCAGCCGGAGAGCTGCCAGCAACGGGTGGCAGGGGCGAGGAGCGCCTTTCCAAGGGGAACGTGCCAAATAAAGGCTGCTGGTGCCTGGGCCCAGCCAGCGTGGCCGTGCTGCTGCCTGCCTTGCCTTTCTCTGCGGCCACGGGCACGGGAGGGGCCCCGCAGCCCCCTGCTCGGAGGGGTCTCTGGGCAAATGGCCAGAGGACTGGTCCTGCCAGCCGGTCACCACAGGCCATGCGACCAGGAGAGCGGTGTCCCTTCCAGGACATGGGCCTCAAGGTCTTCAGAGCACAGCTTCTCTGCATCTAAACACCACTTTTCATGGATGACCAGAGCTCCGTGGCTGGTCACATCACTCTTAGAGCAGACTCACACTGCCAAAAGAAAATGGTGGGCCTGATGCTCCTTGAAAGGCTACACTCCTTAGATGAGCCCTTGGCTAACTGTTGGGCCTGATGCTCCTTGAACGGCTACACTCCTTAGATGAGCCCTTGGCTGACCGTCAAGAACTGTCCAATGACCTTTGCAGAATGTTTATTCATTTAGGAAGGAGCATAACTTTTGAAAAAGCCCTTTTTTTGCCAGGTAAAGCACTGCACACAGGAGAAAACCATGATTTGAAAGGGTAAAAGAGCACTAGGAGCAGTATGTGCAACTAAGCCGGACATGTCTGGAACATGAGGTGACTCTTGCCTCCCAATTTGTCCACTGTTTGCTCAGGCCTTGGCAACAGCCGCTCTGAACCCTTGTACTGAGCACTGAGCAGTATAAGTGCTCTGCTGCTACTGCAGTGTTAGCAGTATTCAGCCTGCACGTTCTTTGGAGCTCAGACCAACCTCACAAAAGGGAGCAAATTCCAAAATGTGTCTTCTGGCATCCTCAGAAAACTACAACACAAGCGGAATTGCTGGAAAGTTGGGATGAGTGTCGTGAAGGAAGCGGTAGACTGGATTGAATAGAGTATGCACAAGTCCATGGGACCCTGGAATAGGCCTCCCGTGGTCCTGAGCGAACAGGCAGATGTCATTTCCACGCCAGCCTCTGAAATGTCACGGCAGTCAGGCAAAGACCCCGGTGACTGGAAAAAGGGAAACTGCACACATTTTCAAACGAGGTAATAAGGAGGCCCCTGGGAACTGCTGAGCACTCAGCCTCACCTCAGTGCCTGGTAAGGTCATGGAACAGATCCTCCTGGAAGTTATGTTGAAGTTATACGTGAAAGTCCTCTGCAGCACCTTGGCCTGAGTTGCAGCAACAGAGCTGCAAAGTCCTTCCTCGCCCTGTTACACTAGAGAGCGTGAGCAGCTGCTCTTGCTATGCGGTTGCACAACAGGAGAGATCACAAGAAGAGTCTCTTCTTGGGTGCACTGATTGCAGCATGTCAGATTAAACAAACTATTCCAAGCATGTGAGAGCTCTGTTCATGACAAGCTGCTGCAGTGAAGCTTTGTGTGCTGGTATTCCAGACATCTTAGTTTGAGCTGTTAAACACCTCACACCAGCTTGGTTATGCAGCTTTATAATTATACATGGTTTGCTTGCTAACAAGAAGTCAACTGTTAAGGCCTTGAGAATGAATCCTGTTTCATTCATGTGTACCCCAGCACGTTTGGGGTTTTTTGAACCTGCTGTGTATTACTGTCCATTTGTCAACATTAAACTTTTTTCACCATCTGTCAGGCCATTTGCAGAGCAATTCCAAATCCTTATTAAATCTGTTTGAAACTGGCTTAAGGCTCAGCATTTCACTTTCTCCATCAACACTCCATGGAGGTGATCTGCACAGAAGAAAACAACAGGGGCTTCAGTTCCAGTCCCCTTCGAGACCTACTTTAATACTTGGCCCAGCTTGAAGAGGTCCTTCAGTATTGTGCTGTCTTCTGTTTTATGGACCATTACCTTATTGGGTCTTTTAACTGGGATCCTCACTACCGAGTGTTGCGCAGAAGCTTGGCAGAAAGTGAAACTTTTTAAAGTTCAGATATTCTACGCTATTATGTGAGCTGTTCATCTGTCTCAGCAGTGCTAGCAGGGACATAACTTCCTGTTTGTCTTGAAGCTATTCCTGAGGTTTTGTTTAAGGCCTTCCAAATCACAGCAAATGGCTCTTCTAAACTTATTGAATACTAACTTGTGAATTAAACTACACATATACGTGTCTGTGGCCGAAGAGATGAATTAGAAGCAGAAATGAGGAGTTTTCTTTTAGGTATATTATGAGAACAAATCCAAATTGCTGGCAGCGTGTCAAGCTTGAAAGAAGATTTGTTCATTCACACATAAAGGACTGCAAGTTACCCAGATAACGGAAAGGAGATTTTCCTCCTTTCTATCATTCCCATGGTTTTTCCCTTTTAATAAATTTGTTCTTGAGTTGGCTTGATTTAGCCAAGCAAAAACATGATAGAAGAATTTATTTTGTCACAGTTGGTGTCCAGTCAGGCAAGACAAAGCAAAATAACATGCAGGGGAACTAGTTCAGCTTTTTTAGCTTGGGCTGAAGAGTGTTGCCTCTGCATTGGTTCTTACCTTACCTTCCTCTTTTAGGTCACAAGACAGCTTTAAATCTGAGCAGGGAAAGTAAATGGATGTTACCGGGAATTAGACTTTCATAGGAAATGCTGAGAGACAAACTGTCTTTTAAAGCTCTGTGTGTGTGTGTGTTGGATGTATTTCTCATGCAGCACAAAACTCAGACATTCATTTACTCAGCAAGTGAAATCATTACTTAATTTGATCATTGACTGTTTCCTTGCTTTTCCCTGGATGTGGGATGGGGCTCTGCCTTGGGAGCTGAGGCTTTAAGGATGCTGAGATGCGTGGAGTTGTGACTCTTAGTGGCCAACAAAATGAGCAATCAAAGAACTGGAGGGAGAGTCCTGGGAAACTCCAGTTGTTTCTGAACACGCGTGTAAGTAATATTGCATCAAAACTTTGTTAGGAATTCCCAGGGAAGCTGAGGTTGCACAAAGGCCTGTTTAGGAGAAAATGTCTGTCGACAAACTACAATAAACTGTACATCCTTTTTCACTTTGGAGTTTGGTTGGGAAGAATCCCATCAGTTTTCTCAGGGGCCAGAAAATGCACAGACCAAGGAAGTTCTATAGGAAAACCCAGCGTTTTCTTTTAAAACTTTGACTTTCCCTTTCTTTGTCATGAGAATGAACATTCAAAGCAAAATTCTAAGTTAATGGATGATGTGTAGAGAAATCTTTCGCTTGCCATGTGAAATCTCAGTCTTGAGATAAGGGCCTGTTGCGTTCTCAGGGATGAAGAAGGTTTTTAATGCATGGTAAAATATGAAAGTGATATCCTTAGATCACTTCAGGGTAGAGGAAAATTACCATTTTTAGTGCACATGTATTGTCGGAAGTCAACGTTATTCTGCCTTGCTGTGGTGTGATGTTTTAGGATATTGACAAAATGCTGGGTACTTTTCCAAAGCTTTGCTTGAAACTTGGCATCATTTACATTCATCGCCAAAGTGCTTCAATTCATTTACGGTTAGAAAAAAGAAGAAAACCAAAACTTGGCATCATTTACACTCATTGCCAAAGTGCTTCAATTCATTTACAGTTAGAAAAAAGAAGAAAAACAAACCAAAACAAAACAGACCAACTTCTTCATCGCTATGTTCATATGCATAACTGGCAATCCAGTGGTACAGTATGTCAGTGGTTTCAGTACCATAAAGACCTGCACACGAGCCAACTCCCACACATTGTGCTGCCTTAATTTGACTCTTATAAGAGGAAACAACACATGCCTGCGGAGAGACCGAATGACTGCAAATGTGAAAATCATGAACCAGAGCCTCTGGAGAGCAAGAAGCATTCGGGCAGGGAGTACTGGTAGGGAGCAGGCAGGAACTTTTATGAAGGAGAAAAAATAGTCAAATGAAGGAAGCCTTTTCCTTTCAGCCACAGATATGCAGTGCTTGTACCTAACCAATTGCATTTAACCCTCTCCATGATTTTAAAATACTTTGAGGAAAGGTGTCCAAACATAGGTGTAGTCATCAGATACGCAGCATTCCTTTAACCTGTCTCAGGGAGAACGGAAAGCTGGAAAATAGCATACCGTCCCAGTGCCACCTGGTTCTGTATGATAGTGTAAGATCCGTAAGGTCTTCTCCGCCACTGCCAATTCCTATTTGTACATCCAGAAAGCTTGCTCTGAGGGAAGTGGGGGGAAGCAGTCGCTTTACCAACTCCTTGTTAGAACGTGAAGCTGCCGCAAGTTGCCTGCTCTTTGTGACTCCGCAGGGAGAAAGCAGCAGCTGAACAGGGTCCTGTTAAAGACAGGTGAGCTCAGGGGCCTGTTGCCCACTGTGACCAACACCTCACCCCTGGGAAAAATGGTAAGTTGAGTGAGCATGACAGCCGTCCCCTGAATGCCCTCCGACAACGTGGGGCCCTGCTGTTCAGGTTGTCCCAGAGCAAGAGAGATTTTTTCTGCCAGCCGTGCCCTGTGAGGAGAATAATGGACTCCGGCAACTCTGTAAGAGTCATAAATCCAAGACGTTTGTTGCCGATACAAGCGCGCTGTTTATATATCCTCCTAGCAACTGATCACACGTAAACAAAAAGCTTGATGGGTTACATGCATTCTTCACACGCTGTCCATGCGCCTAAGGCTAACATCTGATTGGTCACTACCCTCTGTCCGTAATACACCAGACAGCTCATCGGCTACAAGTCCGTTACTGCTATCCTAGGCCTATTGGTTCATTAAATCTCACACGCACAAACACAACGTTCTATGCACCTTTAGCTCAAGGCAGAAAACTCTCCACTGTTTAAGAAACGGCCAGATGTTTTCCATTAACCGTCGCCTTGCATGTTTTCCTCAGACAAAGCTCGGCATCCTTGTCTTGTTTTTCTGCATTCCTGTTTGCTAGTCCCGAGGCTTCTGGCCGACGAAGGTCCAGATGTCCTCATCATGCACCAGCTGTACAGCGCGCTCAGTTCTTCTTCCTCTTTTCGCGTCCCTTTGGCGATGTAGCCAAAGACTTGCTCTTGTCCAGCGTTGCCATCGTCCTCCAAAAACGATCCCACAGCCCTATGGGTTTTTCTTTCCAGAGATTTTTTTCCCAGCCCTTTTTCAGTGCGCACCATTTTAAACAGCAGCTGCCAACCACTTCCTTTCAGCACTGCCGCGATTGGAAGAGGCAGCTCAGTACTCATTTTTTTTTTGCCACTTCTCACGGTTGTAAGCTTTCCATTAAACGTGCAGCTTCCTTTTTCCAGAGTGAAAATTCTTGTCTGCGGGCTTTTCCAGGGTAGTCTGTGTCTTGTTGTTTGTTTACTGGAAAGTCTGAGTGGACAACTGCATTTATACATGTGTGACTTGCAGATTTTACACAACAGAAACAAAGAAGGAGGATGCAGTTTTAGTGGTGTGAACACGGTTATTGGAATATGAATACAGTATTAGTGGTAGTGTGGCATGGTGTACACAGTATGTGGCAGCCCAAACGTAATACTGGTTCAGTGACAGCATCTTTTGTCTGTAAACAAGACCTAGGAGGCAGAGTGGCTTCCTCTTTTCCTCTCACATCCCGTGGTGGTCTGTAGACTTGCCATGCACTTCAGCCCTTACCTTATGGTCCATGTGAAGGTGTTTCTACTGGGTTTTTTTGGAACTTTTCCTCTGGGGTTTTCGGATGGCAAAAGAAAGAGAACCTGAGACTTAACAAGTGACAGTACTGCAGTTTAGTAAGTTTAAAGTAGTGGGTACAGATAACGGGTTTTTATGAGAATGTTTCGAGCTATCCAGCTTCAAGAGGAAATCAAGTTTTATCCGCTGGCTCTGACGAGCAGGCTGGGGAGATATCACTGAAAATAACTGCTAGAATGTAGAGCTAAATCATGCACAGACATAAATTTACAGTTTTGGGTAGCGGAGGCGAATAATATAATATCTGCATTGAAATGTGTTGCATGCCTTTTAAAAAAAAAAAATGAAGCGGAAAAAAAGTATTTACAGAGAGTTACCAACAATTGTCACATTTCAATTTCCTCATGAATGGTTTTATGGGCTGCACTCGTGGAAACACCTTTTTAAAGGGAAGGTTAACATGGTTATGTCAAATACAAACTGGATATTTTGTATAATGTAATGTTATGTGTACCTAACCCATACAATTTACTAAACGTTCTTTCTGTTAAATAAAGTGAATATAACAGTGCCACTGCAGTCTTTGACGAAGCAATAAGCCAGTTGTCAGGTGGATAAACTTTGAAGCCAAAGGGAAGGAACAGTCTTGTATGAATGGGATACCACATGAACTATGCAGCTTGGGTCAATATGTATACATATTTGTGTCTTTGTCTGTTTAAAAATAAATAGCTGTTTGTGCACTGAATGCAAAGTGAAGAAGTACAAGGGTGTACTGGTTTTGGCCAGGATGGAATTATAATTTCTTCATAGTAGCTTGATTAGGTCTAGGAGCAGTATGGTGCTTATCTGTCACCCGGGGTTAAACCACAACACAGGGAGACAGTGGAAATTATTATGCCAGGACGGCCAATGCACACTTCCATAGAAAAGGCAACATATCATGCTTGTGGAGAAAAGTTTCAACTACAAATCTCACTTTTATTTGTTCAGTAGTGTAATAAATAAGCTAAAAAAGCAAAATGTCCCATAGTGTGGCCACTACAACCACTTTGCTAAGAAAATTCTCCAACACTTTTGACTTATGAGAAAAATAGTTGTGAATCATCCAGAAAAATTTTCCGTACCTCTGTCATAAAGAATTAAAAGAGAAAGATAAAAGGAGATCACACCTAGGCATTCAAATCCTACCATATGATACGATGAGGAAGAATGTCTGACTTATCTGAAAACTATTTTTTTGCATCTAATTGCTGCCACATGATGACTGTCTAAGCTGAGTATATTCTACATAAAGCTTCTCCCAAGTATGTGCTTAAAATGAGAGACACCGTGTCTATGTGATCAGAAGGAGATAATTCTAACTCACTCTCTTTGCATAGAAAGTATACTTGCCCTTTGGGTTAAGAAAGTATGTTTTGATGTGAGACATATGAATCTAATTCTACGACTCTATTTTTCAGGTAATCATAGGTGAAACACAGGGAAACTGAATTGAATTCACCTTTGAATAAGTGGGAAAGCAGAAAAGTTTCTTTGTTCATCGCTACCGCACTCTTTCTCCATTCCTTTAGTGTGTATTTACAATATAGTTTTTTAAACAGGAAAGTAAATCAAGATTGTAGAATGCTGCTGTATGAAAAACATGATCAAATTCAGATCCCTTTTATGGTAGGATGAACGACAGCTAAAAGTCATCAACATACTTATTCCATAATGCAATCTATCTTAAAATCCTAAAAACCCATTATGTAAATTGGGCTAGTATATGAATGAGAAATGTTTTGAAAAACTTCAACTGTTTAAAAAAACCATCTTTTCATTTCAGAAAGAAAGTTTATACGATGAGTGTATCTGTTTATGCTTATTAATTGACAGTGGTTCCTCTGAACCCGCCAGGGGTTTCTTATTCACAATATAAAATTCATCATAAGCATTAATCTTTACAACATTGGATTGAAAGTATTTACTATTCACCTTCTGGATCTGGCCTGCATTAATGATACTGATGAAGTCAGTATTTTTCAGAGAAGATATAAACTTGGAGTTCCAAGTGATAATGACTCTCCTGGATTTCATGATTCTCTGGACTCTTGGACAATTTCACTTCAAACAGTTGTTTTAGGACCATCTAATTTTTTTCCTTTTCTGAAAGAATGTCCTTTGTGGACATCCTTGGAACTGGCTTGAACACTCTGGTGGCCTTCGGATTATAGGATGATCGGCTATGATTCAGTATCTCCTTGAAATGCTACTTGTTTTTGAAGAACTACCATGTTTTAAAGTAGGAGTTGTTGCCTGTCGAATAATGATGACCCAAGCTATTTAGGTACAATTTTAGTGTTTATTGGACACCTGAATTATTTTTCTTGCTGTCCTGGGTTGAGTGAGTGGTGGAGTTTTTGGTGGCAGGGGAGGGGGCTATCGGGGCGGGCCCCTGTGAGAAGCTTCTCGAAGCTCCCCCAGCTCCACGTCAAATCCACTTCTGTTTGGGAAATTGAGCCAATCGGCTGCGCCTCTGCGATAACGTATTTAAGAAGGGACGTGGTGATGGGCAGTCGGACTTGTGAGGAGGAGTTGCTGCAGCTGCATGAACACCAAGGTCAGTGGAGGAACGGAGGAAGAAAGGAGGGGGGAGGTGTGCCGGAGCAGAGACCCCCCTGTATCCTGTGGTGAGACAGCAGGGCGCCCCCCCCCCCCCCCCCCCCCCCCCACCCATGAAGATCTACGGTGGAGCAGACATTGATTTACAGCCTGTTGTTCCTGCTCAGCTGATCAAGGTTCTGTGCCTGAAGAAGGCCAGGGTCTCATGGGAAAAGGCAGCCCCGCTGCTGTAATTCAGCACTGGGAGGATTGCAGCATGCGGGGGTGTCCCACGCCGGAGCAGCTCGGGAAGGGCTGCAGCCGTGGGAGAGAATCCAGTCGGAGGAAGTTAGTGACCCATGACGGAGCAGTGTGGGGAACGCTGCGGCCCGTGGGAGGAATTCAAGTCGGAGAAAGTTTGTGCAGGACTGTCTCCTGTGAGAGGGGGACCACGATGGAGCAGGGGGAACAAGTTTCGGACACTCCCCTCACCGAAGATGAAGGAAGTGGCAGCACTGACTGCACCCCCCATTCCCTGCCCCTGCGCCACTGGGGGAGGAGGTAGAGATATCGGGAGCAGAGCTGAGCCCGGGAAGAAGGGAGGGGTGGGGGGAAGGTGTTCTCAAGATGTGGCAATGCTTCTCACTGTCCTACTCTGTTATGTGTTTTTAGTGTCTGTAATAAATGTATGTTCTTTTTTTTCTTCCCCTAACGAGTCTGCCTTTTGCTCGTGATCATGAAAGGGGGATTTTCCCCCATCCCAGTCCTATCTTGAACCCCAAGCCTGGCTCTCTGTCCCTTCTCATTGCCGGAGGGGAAGGGAGAGAGAGGTGCTGCGTTGTGGTTGGCTGTCAATCAGGCCTAAACCACGACACTTGCCCTGATTTTGTTGCTAATTTCTAAAGAAACTTTCAGTTTCCTCAGAAAATGCATGTAAATTTTAAGTATAAAATAGTTATGAGTTTGTAGTGTACTCTATCAGCTGACAGATATTCTCAGATATAGTCTTGTCTCACTATTTACTGAGGCTTATTTCATCATGTATACACAAGCATCAAATTAAGAAAATCAGTTTTTCAGTTCCAGCATATTTCTAAAATAGTATTTTAGTTTACTCATTGTTCATATATGAAGTTTATTGTTGTCACATTTGTCAGTTATTATTTATTAAATTGCTGTCAGATGCTTGTACGCTCTATGAAAAGTCTGAATGTCAGCTCTGAAGTATAATGTTTTTAGCATATCAAACAGTGGCAGTAAAAGGCAAACAGAAATCCTAAAAGAGTTTTTAGTATCCTTAATAAAGCTGTTGGCTGCATCTTTGTTAACTAAAATAATGAGTAGTTATAATGAGATTTTGATCAGGTTTAGCCAAGCTGTTTGAATCAGGCAAACTACCGTAAAGCCATTTACTTCAAAGGGAACACTTCTAATTCTTCTTAATGTTCCTGCAGACTGTGATGTTTATAACCAGACATTGTTGATGGTAGAAAAACATGTACATAATTGCATTTTTCTGTAAACATTTCACCAGGCAAATGCATTGGTAAAGAGGATGACTGGAGCACGAAATAAAAGTAAAATATAATCTTCACAGAAGTTTAATTTCAAATAACTAGCAAATTCACCTGATCCTCCTGGTATGATCATGACTAAGTATGAATTTTACCTGCCCTCATCTAGCAATTGAGCCACTGTAAACCTCCTTCGCATATGCCCTAAGAGCAAATTAACACATTAGATTAACCAGTCTTGGAGGTTATAAAGTTAAGATACACATACGGAAAAGAGACACAACACTTCACCTGATCCGTTTTATTCAAGATGGAACAGTGCTAACAGAGTGCACTGGTTTGGCTGAGTTAATTTTCTTCTCAGTAGCTCGCATGGTGCTATGCTTTGGCTGTGTGGCCAAAACGGTGTGGATACCACAGGGATGTTTTAGCTGTTGCTGAGCGGTGCTTGCACAGTGCCCAGGCCTTCTCTGCATCTCACACCACCCAGCCAGCGAGGAGGCTGGGGGTGCTCGGCAATGTGGGAGAGGACAGAGCCAAGAGGACAGAGCCAAGAGACCTGACCCCAACTGACCAGGTGGATACCCCAGACCATATGGTGTTGTGCTCAGCAATAAAGGCTGTGGGAAGAAGGAGGAAGTTCAGCGTTAAGGTGTTTGTCATCTCCAATCACTGTCACATGTGACAGAGCCTGTCTATAGAACAACCAATATAGAAAACAGGATTAACTTAAAGCCCTTTGTTCTCTTGTAAGTAGGGGGGTTTTGTTGTTTTGCTTTTCCTGCTGTTGCTTTTAGTACGAATCTTAAAAAAATCTTTCAAAAGTGTGCTTCTTTAGAGTGTTGTCGGTATAATATTCAAGCAATAAAATCTGACTGTGAGGCATTGATTTTCCTTTTCATTTCACACACGGGGTATTGGAATGAATCACACTGTAATTAAAATGGGTTTCTTTCACTGAACAGAAACAAGGGAATTAAGAAATTTCTTTATATTGCTATTTTCACCACAAAGAATTGTAAAACACTTTTAATCTGCTGTATGGGAGAAAAATCAGTGACTGTTGGAAGTGTAAGGTAGCAATTTTAACCAAAACAACCACGTAACAGCTCAGCACTTTCAAGGGTTTAACTGAAATCAAGGAGAGAATTCAATCATGTGAATTATAGTTTTGAAAAGTGAAAAAAGCAACACACCCCAAACCAAAGTAAAACAAAACCAAAACCCTCTTAAGTTTTTAAAACAAAAACTAGTCTTTATTTTTTAATATAGATTTTTAATTTATTTTTTTAATTGCCCCTATGTTGTTTTTTTTTTTTTTTCACTGTAGTATCTTTTAGGCAGAAAATTCCTTCTGCTCTTGATATACCTAACTCAAGGGTAGCACAATTCCCTTTTTTTAGGGTAACCGGGGGAAAAAAAAAAAAAAAAAAACAAGACAAAACAAACCACACTTAATATATGCACACAACTGTACACAAAAACATGACCTTTCAGTAGCCAAATATATACCATGTTCATCTTGGAGCAGGATTTCGGTACCATTAAACAAGGAAGTACAATATGATTATTTTCAATAATGGCATCAGCTTGGAATCTTAACTTTCACTAGAATGCAGGGTTAGAAGTAATAAACTACTGAGCATATTCTTGAGTTAATACAACTAAAAAAAAAGAAAAAGGAACTCTGTAACGGGGGTTAGTGAACTGGCTCCTGCCTTAAAAGGGTCGTCAGTGGTTTTCAGATCGCTATGGATGGTAGAGGCAAAGAAAGACAAAAGCTGGAAAATGTGGAAAGAAACTTAACTCTGATGAAAAGACAATGAGATTTGCATGAGTCTAGCACAAGCTTCATTTTGCTGTTACTCTTGGGTTGTTCAGGAAGGCTCCAGATTAGAAATAATGTGTTGATGGAAACTTTCAACTGCAACCTAGGACCTAGGATGTTGGGTTTTTTTAGTGCTCTCTGGTCATGTCCCGTAAATCAACGAATACTCTTAAGGAGCTCAAAATGGGCGAAGTGATAGGAAGAAGTAGGAGCTTAGGTGGGAATGCTGCTCCAGTGATGAAGAAAATGAGATCATTTGGTACATACATTTTGCAAAGGGAAGCTTCTGAACTGCTAAAGATGTGCTGTCTCGTGGAGCAAAGCTGCGGGTCGCTTCCCCCTGCGGCCTGGGCTGGACCTCTCCAGCCCCGCTCCGAGTGCGCGAAGCCCCTTCGGCATTAATGCGCGTTCCTTCCAGGAGTATCTCGGAGGGCAGCCGAGGCGGGCTGAGTTGAGATGCGCAGGCGGGAGTGTCAGCGCCGCAGGCTGAGGTGCCCAGTGGGGCTGCCCTGCCCGTGCAGCGTGGGGAGGGTGCCCGCAGCCCTGTGTGACACGGCGCGGTGTCACAGTGGGACACCCGCATCACAGCGACAGCTCCCTCTCCCCACCGTGCCCCCGGCCACACTCCCTGGCGAGGCCTGGGCAACGCCAGGGCTGCTCTCGCCAGCGCTCTGCTCCGCAGGAGCTGCCCTGCTGCCAGGAGGAGGCGAGGGGAGGCCGCGGGAGAGCCTTGGAGACGCTGCTTGGGCAGTGGCGACCAGGAGGAGGAGGAGGAGGAGGAGATTGGAGAAGGAGGAGGAGGAGAAGGAGACGAGGAGCAGAGGGGTTTTGGAGCAGGACGCGCACCGCTTCCCCAGATGCTGCAGTGCAAGGGGGAAAGGATGATTAAGTACCTGCTCTTTAACCCCTTGGGGCCTGAGGATCTCCCAACCCTCAAGGAGCTCACCACCAGAGGTAAGGCCCCAGGGGGCCCTTGCAGGAGCGCTGTGGGAGCCAAGGCGAAGGGGACGTGAGCTCTGGAAACGCTGAGCCTGGGGATGGGGCTGTAGCAGGGCTCTTCTGGAGGGGACCGGCAGCTGCAGGGAGAGCCCTGCCCGATGGAGACTTGGGCCTTGAGGGTGGCTTTGGTAGCTCACGCTTCTAGCTACCTCTGCTCACATGAAAGGGCGGGATCCCCTTCCCCAAACACTACCGATGCCTGCCTGTCCTCCCCAGGCCCATCACGGGCACAGGGCAGGCTTCTTGGAGGCTGGGGGCAGTCAAGAGCGCAGCTGGGCAGCCCCGGCAGCGCAAGGGTTTGCTCTGGGCAAGGGGGCTTGAGTGCATGCCACTGTCGCCTCCGTGGGTAGGGGCTGCTGGATGCGTGGCCGTTGCTGACTCAGAGCACGGCGTGCCTTTCCTTTGCTTTCCAGAAATCCAGCAAGTCTGGGCTGGCACATCTAGGTACATCCGGAGCCAGCTCTTGCAGAAGAAGGTGAGCCTTGCCTCCTGCCCGTGCCCCGTCCTGCCCCGCTGGGCCTCCCGAGCAGGGCACAAAGCACCACCCCAAAGGCGACACGCGAGTCATCTGGCAGCCTTCCAGCCTCTGCGCAGCCCTGACAATGCTCCCTCTTCTTGCTTGTGTTTTCAGGCGGTGGAGATCGGAATTGGGACATTTGCAATTGTCCCGGTGCATGCCACGGTGGGAGAGGACGAGGTTTTGCCTGTTGAGAGACCTGTGTTCCAGCTGAGCAGGTTTCTGAAGAAATTCTACAGCCTCAAGCACGCAAAGACCCAAATTCCTGGTAAGAAGACGGGCGTGGCCCCTGTCCAGCTCTTGCGTTTGGCTGGGTGCTGACGTGGTGCCGTGACACAGCTGAGCAAAGGCTCTTCCAGCGTGGAGAGTGCTGAGCGTGGGCACGCGTACGGCAGCCCGGCACCCTGCCCCTCCCCGGGCAGCCAGCCTCATCTCCCCAGCTCACCCTACGCTCCAGCTGGTTGCTCGCAGCAGGAGGCAAAGCCTCTCTGTGCCTTCTCCTGTCCATCAGGGCCGCTCTGGAGACGTGGCCGAAGCTGAAAGGGGAGCGCGCTCTGGCAGGGCGCTGCCCGAGGGCTGGGCGCTGATGGCACCTCGTCTCAGGGTGGGCTGAACTGTGCTGGGAGTGACTTGGTTGCTCTGCGCTTGTTTCCTAGACAAGACCCAGTTTGTTCAGCTGGACTTTAAGCAGATTGCTGCAGAAACCCACTTCCGCCCGGAAATCGTGGAGCAGTGCGTACACGAGACCCTGCTTCTCTTCGCCGAGGCCCTCCAAGAAAACAAGGAGGTGGAACTCTCCTTCAAGGGCATCGGCATCCTTGCTGTGCGAAAAAAAGTGGTCAGCATGACCTTCTTGGACGAGTGCCTGCTGGAGCTGGATGGGACAGGGAACATGCTGGCAGCTCTTCTCGGGGTGAGCTTGTCATTTCTCTGGGGCTGCTCCTCGTGCCTCTGTGGCAATGCTGTCAAAGCTCTCTCCAGCTGCTTTCTCTTGGCTGCTGTCGCCTGCCTCGCCGCCTGGCCTAGACACGCTCCCCGTGAGCTAGGCCGTGTCTCAGGAGCACCTCGGCCCCTTCAAGGGAGGGGGCTGATGGCATCAAGGGAGAGGGTGGTGCGAGGCTTTCGGAGAGGCAGCTTTGTGTCTTTGAGCAGCGAGACGGTTTGTGAGCAACCGGCATGGGCGTCTGCTGACGTGTCCCTGTCCCCTTGCAGGACCCTAAGATGATGAGGATCGTGGCCTTCGCGGGCAAAAAACGATTTTAGTCGTCGCAGTCGAGACACGGTCATCACGCTGCCAAGGTGAGCAGGATGGCTTCTGCAGCCCCTGGCTGGTCAAGGGAGCAGCTGCTGAGCCCCCGAGGCGGGGGCACCCTCTTGCTGAGGCTCCTCTCCTGCCAAACTCGGCAAGACCAGCTCCTTCCCAGGAGAAGAGCTTCCCGGTCCGTGGTTGCTGGCTGCTCCCCAGCTTGGAGAGTGCCAACGCAGCGATCAGTCCGCTCTCGATCTGTGCTGAGAGAGCGAGAGAGGCGGGAGGGTCTGTGGGGCAGCAAGGAGGGCGTGTGCTGGGATCATCAGCTTTCGGGCAGGAAGGCGAGGGAAGCAGCGGCAGAGGCTGAAGGAGGACGTGGGACCCCTCGGGCCCCACAGAGACCTGTGGCCTCCAAGGACTCGGCAGTGGCTCCCACAGATGCCTGCCAGCAGTTTTTAGTCTCAGCCCGCAAGGGAGCGGGGTGGCCTTTTGCCCAGCTGCTGCCTTCTTGTTTCCAGGCTTGCATTCGAGATCCCCCACCAAACATCGGTCCCCACGATTTCTCTGAAGCCCACGAGAGATCTGGCGCCCTGGGGCGGGGGTGCCCGCAGAGGTAAGGTCCCAGCCGAGTGCTGGCAGGGGGCTGTGGGTGCTCCTCACGTCCTCCCGAGGGCAGGAGAGCCAGGGTCACTGTGCGAGTTGTGCGAGAGGAGAAAGCAGCTCTGTGAGCCTGCGCAGCCGTCCTAGTACGCGCGGGTGACCCGTTTGGGAAGAGGCTCTGAGCTGGACAGCCCCTCATGGCGAACGGCAGCCAAGGGTTCTGCGTCCCATTTTGCCCTGGGCGCTGCCTTCCAGCAACTCTGCCTGGAGCTGTGACCGGGCCGAGCCCGCGTAGCTCTGGCAAGCCACGCGTTTGGCTCTGAGGAGGAAATCTCTTCTGCGCTGGGGTCGTTGCTTCTGCCCAACTATCAAAGATGCTCTTGTGCTCTTCTCTTGCCTCCTGCTCGCAGTGAGTGTGCTGGATCCAGTGTTCCTGGCTCAGCGGAGGGTTTCTCTAGCCAGACAGCAGGTGAAGGAAGGCGAACAGGCTACAGCCAAGGAAGCTGGCCCAGGCAGGTGAGCCTCCTGGAGAAGCGGTGGGGCTGGGGGCATGGGGGCACACTGTGCCCTTGTTGTAGTGAGAGTGAGATGCTTCCCGTGGCCGGGGGTGCCTGTGCTGGGGAGAAAAGGCCCCGGAGACCTTGTCCTGCTCGACACTTGCTCCTCCCTGCTGAAGTGCCGGGAGCTGCCGGCACCGGGGGCAGGCTGTGAGCCCATGCCAGAGCAAGCACCTCAGGCGGGGCTCCCACAGGCTCAGCTGCCGTGCCTCTGCAGATTCCTGCCAGTAATCCAGCAGAATTCCAAGGAGGACCTGACGCAGGCCAGACCTCCAGGCTGCCCAGACTTGCAGCTCCCTGCATGTGCCGCGCAGCCCTCAGGAATGGTACGCCCCAGGGATCTGCCAGTCCTCTGGCACATTTCGGGCTCTGGGCCGGGGCCGAAGAGGTGGCAAGAGCTGCCCACCGTCCCAGCCCCCGGCCCTGCCCGAGCCAGGGGAGACTAACGCTGCGTGTGTGCTGTGCGCGTGTCCTCCAGGGAACGGGCTCCCTCCGCGCGGAGAGGGCAGGGAAACGGCACCAGGTGCTGATGGCATCCAGGCGCAAAGAGGTGGAAGCGGAAGTGTGGCACCAATACCATGCCAAGAGAGCGGGGCAGCACATGGAGCGAGGCCAGGTATGGCATGCACTTGGCAGCCGCCAGCCAAAGGGCATTTCCCCGCCCTGCTCCCTGCGGGGGGAGCAGGGAAGGTCTCCCGGCAGTGCGCCAGGCAGGGGCCTTCTGTCTGCCCGCTGCCCTGCCCGCTGCCCTGCAGCAGGAGCTGTCGCGACGGCCCCAGGCCGAAGCGTGCAGCCTTGGGAGCGGCCCCAGGTGTTGGCGGCAGTGCTTTAGGAGAGCCTCTTCTGCCTTCGCAGACCTCCTGCCGCCACCTGTTCGAGGATCCCTATCGCCCTCCCCACCTCCTGAGAAAGGCCTACGCCGAGAAGCTGAAGGAGAGGCTACAGGAGAAGGAGAGCTGCCAGAGGCCTGCGAGGCAGATGGCGTCCGAGGGGGCGGGCAGGGCTGCACCCCCCGCAGACAGCGTGGGAAGTGTAAGTGTGCGCAGGTCCTGCAGAGGCCGAGGAAAGCCTTGGGCAGCTCCCAGCGCTGGAGGTGGCCGGGCTGGCCACGAAAGGCTGGCTCGGCTGGCTGGGCTCTGCCTTCCCAACGGCGGCAGCCCGTGCTTGCCCTCGCCGCGCAGTGACTCGCAGGCAGCCAGCCCTCAGCTGCCGCGCCCCGCCCTGTCCCGGGTCTCGGCCCTGCCCGGCTTCACCCCCGGCTGCTCTGCGCTCTTCTCGCTGCAGACTGGTTGGGGCACGAGGGCCCACGAGACGCCACCCGGAGCAGCGGGCTGGGCTCGGCCGCTCCTCTGAGAGCTACGGGCCTGAGCCCGGCGCTGGGGCGCTGGGGCGCTGGGGGCCCTTCTCCCCGGCCACAGAGCTGAGGCCCTTTTCTGCTGTGTCCTTTAGCAAGGGGGAGAAGACGAGGCTGCTGGAGCGCCGCGGGAGGGCCCAGGGACTGCCCGCCATGCCAAGGAGCTGCGAGCAGCCCCGAGGAGCTGTCACGGCGTCCACCCTTTCCAGCCGGAGAGCTGCCAGCAACGGGTGGCAGGGGCGAGGAGCGCCTTTCCAAGGGGAACGTGCCAAATAAAGGCTGCTGGTGCCTGGGCCCAGCCAGCGTGGCCGTGCTGCTGCCTGCCTTGCCTTTCTCTGCGGCCACGGGCACGGGAGGGGCCCCGCAGCCCCCTGCTCGGAGGGGTCTCTGGGCAAATGGCCAGAGGACTGGTCCTGCCAGCCGGTCACCACAGGCCATGCGACCAGGAGAGCGGTGTCCCTTCCAGGACATGGGCCTCAAGGTCTTCAGAGCACAGCTTCTCTGCATCTAAACACCACTTTTCATGGATGACCAGAGCTCCGTGGCTGGTCACATCACTCTTAGAGCAGACTCACACTGCCAAAAGAAAATGGTGGGCCTGATGCTCCTTGAAAGGCTACACTCCTTAGATGAGCCCTTGGCTAACTGTTGGGCCTGATGCTCCTTGAACGGCTACACTCCTTAGATGAGCCCTTGGCTGACCGTCAAGAACTGTCCAATGACCTTTGCAGAATGTTTATTCATTTAGGAAGGAGCATAACTTTTGAAAAAGCCCTTTTTTTGCCAGGTAAAGCACTGCACACAGGAGAAAACCATGATTTGAAAGGGTAAAAGAGCACTAGGAGCAGTATGTGCAACTAAGCCGGACATGTCTGGAACATGAGGTGACTCTTGCCTCCCAATTTGTCCACTGTTTGCTCAGGCCTTGGCAACAGCCGCTCTGAACCCTTGTACTGAGCACTGAGCAGTATAAGTGCTCTGCTGCTACTGCAGTGTTAGCAGTATTCAGCCTGCACGTTCTTTGGAGCTCAGACCAACCTCACAAAAGGGAGCAAATTCCAAAATGTGTCTTCTGGCATCCTCAGAAAACTACAACACAAGCGGAATTGCTGGAAAGTTGGGATGAGTGTCGTGAAGGAAGCGGTAGACTGGATTGAATAGAGTATGCACAAGTCCATGGGACCCTGGAATAGGCCTCCCGTGGTCCTGAGCGAACAGGCAGATGTCATTTCCACGCCAGCCTCTGAAATGTCACGGCAGTCAGGCAAAGACCCCGGTGACTGGAAAAAGGGAAACTGCACACATTTTCAAACGAGGTAATAAGGAGGCCCCTGGGAACTGCTGAGCACTCAGCCTCACCTCAGTGCCTGGTAAGGTCATGGAACAGATCCTCCTGGAAGTTATGTTGAAGTTATACGTGAAAGTCCTCTGCAGCACCTTGGCCTGAGTTGCAGCAACAGAGCTGCAAAGTCCTTCCTCGCCCTGTTACACTAGAGAGCGTGAGCAGCTGCTCTTGCTATGCGGTTGCACAACAGGAGAGATCACAAGAAGAGTCTCTTCTTGGGTGCACTGATTGCAGCATGTCAGATTAAACAAACTATTCCAAGCATGTGAGAGCTCTGTTCATGACAAGCTGCTGCAGTGAAGCTTTGTGTGCTGGTATTCCAGACATCTTAGTTTGAGCTGTTAAACACCTCACACCAGCTTGGTTATGCAGCTTTATAATTATACATGGTTTGCTTGCTAACAAGAAGTCAACTGTTAAGGCCTTGAGAATGAATCCTGTTTCATTCATGTGTACCCCAGCACGTTTGGGGTTTTTTGAACCTGCTGTGTATTACTGTCCATTTGTCAACATTAAACTTTTTTCACCATCTGTCAGGCCATTTGCAGAGCAATTCCAAATCCTTATTAAATCTGTTTGAAACTGGCTTAAGGCTCAGCATTTCACTTTCTCCATCAACACTCCATGGAGGTGATCTGCACAGAAGAAAACAACAGGGGCTTCAGTTCCAGTCCCCTTCGAGACCTACTTTAATACTTGGCCCAGCTTGAAGAGGTCCTTCAGTATTGTGCTGTCTTCTGTTTTATGGACCATTACCTTATTGGGTCTTTTAACTGGGATCCTCACTACCGAGTGTTGCGCAGAAGCTTGGCAGAAAGTGAAACTTTTTAAAGTTCAGATATTCTACGCTATTATGTGAGCTGTTCATCTGTCTCAGCAGTGCTAGCAGGGACATAACTTCCTGTTTGTCTTGAAGCTATTCCTGAGGTTTTGTTTAAGGCCTTCCAAATCACAGCAAATGGCTCTTCTAAACTTATTGAATACTAACTTGTGAATTAAACTACACATATACGTGTCTGTGGCCGAAGAGATGAATTAGAAGCAGAAATGAGGAGTTTTCTTTTAGGTATATTATGAGAACAAATCCAAATTGCTGGCAGCGTGTCAAACTTGAAAGAAGATTTGTTCATTCACACATAAAGGACTGCAAGTTACCCAGATAACGGAAAGGAGATTTTCCTCCTTTCTATCATTCCCATGGTTTTTTCCCTTTTAATAAATTTGTTCTTGAGTTGGCTTGATTTAGCCAAGCAAAAACATGATAGAAGAATTTATTTTGTCACAGTTGGTGTCCAGTCAGGCAAGACAAAGCAAATAACATGCAGGGGAACTAGTTCAGCTTTTTTAGCTTGGGCTGAAGAGTGTTGCCTCTGCATTGGTTCTTACCTTACCTTCCTCTTTTAGGTCACAAGACAGCTTTAAATCTGAGCAGGGAAAGTAAATGGATGTTACCGGGAATTAGACTTTCATAGGAAATGCTGAGAGACAAACTGTCTTTTAAAGCTCTGTGTGTGTGTGTGTTGGATGTATTTCTCATGCAGCACAAAACTCAGACATTCATTTACTCAGCAAGTGAAATCATTACTTAATTTGATCATTGACTGTTTCCTTGCTTTTCCCTGGATGTGGGATGGGGCTCTGCCTTGGGAGCTGAGGCTTTAAGGATGCTGAGATGCGTGGAGTTGTGACTCTTAGTGGCCAACAAAATGAGCAATCAAAGAACTGGAGGGAGAGTCCTGGGAAACTCCAGTTGTTTCTGAACACGCGTGTAAGTAATATTGCATCAAAACTTTGTTAGGAATTCCCAGGGAAGCTGAGGTTGCACAAAGGCCTGTTTAGGAGAAAATGTCTGTCGACAAACTACAATAAACTGTACATCCTTTTTCACTTTGGAGTTTGGTTGGGAAGAATCCCATCAGTTTTCTCAGGGGCCAGAAAATGCACAGACCAAGGAAGTTCTATAGGAAAACCCAGCGTTTTCTTTTAAAACTTTGACTTTCCCTTTCTTTGTCATGAGAATGAACATTCAAAGCAAAATTCTAAGTTAATGGATGATGTGTAGAGAAATCTTTCGCTTGCCATGTGAAATCTCAGTCTTGAGATAAGGGCCTGTTGCGTTCTCAGGGATGAAGAAGGTTTTTAATGCATGGTAAAATATGAAAGTGATATCCTTAGATCACTTCAGGGTAGAGGAAAATTACCATTTTTAGTGCACATGTATTGTCGGAAGTCAACGTTATTCTGCCTTGCTGTGGTGTGATGTTTTAGGATATTGACAAAATGCTGGGTACTTTTCCAAAGCTTTGCTTGAAACTTGGCATCATTTACATTCATCGCCAAAGTGCTTCAATTCATTTACGGTTAGAAAAAAGAAGAAAAACAAACCAAAACAAAACAGACCAACTTCTTCATCGCTATGTTCATATGCATAACTGGCAATCCAGTGGTACAGTATGTCAGTGGTTTCAGTACCATAAAGACCTGCACACGAGCCAACTCCCACACATTGTGCTGCCTTAATTTGACTCTTATAAGAGGAAACAACACATGCCTGCGGAGAGACCGAATGACTGCAAATGTGAAAATCATGAACCAGAGCCTCTGGAGAGCAAGAAGCATTCGGGCAGGGAGTACTGGTAGGGAGCAGGCAGGAACTTTTATGAAGGAGAAAAAATAGTCAAATGAAGGAAGCCTTTTCCTTTCAGCCACAGATATGCAGTGCTTGTACCTAACCAATTGCATTTAACCCTCTCCATGATTTTAAAATACTTTGAGGAAAGGTGTCCAAACATAGGTGTAGTCATCAGATACGCAGCATTCCTTTAACCTGTCTCAGGGAGAACGGAAAGCTGGAAAATAGCATACCGTCCCAGTGCCACCTGGTTCTGTATGATAGTGTAAGATCCGTAAGGTCTTCTCCGCCACTGCCAATTCCTATTTGTACATCCAGAAAGCTTGCTCTGAGGGAAGTGGGGGGAAGCAGTCGCTTTACCAACTCCTTGTTAGAACGTGAAGCTGCCGCAAGTTGCCTGCTCTTTGTGACTCCGCAGGGAAAGCAGCAGCTGAACAGGGTCCTGTTAAAGACAGGTGAGCTCAGGGGCCTGTTGCCCACTGTGACCAACACCTCACCCCTGGGAAAAATGGTAAGTTGAGTGAGCATGACAGCCGTCCCCTGAATGCCCTCCGACAACGTGGGGCCCTGCTGTTCAGGTTGTCCCAGAGCAAGAGAGATTTTTTTGCCAGCCGTGCCCTGTGAGGAGAATAATGGACTCCGGCAACTCTGTAAGAGTCATAAATCCAAGACGTTTGTTGCCGATACAAGCGCGCTGTTTATATATCCTCCTAGCAACTGATCACACGTAAACAAAAAGCTTGATGGGTTACATGCATTCTTCACACGCTGTCCATGCGCCTAAGGCTAACATCTGATTGGTCACTACCCTCTGTCCGTAATACACCAGACAGCTCATCGGCTACAAGTCCGTTACTGCTATCCTAGGCCTATTGGTTCATTAAATCTCACACGCACAAACACAAGTTCTATGCACCTTTAGCTCAAGGCAGAAAACTCTCCACTGTTTAAGAAACGGCCAGATGTTTTCCATTAACCGCCTTGCATGTTTTCCTCAGACAAAGCTCGGCATCCTTGTCTTGTTTTTCTGCATTCCTGTTTGCTAGTCCCGAGGCTTCTGGCCGACGAAGGTCCAGATGTCCTCATCATGCACCAGCTGTACAGCGCGCTCAGTTCTTCTTCCTCTTTTCGCGTCCCTTTGGCGATGTAGCCAAAGACTTGCTCTTGTCCAGCGTTGCCATCGTCCTCCAAAAACGATCCCACAGCCCTATGGGTTTTTCTTTCCAGAGATTTTTTTCCCAGCCCTTTTTCAGTGCGCACCATTTTAAACAGCAGCTGCCAACCACTTCCTTTCAGCACTGCCGCGATTGGAAGAGGCAGCTCAGTACTCATTTTTTTTTTGCCACTTCTCACGGTTGTAAGCTTTCCATTAAACGTGCAGCTTCCTTTTCCAGAGTGAAAATTCTTGTCTGCGGGCTTTTCCAGGGTAGTCTGTGTCTTGTTGTTTGTTTACTGGAAAGTCTGAGTGGACAACTGCATTTATACATGTGTGACTTGCAGATTTTACACAACAGAAACAAAGAAGGAGGATGCAGTTTTAGTGGTGTGAACACGGTTATTGGAATATGAATACAGTATTAGTGGTAGTGTGGCATGGTGTACACAGTATGTGGCAGCCCAAACGTAATACTGGTTCAGTGACAGCATCTTTTGTCTGTAAACAAGACCTAGGAGGCAGAGTGGCTTCCTCTTTTCCTCTCACATCCCGTGGTGGTCTGTAGACTTGCCATGCACTTCAGCCCTTACCTTATGGTCCATGTGAAGGTGTTTCTACTGGGTTTTTTTGGAACTTTTCCTCTGGGGTTTTCGGATGGCAAAAGAAAGAGAACCTGAGACTTAACAAGTGACAGTACTGCAGTTTAGTAAGTTTAAAGTAGTGGGTACAGATAACGGGTTTTTATGAGAATGTTTCGAGCTATCCAGCTTCAAGAGGAAATCAAGTTTTATCCGCTGGCTCTGACGAGCAGGCTGGGGAGATATCACTGAAAATAACTGCTAGAATGTAGAGCTAAATCATGCACAGACATAAATTTACAGTTTTGGGTAGCGGAGGCGAATAATATAATATCTGCATTGAAATGTGTTGCATGCCTTTTAAAAAAAAAAATGAAGCGGAAAAAAAGTATTTACAGAGAGTTACCAACAATTGTCACATTTCAATTTCCTCATGAATGGTTTTATGGGCTGCACTCGTGGAAACACCTTTTTAAAGGGAAGGTTAACATGGTTATGTCAAATACAAACTGGATATTTTGTATAATGTAATGTTATGTGTACCTAACCCATACAATTTACTAAACGTTCTTTGTTAAATAAAGTGAATATAACAGTGCCACTGCAGTCTTTGACGAAGCAATAAGCCAGTTGTCAGGTGGATAAACTTTGAAGCCAAAGGGAAGGAACAGTCTTGTATGAATGGGATACCACATGAACTATGCAGCTTGGGTCAATATGTATACATATTTGTGTCTTTGTCTGTTTAAAAATAAATAGCTGTTTGTGCACTGAATGCAAAGTGAAGAAGTACAAGGGTGTACTGGTTTTGGCCAGGATGGAATTATAATTTCTTCATAGTAGCTTGATTAGGTCTAGGAGCAGTATGGTGCTTATCTGTCACCCGGGGTTAAACCACAACACAGGGAGACAGTGGAAATTATTATGCCAGGACGGCCAATGCACACTTCCATAGAAAAGGCAACATATCATGCTTGTGGAGAAAAGTTTCAACTACAAATCTCACTTTTATTTGTTCAGTAGTGTAATAAATAAGCTAAAAAAGCAAAATGTCCCATAGTGTGGCCACTACAACCACTTTGCTAAGAAAATTCTCCAACACTTTTGACTTATGAGAAAAATAGTTGTGAATCATCCAGAAAAATTTTCCGTACCTCTGTCATAAAGAATTAAAAGAGAAAGATAAAGGAGATCACACCTAGGCATTCAAATCCTACCATATGATACGATGAGGAAGAATGTCTGACTTATCTGAAAACTATTTTTTTGCATCTAATTGCTGCCACATGATGACTGTCTAAGCTGAGTATATTCTACATAAAGCTTCTCCCAAGTATGTGCTTAAAATGAGAGACACCGTGTCTATGTGATCAGAAGGAGATAATTCTAACTCACTCTCTTTGCATAGAAAGTATACTTGCCCTTTGGGTTAAGAAAGTATGTTTTGATGTGAGACATATGAATCTAATTCTACGACTCTATTTTTCAGGTAATCATAGGTGAAACACAGGGAAACTGAATTGAATTCACGTTTGAATAGTGAAGGGGAAAGCAGAAAAGTTTCTTTGTTCATCGCTACCGCACTCTTTCTCCATTCCTTTAGTGTGTATTTACAATATAGTTTTTTAAACAGGAAAGTAATCAAGATTGTAGAATGCTGCTGTATGAAAAACATGATCAAATTCAGATCCCTTTTATGGTAGGATGAACGACAGCTAAAAGTCATCAACATACTTATTCCATAATGCAATCTATCTTAAAATCCTAAAAACCCATTATGTAAATTGGGCTAGTATATGAATGAGAAATGTTTTGAAAAACTTCAACTGTTTAAAAAAACCATCTTTTCATTTCAGAAAAGAAAGTTTATACGATGAGTGTATCTGTTTATGCTTATTAATTGACAGTGGTTCCTCTGAACCCGCCAGGGGTTTCTTATTCACAATATAAAATTCATCATAAGCATTAATCTTTACAACATTGGATTGAAAGTATTTACTATTCACCTTCTGGATCTGGCCTGCATTAATGATACTGATGAGTCAGTATTTTTCAGAGAAGATATAAACTTGGAGTTCCAAGTGATAATGACTCTCCTGGATTTCATGATTCTCTGGACTCTTGGACAATTTCACTTCAAACAGTTGTTTTAGGACCATCTAATTTTTTTCCTTTTCTGAAAGAATGTCCTTTGTGGACATCCTTGGAACTGGCTTGAACACTCTGGTGGCCTTCGGATTATAGGATGATCGGCTATGATTCAGTATCTCCTTGAAATGCTACTTGTTTTTGAAGAACTACCATGTTTTAAAGTAGGAGTTGTTGCCTGTCGAATAATGATGACCCAAGCTATTTAGGTACAATTTTAGTGTTTATTGGACACCTGAATTATTTTTCTTGCTGTCCTGGGTTGAGTGAGTGGTGGAGTTTTTTGGTGGCAGGGGAGGGGGCTATCGGGGCGGGCCCCTGTGAGAAGCTTCTCGAAGCTCCCCCAGCTCCACGTCAGATCCACTTCTGTTTGGGAAATTGAGCCAATCGGCTGCGCCTCTGCGATAACGTATTTAAGAAGGGACGTGGTGATGGGCAGTCGGACTTGTGAGGAGGAGTTGCTGCAGCTGCATGAACACCAAGGTCAGTGGAGGAACGGAGGAAGAAAGGAGGGGGGAGGTGTGCCGGAGCAGAGACCCCCCTGTATCCTGTGGTGAGACAGCAGGCGCCCCCCCCCCCGCCACCCATGAAGATCTACGGTGGAGCAGACATTGATTTACAGCCTGTTGTTCCTGCTCAGCTGATCAAGGTTCTGTGCCTGAAGAGGCCGGGTCTCATGGAAAAGGCAGCCCCGCTGCTGTAATTCAGCACTGGGAGGATTGCAGCATGCGGGGGTGTCCCACGCCGGAGCAGCTCGGGAAGGGCTGCAGCCGTGGGAGAGAATCCAGTCGGAGGAAGTTAGTGACCCATGACGGAGCAGTGTGGGGAACGCTGCGGCCCATGGGAGGAATTCAAGTCGGAGAAAGTTTGTGCAGGACTGTCTCCTGTGAGAGGGGGACCACGATGGAGCAGGGGGAACAAGTTTCGGACACTCCCCTCACCGAAGATGAAGGAAGTGGCAGCACTGACTGCACCCCCCATTCCCTGCCCCTGCGCCACTGGGGGAGGAGGTAGAGATATCGGGAGCAGAGCTGAGCCCGGGAAGAAGGGAGGGGTGGGGGGAAGGTGTTCTCAAGATGTGGCAATGCTTCTCACTGTCCTACTCTGTTATGTGTTTTTAGTGTCTGTAATAAATGTATGTTCTTTTTTTTCTTCCCCTAACGAGTCTGCCTTTTGCTCGTGATCATGAAAGGGGGATTTTCCCCCATCCCAGTCCTATCTTGAACCCCAAGCCTGGCTCTCTGTCCCTTCTCATTGCCGGAGGGGAAGGGAGAGAGAGGTGCTGCGTTGTGGTTGGCTGTCAATCAGGCCTAAACCACGACACTTGCCCTGATTTTGTTGCTAATTCTAAAGAAACTTTCAGTTTCCTCAGAAAATGCATGTAAATTTTAAGTATAAAATAGTTATGAGTTTGTAGTGTACTCTATCAGCTGACAGATATTCTCAGATATAGTCTTGTCTCACTATTTACTGAGGCTTATTTCATCATGTATACACAAGCATCAAATTAAGAAAATCAGTTTTTCAGTTCCAGCATATTTCTAAAATAGTATTTTAGTTTACTCATTGTTCATATATGAAGTTTATTGTTGTCACATTTGTCAGTTATTATTTATTAAATTGCTGTCAGATGCTTGTACGCTCTATGAAAAGTCTGAATGTCAGCTCTGAAGTATAATGTTTTTAGCATATCAAACAGTGGCAGTAAAAGGCAAACAGAAATCCTAAAAGAGTTTTTAGTATCCTTAATAAAGCTGTTGGCTGCATCTTTGTTAACTAAAATAATGAGTAGTTATAATGAGATTTTGATCAGGTTTAGCCAAGCTGTTTGAATCAGGCAAACTACCGTAAAGCCATTTACTTCAAAGGGAACACTTCTAATTCTTCTTAATGTTCCTGCAGACTGTGATGTTTATAACCAGACATTGTTGATGGTAGAAAAATGTACATAATTGCATTTTTCTGTAAACATTTCACCAGGCAAATGCATTGGTAAAGAGGATGACTGGAGCACGAAATAAAAGTAAAATATAATCTTCACAGAAGTTTAATTTCAAATAACTAGCAAATTCACCTGATCCTCCTGGTATGATCATGACTAAGTATGAATTTTACCTGCCCTCATCTAGCAATTGAGCCACTGTAAACCTCCTTCGCATATGCCCTAAGAGCAAATTAACACATTAGATTAACCAGTCTTGGAGGTTATAAAGTTAAGATACACATACGGAAAAGAGACACAACACTTCACCTGATCCGTTTTATTCAAGATGGAACAGTGCTAACAGAGTGCACTGGTTTGGCTGAGTTAATTTTCTTCTCAGTAGCTCGCATGGTGCTATGCTTTGGCTGTGTGGCCAAAACGGTGTGGATACCACAGGGATGTTTTAGCTGTTGCTGAGCGGTGCTTGCACAGTGCCCAGGCCTTCTCTGCATCTCACACCACCCAGCCAGCGAGGAGGCTGGGGGTGCTCGGCAATGTGGGAGAGGACAGAGCCAAGAGGACAGAGCCAAGAGACCTGACCCCAACTGACCAGGTGGATACCCCAGACCATATGGTGTTGTGCTCAGCAATAAAGGCTGTGGGAAGAAGGAGGAAGTTCAGCGTTAAGGTGTTTGTCATCTCCAATCACTGTCACATGTGACAGAGCCTGTCTATAGAACAACCAATATAGAAAACAGGATTAACTTAAAGCCCTTTGTTCTCTTGTAAGTAGGGGGGTTTTGTTGTTTTGCTTTTCCTGCTGTTGCTTTTAGTACGAATCTTAAAAAAATCTTTCAAAAGTGTGCTTCTTTAGAGTGTTGTCGGTATAATATTCAAGCAATAAAATCTGACTGTGAGGCATTGATTTCCTTTTCATTTCACACACGGGGTATTGGAATGAATCACACTGTAATTAAAATGGGTTTCTTTCACTGAACAGAAACAAGGGAATTAAGAAATTTCTTTATATTGCTATTTTCACCACAAAGAATTGTAAAACACTTTTAATCTGCTGTATGGGAGAAAAATCAGTGACTGTTGGAAGTGTAAGGTAGCAATTTTAACCAAAACAACCACGTAACAGCTCAGCACTTTCAAGGGTTTAACTGAAATCAAGGAGAGAATTCAATCATGTGAATTATAGTTTTGAAAAGTGAAAAAAGCAACACACCCCAAACCAAAGTAAAACAAAACCAAAACCCTCTTAAGTTTTTAAAACAAAAACTAGTCTTTATTTTTTAATATAGATTTTTAATTTATTTTTTTAATTGCCCCTATGTTGTTTTTTTTTTTTCACTGTAGTATCTTTTAGGCAGAAAATTCCTTCTGCTCTTGATATACCTAACTCAAGGGTAGCACAATTCCCTTTTTTTAGGGTAACCGGGGGAAAAAAAAAAAAAAAAACAAGACAAAACAAACCACACTTAATATATGCACACAACTGTACACAAAAACATGACCTTTCAGTAGCCAAATATATACCATGTTCATCTTGGAGCAGGATTTCGGTACCATTAAACAAGGAAGTACAATATGATTATTTTCAATAATGGCATCAGCTTGGAATCTTAACTTTCACTAGAATGCAGGGTTAGAAGTAATAAATACTGAGCATATTCTTGAGTTAATACAACTAAAAAAAAAAGAAAAGGAACTCTGTAACGGGGGTTAGTGAACTGGCTCCTGCCTTAAAAGGGTCGTCAGTGGTTTTCAGATCGCTATGGATGGTAGAGGCAAAGAAAGACAAAAGCTGGAAAATGTGGAAAGAAACTTAACTCTGATGAAAAGACAATGAGATTTGCATGAGTCTAGCACAAGCTTCATTTTGCTGTTACTCTTGGGTTGTTCAGGAAGGCTCCAGATTAGAAATAATGTGTTGATGGAAACTTTCAACTGCAACCTAGGACCTAGGATGTTGGGTTTTTTTAGTGCTCTCTGGTCATGTCCCGTAAATCAACGAATACTCTTAAGGAGCTCAAAATGGGCGAAGTGATAGGAAGAAGTAGGAGCTTAGGTGGGAATGCTGCTCCAGTGATGAAGAAAATGAGATCATTTGGTACATACATTTTGCAAAGGGAAGCTTCTGAACTGCTAAAGATGTGCTGTCTCGTGGAGCAAAGCTGCGGGTCGCTTCCCCCTGCGGCCTGGGCTGGACCTCTCCAGCCCCGCTCCGAGTGCGCGAAGCCCCTTCGGCATTAATGCGCGTTCCTTCCAGGAGTATCTCGGAGGGCAGCCGAGGCGGGCTGAGTTGAGATGCGCAGGCGGGAGTGTCAGCGCCGCAGGCTGAGGTGCCCAGTGGGGCTGCCCTGCCCGTGCAGCGTGGGGAGGGTGCCCGCAGCCCTGTGTGACACGGCGCGGTGTCACAGTGGGACACCCGCATCACAGCGACAGCTCCCTCTCCCCACCGTGCCCCCGGCCACACTCCCTGGCGAGGCCTGGGCAACGCCAGGGCTGCTCTCGCCAGCGCTCTGCTCCGCAGGAGCTGCCCTGCTGCCAGGAGGAGGCGAGGGGAGGCCGCGGGAGAGCCTTGGAGACGCTGCTTGGGCAGTGGCGACCAGGAGGAGGAGGAGGAGGAGGAGATTGGAGAAGGAGGAGGAGGAGAAGGAGACGAGGAGCAGAGGGGTTTTGGAGCAGGACGCGCACCGCTTCCCCAGATGCTGCAGTGCAAGGGGGAAAGGATGATTAAGTACCTGCTCTTTAACCCCTTGGGGCCTGAGGATCTCCCAACCCTCAAGGAGCTCACCACCAGAGGTAAGGCCCCAGGGGGCCCTTGCAGGAGCGCTGTGGGAGCCAAGGCGAAGGGGACGTGAGCTCTGGAAACGCTGAGCCTGGGGATGGGGCTGTAGCAGGGCTCTTCTGGAGGGGACCGGCAGCTGCAGGGAGAGCCCTGCCCGATGGAGACTTGGGCCTTGAGGGTGGCTTTGGTAGCTCACGCTTCTAGCTACCTCTGCTCACATGAAAGGGCGGGATCCCCTTCCCCAAAACACTACCGATGCCTGCCTGTCCTCCCCAGGCCCATCACGGGCACAGGGCAGGCTTCTTGGAGGCTGGGGGCAGTCAAGAGCGCAGCTGGGCAGCCCCGGCAGCGCAAGGGTTTGCTCTGGGCAAGGGGGCTTGAGTGCATGCCACTGTCGCCTCCGTGGGTAGGGGCTGCTGGATGCGTGGCCGTTGCTGACTCAGAGCACGGCGTGCCTTTCCTTTGCTTTCCAGAAATCCAGCAAGTCTGGGCTGGCACATCTAGGTACATCCGGAGCAGCTCTTGCAGAAGAAGGTGAGCCTTGCCTCCTGCCCGTGCCCCGTCCTGCCCCGCTGGGCCTCCCGAGCAGGGCACAAAGCACCACCCCAAAGGCGACACGCGAGTCATCTGGCAGCCTTCCAGCCTCTGCGCAGCCCTGACAATGCTCCCTCTTCTTGCTTGTGTTTCAGGCGGTGGAGATCGGAATTGGGACATTTGCAATTGTCCCGGTGCATGCCACGGTGGGAGAGGACGAGGTTTTGCCTGTTGAGAGACCTGTGTTCCAGCTGAGCAGGTTTCTGAAGAAATTCTACAGCCTCAAGCACGCAAAGACCCAAATTCCTGGTAAGAAGACGGGCGTGGCCCCTGTCCAGCTCTTGCGTTTGGCTGGGTGCTGACGTGGTGCCGTGACACAGCTGAGCAAAGGCTCTTCCAGCGTGGAGAGTGCTGAGCGTGGGCACGCGTACGGCAGCCCGGCACCCTGCCCCTCCCCGGGCAGCCAGCCTCATCTCCCCAGCTCACCCTACGCTCCAGCTGGTTGCTCGCAGCAGGAGGCAAAGCCTCTCTGTGCCTTCTCCTGTCCATCAGGGCCGCTCTGGAGACGTGGCCGAAGCTGAAAGGGAGCGCGCTCTGGCAGGGCGCTGCCCGAGGGCTGGGCGCTGATGGCACCTCGTCTCAGGGTGGGCTGAACTGTGCTGGGAGTGACTTGGTTGCTCTGCGCTTGTTTCCTAGACAAGACCCAGTTTGTTCAGCTGGACTTTAAGCAGATTGCTGCAGAAACCCACTTCCGCCCGGAAATCGTGGAGCAGTGCGTACACGAGACCCTGCTTCTCTTCGCCGAGGCCCTCCAAGAAAACAAGGAGGTGGAACTCTCCTTCAAGGGCATCGGCATCCTTGCTGTGCGAAAAAAAGTGGTCAGCATGACCTTCTTGGACGAGTGCCTGCTGGAGCTGGATGGGACAGGGAACATGCTGGCAGCTCTTCTCGGGGTGAGCTTGTCATTTCTCTGGGGCTGCTCCTCGTGCCTCTGTGGCAATGCTGTCAAAGCTCTCTCCAGCTGCTTTCTCTTGGCTGCTGTCGCCTGCCTCGCCGCCTGGCCTAGACACGCTCCCCGTGAGCTAGGCCGTGTCTCAGGAGCACCTCGGCCCCTTCAAGGGAGGGGGCTGATGGCATCAAGGGAGAGGGTGGTGCGAGGCTTTCGGAGAGGCAGCTTTGTGTCTTTGAGCAGCGAGACGGTTTGTGAGCAACCGGCATGGGCGTCTGCTGACGTGTCCCTGTCCCCTTGCAGGACCCTAAGATGATGAGGATCGTGGCCTTCGCGGGCAAAAACGATTTTAGTCGTCGCAGTCGAGACACGGTCATCACGCTGCCAAGGTGAGCAGGATGGCTTCTGCAGCCCCTGGCTGGTCAAGGGAGCAGCTGCTGAGCCCCCGAGGCGGGGGCACCCTCTTGCTGAGGCTCCTCTCCTGCCAAACTCGGCAAGACCAGCTCCTTCCCAGGAGAAGAGCTTCCCGGTCCGTGGCTGCTGGCTGCTCCCCAGCTTGGAGAGTGCCAACGCAGCGATCAGTCCGCTCTCGATCTGCGCTGAGAGAGCGAGAGAGGCGGGAGGGTCTGTGGGGCAGCAAGGAGGGCGTGTGCTGGGATCATCAGCTTTCGGGCAGGAAGGCGAGGGAAGCAGCGGCAGAGGCTGAAGGAGGACGTGGGACCCCTCGGGCCCCACAGAGACCTGTGGCCTCCAAGGACTCGGCAGTGGCTCCCACAGATGCCTGCCAGCAGTTTTTAGTCTCAGCCCGCAAGGGAGCGGGGTGGCCTTTTGCCCAGCTGCTGCCTTCTTGTTTCCAGGCTTGCATTTGAGATCCCCCACCAAACATCGGTCCCCACGATTTCTCTGAAGCCCACGAGAGATCTGGCGCCCTGGGGCGGGGGTGCCCGCAGAGGTAAGGTCCCAGCCGAGTGCTGGCAGGGGGCTGTGGGTGCTCCTCACGTCCTCCCGAGGGCAGGAGAGCCAGGGTCACTGTGCGAGTTGTGCGAGAGGAGAAAGCAGCTCTGTGAGCCTGCGCAGCCGTCCTAGTACGCGCGGGTGACCCGTTTGGGAAGAGGCTCTGAGCTGGACAGCCCCTCATGGCGAACGGCAGCCAAGGGTTCTGCGTCCCATTTTGCCCTGGGCGCTGCCTTCCAGCAACTCTGCCTGGAGCTGTGACCGGGCCGAGCCCGCGTAGCTCTGGCAAGCCACGCGTTTGGCTCTGAGGAGGAAATCTCTTCTGCGCTGGGGTCGTTGCTTCTGCCCAACTATCAAAGATGCTCTTGTGCTCTTCTCTTGCCTCCTGCTCGCAGTGAGTGTGCTGGATCCAGTGTTCCTGGCTCAGCGGAGGGTTTCTCTAGCCAGACAGCAGGTGAAGGAAGGCGAACAGGCTACAGCCAAGGAAGCTGGCCCAGGCAGGTGAGCCTCCTGGAGAAGCGGTGGGGCTGGGGGCATGGGGGCACACTGTGCCCTTGTTGTAGTGAGAGTGAGATGTTTCCCGTGGCCGGGGGTGCCTGTGCTGGGGAGAAAAGGCCCCGGAGACCTTGTCCTGCTCGACACTTGCTCCTCCTGCTGAAGTGCCGGGAGCTGCCGGCACCGGGGGCAGGCTGTGAGCCCATGCCAGAGCAAGCACCTCAGGCGGGGCTCCCACAGGCTCAGCTGCCGTGCCTCTGCAGATTCCTGCCAGTAATCCAGCAGAATTCCAAGGAGGACCTGACGCAGGCCAGACCTCCAGGCTGCCCAGACTTGCAGCTCCCTGCATGTGCCGCGCAGCCCTCAGGAATGGTACGCCCCAGGGATCTGCCAGTCCTCTGGCACATTTCGGGCTCTGGGCCGGGGCCGAAGAGGTGGCAAGAGCTGCCCACCGTCCCAGCCCCCGGCCCTGCCCGAGCCAGGGGAGACTAACGCTGCGTGTGTGCTGTGCGCGTGTCCTCCAGGGAACGGGCTCCCTCCGCGCGGAGAGGGCAGGGAAACGGCACCAGGTGCTGATGGCATCCAGGCGCAAAGAGGTGGAAGCGGAAGTGTGGCACCAATACCATGCCAAGAGAGCGGGGCAGCACATGGAGCGAGGCCAGGTATGGCATGCACTTGGCAGCCGCCAGCCAAAGGGCATTTCCCCGCCCTGCTCCCTGCGGGGGGAGCAGGGAAGGTCTCCCGGCAGTGCGCCAGGCAGGGGCCTTCTGTCTGCCCGCTGCCCTGCCCGCTGCCCTGCAGCAGGAGCCGTCGCGACGGCCCCAGGCCGAAGCGTGCAGCCTTGGGAGCGGCCCCAGGTGTTGGCGGCAGTGCTTTAGGAGAGCCTCTTCTGCCTTCGCAGACCTCCTGCCGCCACCTGTTCGAGGATCCCTATCGCCCTCCCCACCTCCTGAGAAAGGCCTACGCCGAGAAGCTGAAGGAGAGGCTACAGGAGAAGGAGAGCTGCCAGAGGCCTGCGAGGCAGATGGCGTCCGAGGGGCGGGCAGGCTGCACCCCCCGCAGACAGCGTGGGAAGTGTAAGTGTGCGCAGGTCCTGCAGAGGCCGAGGAAAGCCTTGGGCAGCTCCCAGCGCTGGAGGTGGCCGGGCTGGCCACGAAAGGCTGGCTCGGCTGGCTGGGCTCTGCCTTCCCAACGGCGGCAGCCCGTGCTTGCCCTCGCCGCGCAGTGACTCGCAGGCAGCCAGCCCTCAGCTGCCGCGCCCGCCCTGTCCCGGGTCTCGGCCCTGCCCGGCTTCACCCCCGGCTGCTCTGCGCTCTTCTCGCTGCAGACTGGTTGGGGCACGAGGGCCCACGAGACGCCACCCGGAGCAGCGGGCTGGGCTCGGCCGCTCCTCTGAGAGCTACGGGCCTGAGCCCGGCGCTGGGGCGCTGGGGCGCTGGGGGCCCTTCTCCCCGGCCACAGAGCTGAGGCCCTTTTCTGCTGTGTCCTTTAGCAAGGGGGAGAAGACGAGGCTGCTGGAGCGCCGCGGGAGGGCCCAGGGACTGCCCGCCATGCCAAGGAGCTGCGAGCAGCCCCGAGGAGCTGTCACGGCGTCCACCCTTTCCAGCCGGAGAGCTGCCAGCAACGGGTGGCAGGGGCGAGGAGCGCCTTTCCAAGGGGAACGTGCCAAATAAAGGCTGCTGGTGCCTGGGCCCAGCCAGCGTGGCCGTGCTGCTGCCTGCCTTGCCTTTCTCTGCGGCCACGGGCACGGGAGGGGCCCCGCAGCCCCCTGCTCGGAGGGGTCTCTGGGCAAATGGCCAGAGGACTGGTCCTGCCAGCCGGTCACCACAGGCCATGCGACCAGGAGAGCGGTGTCCCTTCCAGGACATGGGCCTCAAGGTCTTCAGAGCACAGCTTCTCTGCATCTAAACACCACTTTTCATGGATGACCAGAGCTCCGTGGCTGGTCACATCACTCTTAGAGCAGACTCACACTGCCAAAAGAAATGGTGGGCCTGATGCTCCTTGAAAGGCTACACTCCTTAGATGAGCCCTTGGCTAACTGTTGGGCCTGATGCTCCTTGAACGGCTACACTCCTTAGATGAGCCCTTGGCTGACCGTCAGAACTGTCCAATGACCTTTGCAGAATGTTTATTCATTTAGGAAGGAGCATAACTTTTGAAAAAGCCCTTTTTTTGCCAGGTAAAGCACTGCACACAGGAGAAAACCATGATTTGAAAGGGTAAGAGCACTAGGAGCAGTATGTGCAACTAAGCCGGACATGTCTGGAACATGAGGTGACTCTTGCCCTCCCAATTTGTCCACTGTTTGCTCAGGCCTTGGCAACAGCCGCTCTGAACCCTTGTACTGAGCACTGAGCAGTATAAGTGCTCTGCTGCTACTGCAGTGTTAGCAGTATTCAGCCTGCACGTTCTTTGGAGCTCAGACCAACCTCACAAAAGGGAGCAAATTCCAAAATGTGTCTTCTGGCATCCTCAGAAAACTACAACACAAGCGGAATTGCTGGAAAGTTGGGATGAGTGTCGTGAAGGAAGCGGTAGACTGGATTGAATAGAGTATGCACAAGTCCATGGGACCCTGGAATAGGCCTCCCGTGGTCCTGAGCGAACAGGCAGATGTCATTTCCACGCCAGCCTCTGAAATGTCACGGCAGTCAGGCAAAGACCCCGGTGACTGGAAAAAGGGAAACTGCACACATTTTCAAACGAGGTAATAAGGAGGCCCCTGGGAACTGCTGAGCACTCAGCCTCACCTCAGTGCCTGGTAAGGTCATGGAACAGATCCTCCTGGAAGTTATGTTGAAGTTATACGTGAAAGTCCTCTGCAGCACCTTGGCCTGAGTTGCAGCAACAGAGCTGCAAAGTCCTTCCTCGCCCTGTTACACTAGAGAGCGTGAGCAGCTGCTCTTGCTATGCGGTTGCACAACAGGAGAGATCACAAGAAGAGTCTCTTCTTGGGTGCACTGATTGCAGCATGTCAGATTAAACAAACTATTCCAAGCATGTGAGAGCTCTGTTCATGACAAGCTGCTGCAGTGAAGCTTTGTGTGCTGGTATTCCAGACATCTTAGTTTGAGCTGTTAAACACCTCACACCAGCTTGGTTATGCAGCTTTATAATTATACATGGTTTGCTTGCTAACAAGAAGTCAACTGTTAAGGCCTTGAGAATGAATCCTGTTTCATTCATGTGTACCCAGCACGTTTGGGGTTTTTTGAACCTGCTGTGTATTACTGTCCATTTGTCAACATTAAACTTTTTTCACCATCTGTCAGGCCATTTGCAGAGCAATTCCAAATCCTTATTAAATCTGTTTGAAACTGGCTTAAGGCTCAGCATTTCACTTTCTCCATCAACACTCCATGGAGGTGATCTGCACAGAAGAAAACAACAGGGGCTTCAGTTCCAGTCCCCTTCGAGACCTACTTTAATACTTGGCCCAGCTTGAAGAGGTCCTTCAGTATTGTGCTGTCTTCTGTTTTATGGACCATTACCTTATTGGGTCTTTTAACTGGGATCCTCACTACCGAGTTGTTGCGCAGAAGCTTGGCAGAAAGTGAAACTTTTTAAAGTTCAGATATTCTACGCTATTATGTGAGCTGTTCATCTGTCTCAGCAGTGCTAGCAGGGACATAACTTCCTGTTTGTCTTGAAGCTATTCCTGAGTTTTGTTTAAGGCCTTCCAAATCACAGCAAATGGCTCTTCTAAACTTATTGAATACTAACTTGTGAATTAAACTACACATATACGTGTCTGTGGCCGAAGAGATGAATTAGAAGCAGAAATGAGGAGTTTTCTTTTAGGTATATTATGAGAACAAATCCAAATTGCTGGCAGCGTGTCAAGCTTGAAGAAGATTTGTTCATTCACACATAAAGGACTGCAAGTTACCCAGATAACGGAAAGGAGATTTTCCTCCTTTCTATCATTCCCATGGTTTTTCCCTTTTAATAAATTTGTTCTTGAGTTGGCTTGATTTAGCCAAGCAAAAAACATGATAGAAGAATTTATTTTGTCACAGTTGGTGTCCAGTCAGGCAAGAACAAAGCAAAATAACATGCAGGGGAACTAGTTTCAGCTTTTTTAGCTTGGGCTGA
>NW_024881275.1:10607154-10681038 GCF_018691265.1 Tyto alba | reverse complement strand
GGGGGCACTTTGCACCGGGAGCCTTCCCAAGACCCCGATGATGTGCATTTGTAACGGCACCTGGAGGCATTGCCAAAGCGACGGAGTTGGGCTTAAGGGCACACACACGGCTCCTTGTCCAACCTTGCTTGCTGGCACAGCCAGCACCCCCAGCGTGATAACTCTGACGAGACCCGTGTGCGTTCGTGTCCACTGCTGAGCTGCTCCGTGGCACAGAGACGCTGCAGCCGGGGCAGCCATCAGTTCCTCGGCTGGCAATGCGGAAGTGGGAGAGCTGTGGAAGAAGCTCTCACCCTCAGGTCTGGCCTCTGCTGAAACCAGTCCCCCTGCATTCCCCAAAACACAGCAAGAAGTTGTTTCTCACGCAGTTCAGGGCACTGAGGGAGAGTTGAGGCTGGGTTCAACGTTAAGAAAGTCCATCCCTGTCAGAACCAATGACCGTCCTCTGGATTCCAGGTCACCCCTCTCCTAAAGCAAAGCCTCCGGGAGAGACCCGGGCAGAAAGCTGACGAGGCTTTTCCCAGGGCATAAGCACCAGTTCGCCTCAGGCACTGCTTCTCTGCGCCCTGCAGGGATGAGATCTGTTAAGAGGCACCTTTCCGCATCTGTGTCTGTTCTCACGCCTCCCGTGACAGCAGCTGGGCTCCTCTGGATGCCAGGGCACAGCCAAGGGAGGCAGGAGCCTGTTGTTATAAAGCAGAGTTCCGAGGGCTCTTTTCTGGGGGAGAAGCAATGGGGCATCTACAAAGGAGCCCGCTGCCGTGATTCCTACTGCCACGCGACACGGCAGCTGCTGAAACCAGCAGCAGAAAGATCAGGTCTCTGCACCCTCTTGTGAACGTTCTCCACAGTTACAGCGGCGCAAATCCACGGGCCCTCTGCGGCAGGGAGAGCGGCTGTGACACTCGCTCCTCCAGCACACCAGCAGGCCAGATGCCGGCGCTGAAGCGCTGGTGCTGTCAGCAGCTGTTGAACACAAGCCACGCGAGAAACAGCGGAACTCGGGGGATTATCCAGCCCCTTCGCTGGCGGGTCACTCCTTTCCACACCGGGCTGCCTCACCGACTCCAAAGACGCCCGAACCTGAGCTCTGCACGCACAGACCCGAACCCCAAACCCCGGCGCAGGCGCAGACACCTCCAGCAGCACAGACATCAGCCCACCTGGAGAGCTTCCTGCTTCGTCACCCGCGGTGGGGTGCAGAGGCACGTGCTGGAGGGGGCAGGGTTGCAGCTCATCGCGACCGGTTCCACTGACCGCCAGCAGAGACCGGGGGTGATGCCCAGTTGGGTCCCCGTCGGCCCTGCGGCCAAGCCACCTTCCCCCCTGCCCGCTCTGCCCTGGGCCTCCGCTGCGCTGCGGGCGGGCGGCTGCAGCAGGGTTCCCAGCGGGAGGAGGCGCCGCCGACACGGCCCTGGGGCTGCGGGGGCCCACGGCCGTGCCCCCCAGCAGGCGGGCGCCACCCGCGGTGGGGCGCGGGGGGCAGGAAGAAGCACTCAGAGACGGGGTCAGGGAAAAAGGAGTTTATTTCCCCTTCCTGGGAAAGGGGACACGCGGCAGCCCTGCTCTCAGCGCCGGCGGGGCGGCCTCTTGCCGGGCTGGGGACCGTCCCGGGGGCCGGGGGCCCTCCTCTTCGGGGGGCGCCGGGGCCCCCCAGGCGAGCGGTCCCTGCCCCGGCCGGGAGCGGAGGGGCTGCGGCTGCAGCCCCGGGCAGAGGGACCTGCCGCCGCCGCCTCCCCCGGCTTCTGCCGGGGCGGGCGCGGCCGGGGGGCGGCCGGGAGCCCCGCGGAGGGCGGCCCCCGACGTGCCGCCTTCCTCCTCCCCGGCGGAGCCTGCAGGGCTGCTGGAGGCGGCCGGGCCGGGGCCGGGGCCGGGGCCGGGGCCGGGGCCGGGGCCGGGGCCGGGGCCGGGGTGACCCCCGGGAGGCGCTGGGGCTGGGAGTTCCCGCCCTGGAACTGGTGCAGATGCAAGTGGTGGAGCTGGAGCTGCTGGAGCTGCTGGAGCTGCTGGAGCTGGTGCAGCTCCAAGTGGTGGAGCTGGAGCTGCTGGAGCTGCTGGAGCTGGTGCAGCTGCAAGTGGTGGAGCTGGAGCTGCTGGAGCTGCTGGAGCTGGTGCTGCTGCAAGTGGTGGAGCTGCAGCTGGAGCTGGCCGCAGGGCTGTCTTCCCCCTGCCCCGCAGCCTCGGAGCGCAGCAGCCTCTCGGCCTCCTCGCTGCACAGGCCCACAATGATATCGATGATGGCATCGACCAGCGGTGCTGTATGTTCCTCAAGGACAGGCTGCAACAGCTGGACCATGACCACACGATCTGGACCATGGAGGCACAGGGCGTGCAGGATGCGGCTCTCCACCCTGTGTGCCAGCCGCCACCGGGACCCATATATTGCCTGCAGCTCCCGGCGCAGCCAGGGCAGCACGGGGTCCAGGAGATGATGCTCTTCTCTTTGGAAGAGTTCTGCCCAGACCTGGGGCAGGAGGCCACCCACAGCTTCTGTCCCTGCAGACCCCTGCTCAGCTGGAGATGTCACGGCACGATGGGGGCTGTTTTCGGCCAGGGGGCTGTTTTCTGGCAGATGGCTGGGAGCTGTTGCTAGGAGGTGTGTGCCGACACACTGTAGATAGTCATTTCCTGCCCCCACAGAAAACCAGATAATATCTAATGGTCCTCTGCAGAGTGGACACACTGGTTTCACGTCTGCCCACCGCAGGATGCAGCCCAGGCAGAACTGGTGGTCACAGGGGCTGACATAAACCGCATCTCTGTGAGCGCCGCGGCAGATGGGGCAGCACCACTCTGTCTCCGTGGCCATGTTTCCTTCGTGCGGCGGGCTGGGGAGAGCCAAGGACGGGGAGCTGCTCCCCTCCACTGGCGTCACACGCTGCAAAAGGGAGAGAGGCCGCGGTCACTCGCTGTGCCGGGGAGGGGAAGGGAGGCAGGAGCGGCCAGGCCCCTCGCGAAGGACGCCCTCCCGGCTCCCCGAGCCCCACGGCCGCCCCACGGCCGCCCCGTGGGGACGCTTCCCCCCACAGCTCACCTCCGCTGCCGCAAGCGCGCCCGGCGGTGCCCGGCTGCCTGAACCAGGCAGGGCCGGGGAAACGCAGGGGATGGCTCCGGGACGGGCACCGAGAGCTGCCGACGGCAGCCCCCAAAGCGCCGCCCAGCACCAGGAGCAGCCTCGCTCGACCCTCCAGACCTCGCAGGCACGCTCGGCAGGAGTCCAGGCACGAGCCAGGCTGGGCCAGCGGCTGCCGGCGCCCGAATATAAGCAGCGAGGGACGCGAGGTCACAGTCCATCGCTCGCTGACGTCACAGTCCACTGCTCGGCGATGTCACGCCAGGCCTTCCGACCCCATAGGCCCATGGCGTCAAGAGAGGAAGGAAAATACCCTTTCTTGGGTTTGTCTTCTACGTTGCCGTGTTCGTCCAGCTTGGTCACCGGCAGCACGTGCCCGTGACTGTCTCATCCCCACTCCTGACGCCTCGCAGGGCCAGGGCCCTCTCCGCTCACCAAGCTGGCTGGTGCTCCTGGCCGACCGCTGCGTTGGTGGTGCTCAAAAGCGCCAGTAGTGGGGCCTGATCCCATACACGCGGGAAGCAGCCGTAGGTGCCGTCCCTCCAGAGGACGGTGCAAGGGCCGCAGGCACCCTGCTCCCGAGTTCGGGGAGCCCAGGATCCATCACTGCGTGGGCCGTCAATTCCCACCCCCCACTGCTGCCTCTCTGGCTTCTATAATTAATTAGTCAATCATTTAGAGTCATTAGTCCAAGCACTCGGTTTGTATTTTAGACGAGCATCGTCTGTTAGTTCGACTGCGTGAGAGTGGAGGGTGCTGTGTGTAAGTCAGCCACGTGGGTCTGCCCGTGAAAATCTCGTGAGGCGGCGGCCCCTGCTTTCTATTCACAGTACTTCTTGTCTGCATCAGTGGGAGAGGCAAACTCACGGAGGTGTCTCGGGCCAGCCTCTGCACCGATTTTTTGCCAGCTTGGTTTAGAAATCAGAGTTTTTCCTCTCCACAGCCCCACTGGATTGGGGGTGATGGGCACAAGGACGCTTTGGTTCAAGTTGTAGGGCTGCACGAGTTTTCTGCATTGCTTGCCCACTGAAATGGTGCTCTTGTTTCTATCTCGTGCTGAGGGGTGGAGTTCTCTCTGCAGTTTCTTTTTGCAGCGGTTCTCTCATCTGCATGTTTACAAGGACAGGCTTGTGTCCTGAGAACACGCCTCAAGTGACAAGGACATGCACACATTTACAGCATCCGGGCCCCCGAATAAAGTAAAGCTGCCGATTTCCCAACGGTCCCCCTGGTTCTGGGTGTGCAGCTACACTTGCCTTCTGTCCCCCATCATTTTGTTGAAAAGTTGTCCTAAGCATGTGAAGACTTACGAAGTCGAAGGGTGCTGCGCTAGCCAGCTTCAGTCGTCTGCACCTTCATTTCTGACCAAATGGAAGCTGCTTCCGGATCGTTCAAGCTACAGAACGATTTGAATTAATAAAAGTGCCTATGAATTATACACATCCCAGATTCCTGTGGACTGTGTCAAAAGCAAAAGAAATCCTAGCTGAGGTTCTTTAACTTTTCCAGAATTAGCTGTATGTTCCTATACAGCAACATGTTAATGGTGTAGTCAGTAGCTCGGTGCCTTCACTGAAGCCTTCTGCTGCTCCCCTCCCGTTCCAAAGGAATGCTGAGGCTGCTCAGGCAGCGGAAGAAGAGGCGCACGAGCAAAATCCTGGGCAGATCCACGAGAAATGCAGAGCAAACCCGTCCTGTCAGGCAGGTGCAATCATCCCCTCTGTGCTGGTGTGGGCCACTGGCTGGGCCACCCGAGCCAGGGCAAGTCTATCTGCTCTTCTCGCCGTGCTCCCGAAGGCGCTTTGCCTGCAGTTTGCAGGGAGCTGTAAATCTCTCCAGCCAGGCTCATGGCGGGGCACTGTCTGCCTCCTTGAGTTGCTGTAGTGCAGTTAGTGGGAAGCGATCAGGAGAACTACAGCTTGAAACTGGGGTGTCAGAGAAGGGGGCTTCTTAAGCAACAGGAGGGTTTCCCTACCTCTCCTTTACCATCTCCTCAGGAGTATCTCCGAGGGAGAAAGCCCTGGGCACATCACACGAGTCTGAACAACCCCACCTTCTTCAGCCCTAAAGACCTGATCTCAATCAGCGCTGGCTGAGCAGTGGCTCAGTTCCTACTCGCTATTGTTATAGGTAGATTAAGGCCAATCACATCCAAATATGGATTAATGAATCTTTATTAAGGTAAGAGAGCAAATGCAGCGCTGGGGTGGCCGAGGAGTCGCAGCTCCGTCCAGGCTCACCAAATTGTTTAAGTTTCAAACCCCCTTTTATCCACCCAGCTGCCGGTTTCAACACCTTCACCTTCGGCACACCTCCTGGCTTCTTCTACAATCTTATCTTCTTTCTTCAGTCCTGTGGTCCTGTACACCTAGTCCTTCAAGTCTGGGTCAATTTGCAGCTCCTTTGTCTTTTATGGCTCAGTGGTTTCAGTTCCCCTCTTATCTCAAGGACAAGGGATACCAGAGATGGCCCATTCTGTTATTTCTCAATCCATTGCAAAGGAGTTACCACCCTTTGATATGGACCATTTGGTGAGCATCCCAAGAGGGGGGGCTGTTGGGTTGGTGTTTCCTCAGATCAATTCCCCCCTTTTCCCAGTAGTAAAGTCTTTTACTTTTCTTAAAATTTGGATCATTGTACTAATAATAGCTTTAGCCTAAGAAGTAATTGTTTAATTACTTTTTAGCGAAAGCAAAATTCTTATATTACTTATCACACTATGAATGGAAACTTCTACAGCACAGCTCCTCCTCCTTTGGTGAATGAGCCTGGTGTCTCTGGTTCTCCAGTGGTGGGGGGGTCGGTCCGAACATTGTCCTGTCTGGACAACTGGCTGACCCTGGGTTGTCCTTTCCAGCCACTTCTTGCTGAGCTCCTGAGAAACGCTGGCATTATGTCAATGAAAGTCAGTAGTCGAGTGATGAACCAGGAGGCAAACCCTTCCCCTTGCCCGCTGCCAGAGTGAGAACATACACAATTTCTGGCTACTCTGCACAACTTGGGTATCTAAGAAGTGCTGCGCTGCGGGCGGGCGGCTGCAGCAGGGTTCCCAGCGGGAGGAGGCGCCGCCGACACGGCCCTGGGGCTGCGGGGGCCCACGGCCGTGCCCCCCAGCAGGCGGGCGCCACCCGCGGTGGGGCGCGGGGGGCAGGAAGAAGCACTCAGAGACGGGGTCAGGGAAAAAGGAGTTTATTTCCCCTTCCTGGGAAAGGGGACACGCGGCAGCCCTGCTCTCAGCGCCGGCGGGGCGGCCTCTTGCCGGGCTGGGGACCGTCCCGGGGGCCGGGGGCCCTCCTCTTCGGGGGGCGCCGGGGCCCCCCAGGCGAGCGGTCCCTGCCCCGGCCGGGAGCGGAGGGGCTGCGGCTGCAGCCCCGGGCAGAGGGACCTGCCGCCGCCGCCTCCCCCGGCTTCTGCCGGGGCGGGCGCGGCCGGGGGGCGGCCGGGAGCCCCGCGGAGGGCGGCCCCCGACGTGCCGCCTTCCTCCTCCCCGGCGGAGCCTGCAGGGCTGCTGGAGGCGGCCGGGCCGGGGCCGGGGCCGGGGCCGGGGCCGGGGCCGGGGCCGGGGCCGGGGCCGGGGCCGGGGCCGGGGGTGACCCCCGGGAGGCGCTGGGGCTGGGAGTTCCCGCCCTGGAACTGGTGCAGATGCAAGTGGTGGAGCTGGAGCTGCTGGAGCTGCTGGAGCTGCTGGAGCTGGTGCAGCTGCAAGTGGTGGAGCTGGAGCTGCTGGAGCTGCTGGAGCTGGTGCTGCTGCAAGTGGTGGAGCTGCAGCTGGAGCTGGCCGCAGGGCTGTCTTCCCCCTGCCCCGCAGCCTCGGAGCGCAGCAGCCTCTCGGCCTCCTCGCTGCACAGGCCCACAATGATATCGATGATGCCATCGACCAGCGGTGCTGTATGTTCCTCAAGGACAGGCTGCAACAGCTGGACCATGACCACACGATCTGGACCATGGAGGCACAGGGCGTGCAGGATGCGGCTCTCCACCCTGTGTGCCAGCCGCCACCGGGACCCATATATTGCCTGCAGCTCCCGGCGCAGCCAGGGCAGCACGGGGTCCAGGAGATGATGCTCTTCTCTTTGGAAGAGTTCTGCCCAGACCTGGGGCAGGAGGCCACCCACAGCTTCTGTCCCTGCAGACCCCTGCTCAGCTGGAGATGTCACGGCACGATGGGGGCTGTTTTCGGCCAGGGGGCTGTTTTCTGGCAGATGGCTGGGAGCTGTTGCTAGGAGGTGTGTGCCGACACACTGTAGATAGTCATTTCCTGCCCCCACAGAAAACCAGATAATATCTAATGGTCCTCTGCAGAGTGGACACACTGGTTTCACGTCTGCCCACCGCAGGATGCAGCCCAGGCAGAACTGGTGGTCACAGGGGCTGACATAAACCGCATCTCTGTGAGCGCCGCGGCAGATGGGGCAGCACCACTCTGTCTCCGTGGCCATGTTTCCTTCGTGCGGCGGGCTGGGGAGAGCCAAGGACGGGGAGCTGCTCCCCTCCACTGGCGTCACACGCTGCAAAAGGGAGAGAGGCCGCGGTCACTCGCTGTGCCGGGGAGGGGAAGGGAGGCAGGAGCGGCCAGGCCCCTCGCGAAGGACGCCCTCCCGGCTCCCCGAGCCCCACGGCCGCCCCACGGCCGCCCCGTGGGGACGCTTCCCCCCACAGCTCACCTCCGCTGCCGCAAGCGCGCCCGGCGGTGCCCGGCTGCCTGAACCAGGCAGGGCCGGGGAAACGCAGGGGATGGCTCCGGGACGGGCACCGAGAGCTGCCGACGGCAGCCCCCAAAGCGCCGCCCAGCACCAGGAGCAGCCTCGCTCGACCCTCCAGACCTCGCAGGCACGCTCGGCAGGAGTCCAGGCACGAGCCAGGCTGGGCCAGCGGCTGCCGGCGCCCGAATATAAGCAGCGAGGGACGCGAGGTCACAGTCCATCGCTCGCTGACGTCACAGTCCACTGCTCGGCGATGTCACGCCAGGCCTTCCGACCCCATAGGCCCATGGCATCAAGAGAGGAAGGAAAATACCCTTTCTTGGGTTTGTCTTCTACGTTGCCGTGTGCGTGACTGCTGCACGGGACGCTGTTCTTGTTTAGCTACACGTCAGGTAACAACTGAAGGTTAAAGATCAGAGGAAGGAAGCAGCAAAACGGACCTCTACCCACACTTACCCACGCTATGAAACTGGGCTGCATGCCACTAAGACCACAAGGGACATTGTTGGGTAGGCGATGCAGAGGAGGGAGGATGAAGTCACGACCTTCGAGGGGCCAAGACAACCACCTTTTCTGTTACAGCGCAAGCGCAAGCGGTGCTTTGACAGTACACCAGTCAGGACGTGCTTTGCCCGCCTCCTGGCACGTCCTGGCCCTACGTGACGGGATGCAGAGGGTGTAGAATTCACCCGGAGCTGCGACACGGCGCGGCAACCAAGTCCGGCCAACGCTGTTGTCGTGGAGACGTCCGCTCAGTATTGGTGCCTTGCCGTCTCGAAGTCCGGACTCTGCTGCACCATGTGCTGCCACAGCTAGTGGCACGTATTCCAGAAGGGCTCAGAGCACTTCCTCCAGCCACCACAGAGGGTGCCTTCGGCACTCAGTAGCAAATGGATGGCCTGTCATAAAGTACAAGCTGCCAGGTCTTAGTGAGCGTTCCCCAGGCAGCAGCCAAGAGGAGAACCCTCAGCAGATCTGAAACAAGGGTCAGTGATAGGAGAGAAAGGGGAAACAAGGGAATTCTGAAAGCCTCAGAGCCATCATGCCCCCAAAACTCGTGCACTGTTGGGCGCTGTGCTGGAAATAGCAGCCCCCACACAACTCTGCACACGGATTTGCTCCCCTCTGCTTGCTTTTACGAGAGTTTCAGGGCTGTCATCACAGTTGTTCTGGGGTGAAACTGAGGAAGCTCTATAGCAGGTGCTGTTCCTTGTCTCAAACGTTCCCTCGAGTTGGGTCAGTGCCGAGGCAAGCCCTGGGCCTCAGGATGCACCAAAAAGATCTGGACAAAGTGTGGCTTTCACATGATGCAGCAAGTCTGCAGGTTGACGAAAGATAGTGAACACCCAGACTTGGGCACCCAGGTGGTGGTATGAGATCAGTAAAAGAAACATGTGCGTTTGAACAGGTATTTAATTTCCACGAGGCAAACAGTGGCAGCTCCTTTGCTGGGGTTTTGAAGCAAGAAAGGTTCTTTTTCCCATTTTACAGACAGGGCAGTGGACCAGAGGAGGGCAAATCCTTCTCTCTTGAGTCCCTCTGAGCTTGGGGAAGGGACTCCAAGGCAATACCTGTGTCGGTCTATGGAGCAAGGCTGTCTCATCTTCACCTTAACTGCCAGATCCCAGGACAGCACTGCAACCCTGCTACCCGACTTGCAAGACCTCATAACCCTCAAACTTGTTTATACTTTCAGCCCACTCAGGCCTGCACGGCTGGTATTAAGTCACCTTGAAATGTGCTTTGACACCTCCATCTTCCAGTTAGACTGGAACCACAGTATGTATAGCTGGAGATGCGTTTAGGCAGTACCTGCAACAACACATGCAGTTCATAAAGGAATCTGCTCCTTTTCTACTTGGATTTCACGTTGCACTGGCTTTCCACTGCCCCCACAGCATCAGCCCTGTTTAGCATGTTGCCCTGTATTTCCCGTTTGCTGCTTTATTTTCCTCAAGACCAGCTCACCAATCAGAGGGTGAAGGCGGCCGGGAGCATCGAAAACATTCCCCTGTGTGAAATGGGGCTCACAGAGGCGAGGGGAGATGCAGCAGATTACTTCCCAGCGCTTCAGCCGGCACCTGTGAGGAGGTGGAGCATCAGGCAGCTCAGAGGCGGTGGTGACTGACAAGGGTTCAAAACTGTCACCCGTCCTGTTGAGCCGTCATCGCTGAAGCTCAAACACCGTCTACAGGACAGCAGATGGCAGTGGAAAATGTGTCTGAGGCCAGTGCCGCAGTCCAGGGCTGCCCTAGGACAGAGCAGGCGGCTGCTGATGGATTCCAGCTCCTCAAAAGCCTTGGGGAGCAGAGGAGGGGAAGCTGCTAGGAAGTTGGTTTGGAGTGTTGATTTTTGTATTTTTTTTTTTATCTCCTGAGTTGGCTGGTAAAAGGCTGCCAGGATTTTCCCTTACCCATTCTTGTCAGGAAAGTGCTGCTTAGCTATGAAAGCAAGCCCAAATCTTTCCTTTCTACACATTATTAATGTGGTACGGCAACTGGATGCAAAGGGTGATCTACTGATTTTTCTACCATCGTCGAGATACTTGCAAGAACAACTGTTGTTATTAATTGACTTATATACCAAGATTTTGGAGATGACACAGCATAATAGAGACCTCCTGAGGGTGGCTACCTGGCTCCTTTGAATGTATTTTTTCTAGACCAATAAATAGTGCTTAGTGTGCTCTCCCAGGCTCTCTGAGCAGAGAGGATCCCCCAGTTTCCATGTTCGTCTGCCCTCAAGCTCCACTTGTGCTCCCTTGCCCTTCCCCTTCAGGACTGATGCAAATGTTGAAGCTGGCTTGGGTGTTTCCAAACTACGTTGCCCTAACTTGTGCCTGCCCTGTGGCTGGGCTGTAAGGCTTCTGTTGAGAGGGGAGTGCTTTGCACTTTTCCATATCTGCACACAGAGAAAGAAAAAGAAATCCAGCCTCAAAGAACCCACAGTCTACCTGGGATAAAATAAAGGACTTGGAGAAGGCCCACTCGTACCCACTGTGCAGGCAGGAAGAAAAATGCAGCATTTAAGAACTGAACCCTGACAATTTTTCAAGGGCTTCAGCGTCACCCTCCTCTGAAGTCTTGCAGTTCTCGTAAGGCCAGGTGCAGAGAGGGAAACAGTGGCTGAACAGAGACTGAACCTCGACTCCCTTCCCCCAGCTGACTTGTAGGGCAGCATCTTCTCCTGCAGGATGCCTGGGAGAGAGGGCGAGTGTTGAGCACAATGCGTTCAGGCTTTACTACGGCAAGATCCCAGCCTTTTCTTGCTCCGCCTGTTACAGCCTCTGTTTGCCAGGCGGCGTGGCTATGCTGCTCCTCATCCTTTCTTGTTTGTTACAAGGCTGAGAACTGGTAGCGTGCTGCTATCTCACCTGGTTTCCAGGGAAAGAGAAGGGGGTTGATCTGAGCCCTTCCATAAGAGCAAGGCATTAACAAGAAGAGCCAAATCCCTCCGTGCCCTGTGAGTCTTCCTCCTGTGGCAGTCCTCTGCAAATTTTGCCCTCCTTGGCGTGCCCAAGTTTCCTGGATGAGACCCATCCTAGAGCCTGGATCACAGGGCGCCTCCGAGGCAGCAGAGAGCGGAAAGGACAGCAAGAAGCAGCAGGACGTTCTCGTATTAGACCTGAGTAACTTGGGAGTAACTTGGGCTTGGGAGATGAAAGTACAACCTGCTGTTGGGCACGAAGGCAGCAGGCATCATGCAACGTCTAGATGTGAGGCTCCGGGGTCAAAGCTTGTTCTTTTGGTCCACCTTCAGACCACCGATGCATGATAAATGGAAGAGGCCAAGCTTTGGCTGCCAGGCCAGTGGCTGAGCGTTGAGACCTCTCAATTCCTCAAACCACTCTCAATTCCACATGTGAAGCTGGGCATTCACAGAAATGCAGAGTCCTAGCACCCAAATGAGAAGTAGAGAGGAAGGACTTAGCTCCATGAAGCACTTAGCTCCATGAATCAGCCATGTCATTGTCGAAGGTTAGCGGATTGGTTAAGCATGACTTCTCCTTGGTGAATCCATGTTGGATGCTCCTGATGGCTTCCTTGTCCTTCACACACCTGGGAATGGTTTCCAGAATTAGCTGTTCCATCACCTTCCCAGGCAATGAGGTAGATAAGTACTGTGGGACAGCATGGTACCTGTGGTAGACTAGCAGGGTGCTCAAGCAGAGTCTTTCCAAAGCCACACAACAGTGCTGTCTAGAGTATTCTTGTTGCATATAAAAGCATGTATTGTTAAAGGAAGCATATTTTTACTATCTTTTTAGATATATGCAGTATTTTATTTCCTGTTAATGATTATTACTTTCCTCTCATGAGTTCTGGGAAATCACTGTTATTACATTAAGCCTCTAGTCTTTTCTGACAGCTCCAGAATCTACCGTGGGGTTTCATTTTATGGAGTATGTGTACTGAGTTGAATGCAATAAGATATCCAACAAAAACCCTCCACTGTGCTACCAGTGCATACAGAGCACCGAGTTGCACAGTCTGAAGGCATAAATAGCTAGATAGAGAGAATTTCATGGGGTAGCCTTGAGATAACACATCGAGTTACAAGATGGATAAGTTTGGGCCATGTATATCCAAGAGTAGTGAAGTCTTCATAGAGTTCATTAGTTTGAAAACCACGTCAAACATTTCTTTATAGGTAGCAACAGAACTGTAAAAGACATAGATCTCAGGCTCAGATTGGTTGCATCACTTGTATTCTAGGGATGACAAGTAACTGTGCTAGCAGGCACAGGCCAGAGAGTCACCTACTACTGATCTTTGCAACAGAAGAACTGTAGAGTCTAGTTCATTTGGAGCTTCCCAGAAAAACAGATGAGGGCTGGGAGGGGAACTAAAGGTGAGGTCCCTTTAGATGGGGTGGGGGGAACTGGGGCTCAAACGTCATTGTCCTGTGCCTCACATTTCTGGCTGGAGCATATCATCCTGTTATGACCTGACTGTAGACACTACCATGTATGTGGGGCTGAAAGTTCCAAGTCCAATGCTCCCTGACTGTCTGACCTGAGCAGGGCTCTTCAACTTCCCTTATTTCAATCTCCCTATCAGTAAAATTGATTTTCTGTTATTTTACAGAAATCTGCAGCCTATTCCATCACTTTCAAAGTTACTATGGAGTTATGCCTGGCAGCCTCTGTGAAAAAGATGAGCCGGGGTACTTCATAGCATTGCCTTGCAGCCAGATCAGCATGAACACAGGCATGTCGCTCACTGAATGTCAGCCACCTCTGAAGCAAAACTGTCAGCGATGAGCATAAACTAGCAAACGTTAAGAATATTCACTCTGGCTGCACTAATACACTTACATGGGTTTGGAATCAGAACTAGCTCATGACTAATAAGAAGAGCAAATTAGCATTTACTTGCAAATGGATCACGTTGCAACTGAGCAAATTTTCCACTCTTTCATCTCCCTCCTTTCTTTAGCAGAAACAAGTTTGCATAAAGTTGTTTGCAAATATAAACAATATGGCACTGCTAAACACTCAGAAGCCAGTAAGTGCCAAAATAAATGCAGCAAAAGAAGGGTTGCATATGCATTATTACAGCCCAGGTTATGTAGACTGTCATATAATGAGAACATAAAGTCCTCAATGGAAAATTCTGCCCTGTTTCTTGATACAGCTTCGAGAAACAAAATGAATACTCCACCAAGTGAAGACCTCTCAGGTACACAGCTGATCACTCACCGTGCTGGGTCACGCATGGCTGGTAGGAAGTTCTGACATCCTTCATGTGGGAGCACACCAAGCAAGTGCATTCACCTACAAAATGTGTACCTGAACAGTTCAGGCTGTTGAAGGGATGGCATCCTGCTGTATCTCAGCTCATTCACTGCGCTCCGATCTAGGCAGTGGCTAGCAATGAAAGATACAGGCCATGAAAATATTTAGGAAGTCCTATTCAATGGCCTGTGTTGATAACCAAACACACAGTTAGCAGCAGCGAAATTCAGGAACGTGGTGCTCCTATAAAGATTAGTTTCTGCGCTCTGGTAAAACCACAGCACAGATGACTTATTAGCATCTTGAAAAGACTCTGCATCTTGAAAATAGGTGGATGGCAACAAGGCTACAGCATATCCCCTGTGTCACTCCTTTTCCTGTTAGCCCTCCTACAAAACAGGCTGTAATGCTAAGAAACTCAAGCCACGGATGCACGAGGCAGTTGAATAGCTTAGAATTGCTGTGTTGCCCACCAGTGATGCTGAACAGACCATGTACACATGTGTCCTTGTTCTTGTTAGCAGCTAGGGGAGAAGGCATGAGTGGGTCAAACCAATCTGCTTAGAAGTATTGCAAAGTAAAATCACCTCATGCTTACGTAAGATCTTGCCCTGAGGTGTGTAACTTGGATTTTTCAATACAAATAATAAACCTTTTGAAAGCTACTACAGTCAGGTATCCAGCGTATTTCCTTTCTAAACAGATGAGCTGCCACTGCCCCTCATTTCTCACAGTACTACTCAGTCAAGACCGGTAGCATCATCAGTATGCATACGCCATAACTTTACTGTTCTGTAACTGGATTTGACAATCGTGAAAATCAAGGGGAGGTACCTGAGAGAAAGACTTTGCCTCTGTCTCATTTAGGGCCTGTGTTCAAGTCTGGTTTTTGTCTCACCCTGGAGGAGTGCTCCTACACTGAGATGTAGAGGAAAAGAAGTTTAATCTGTTTTTAATGATGAGAAATCAGGTGATGCCAGAGGATTTCAGTCACTTCAAGGAACATGTCTGTGGTCCTCCTGACAAGCAGAATTAGCACTCATCAGCTGTAGATGCATAGAGACTAACTCGGTGGCTGAGGGAAATAACTCAGTAATGAGGATTGCTGAGACTTAGTTTTAAATAATCATTGACAATAAATGATGTTCCCCTTACTGGTGGATTTCTCCATTAGTACGAGTCTGGCATCTTCCTGTGAGGAGTAAAATTAGGCAGAAAGCAAAGGCATGAAACATTTTTACATTAAGAATAATGATTAGGAGGCACACTTTGATGGCACCGGAACGTCAATCCACACAGAATCCTCTGAAGTCGACAGCAATGACTCCAGAGTTGTATTAGACATCTCTTGCCACAGAAAGAAGTCAGTCACAAAACAGTGTTAGAAGCAGGGAGAAAGAGCAGATGAGAGCAGAACTATGTCCCCAGGTTTGTCATAAAGAAATATAATAAATAAAGTAAAATTTAAAAAGCCCATCCTCTTCTCCTAGTGCTATAAATGTTACCAAATGTAGAAAGGAACAAAATCTCCAAATATCTGATGGCCCAGAGAGACTTCTGGATGCTTCTTTGAACAGTCCTGAAGTGGGCTCAGGGAGGAAATATTGTGAGAACCAGGTTATTCTGCAGAAATTCCATGTTTGCTACCCAGAAATACCTCAAGGGCAACCCTGCAGCAGCAATGGCTTTAAAAATCACCTCTTTTCCTTGATGCCTCACTGCATGAAAGCAAAGAGATGTTCAAAGAACATTCTGCTCGGCTGTGGAGTAAGCATACTCAGACTCTTTCTGCTCAACAGGTATGCATGCTGTGTGAGCACAAAGCTTTGAAACTTGACCAAATAGCAGACTATTTGTCCCTATCAGTTAGCTACATCATTAGCCAGTAATCTGTGTCCTTCAGCTATACTAGTGCGTAGATTTGGTTTTGGTCTGTCTTCTTTGGTCATTCTGCACCTGCCATCTTCACTTTTTCCATTTGAAAGCCCCAAAGAACTGTGCCAGCATTTATCTGACAGCATCTCTTGCAAGGGTTCCGTCTCTCAGATATTGTAGAACAGGCCTGCTAATAGTGGGAGCATTTTAGCTCCAACAGAATAATTGGAAATTGGATTTTTCTCTCTGGCATGCCTTTTGGGATCTTCTACAATTGAGCTATTGGATGTTTTGATGGATAATTGTGACGGTAATGCTGGTGGTGTAATAATAATAATAATGAGGATAATGATAAGTATTTCTTTGCAAGTGAATAGCAGCCTGAGAAAGTTATTTGGGAAAATTTTTACAAAAAGCCCCAACATATACCCAGAACAAACCCCTTAATCCACCTTCTGTTGCATTGATGAGGAAAAATATGCTTTATTCACATCCGTCAAAATTACTCACCTTATGCAAGAGGAGAAGAGAATTTTTCCAGTCTGAGTTATTTCCAGAGACTTTGCAACACTTTACAAAATAATCAGCCACCACATTCCCCTGAGTTCACTACACTATCAGCCTATTGTTCATGCCAACAGAGATACAATGAGAAAAATCCCATGGTCACAGAAAGTCAGTTGCATCACTAATACCAGCGTCCAGGAATCGCTTTGGTCACATGTATTATAATAACACCTTGAAGGCCCAGCCAAGCTCCTGCTCTACGAGGACTGTGAGGAATGCTGTAAAAGAGCATTTGTGCTCCCACAGCCTGCAATGTAGAAGAGGGAAGCAAAAGCACAGGGAGATAATGTGAGAATCAGAGAAGTGGGAGCCAGACAAACTCACAGTCTTCTGTCTGGAGCTTGTTGCCTCCCACTCCCAGCTGCACCTTGGCCTACACGGAAACAAATCTGTTAATGTCTGATTGGCTTCTGCTTACCATCACAGCAGGTAAGCCATGCGTGTTTTGCAGACTTACCGTCTCCACAGTCAACCTGTCTTTCTCCAGGAGGATGAGGGTGAGGTCAGATGGAACATAAATGCTCATCTTTCTTTGGACTGCTACCCTGTGATGCTTGGGGAAGACAAATGACCTGATCACCTCCATGCAAACAAACTGTCTGGTGATGAATAGAATAGAATAGAATAGAATAGAATAGAATAGAATAGAATAGAATAGAATAGAATAGAATAGAATAGAATAGAATAGAATAGAATAGAATAGAATAGAATAGAATAGAATAGAATAGAATAGAATAGAATAGAATAGAATAGAATAGAATAGAATAGAATAGAATAGAATAGAATAGAATAGAAAAATACTTCAACTGGAAGGGAACTACAACAATCATCTAGACCAACTGCCTGACCGCTTGACCCCTTCAGGGCTGACCAAAAGTTAAAGCACGTTATTAAGGGAATTGTCCAAACGCCTTTTGAACACTGGCAGCCTTGGGGCGTCAACCACCTCTCTAGGAAGCCTGTTCCAGTGTTTGACCAGCCTCTTGGTAAAGAAATGATTCCTAATATCCAGTTTAAACCTCCCCTGGTGCAGCTTTGAACCATTCCCCTGTGTCCTGTCACTGGATCCCAGGGAAAAGAGATCAGCACCTTCTTCTCCACTTCCTATGGACAACGGGCAAGTTGTGAAGTACCACATGGACAATTTTTCTACCAAAAAGTTTTCTTTGCATCAGGGTGGCAGGATATTTTCAACATTTTGTCCATCTCTACTCTGGGACAAAAGTGGAGTGAGAGAAGAAATGCAGGAACATCACCAGAGAAAAAAAGATAATAAACATGAGCTTGGGAAAGTAAAGATGTGGACAAGAGGCACGTGCTTATATATTATTTCTTTGCATATACCCTGTGCAATTACATTCTCCTGAAATCCCACAGTTACACTACCAGGAAGGCTTTGGTAGGGAAGTGTTGTCTTCCAAGCTGAATCCTATCAGCATGAACTCTGAGAGAACAAACAGTGATGGTTGGGTTGGAGTGAGCTGGTTTTGGAGCCCAGGTCACACATCTGTAGAAACTGCGATGCCATCAACACACTTGTTGTCTTGACTCTCCAAGTGTGTGTGGGAGGGATGCATTTTTGGGGAGACATCTGCTGTTCACGACCTTCCAAAAAAACCCAAGCGTGGCAAAAAAAAAAAAAAAAATAAAAATAAAAAATATAAAGAAAACCAGTTACCTTCACTTAGGACTTGGCCCGTCCTCACAGGACAAGAACTCCATTCCCACCATCTGGGTTGCCTTTGCTCAGCCCCTCTGGTTTGTCAACATCTGTCACATCCAGGGCTCCAGATGGGGTGTGGTGCCCATGGGGTCTGCCTTGGGGTGCCTTGTGGACAGCAGTCCTGTGCAGCTGGACACCCCTGCACAGAGTCCCATGGGGCTGGTGCTCAGGTGGGGCAGGCTCCCTGCTGGGACTGGACCTGTGAGTCTTGCCCATAAGTTCAGGCGAAGTGATCTGACCAGGGAACAGTTTTACTGAGGATGGCTGTTGACATCTCTGTCTTGCATGAGAACCCAAACCTGACTGCACAGGGCCCAGTGTCTCCTGCCAGTTTTGGCCTTGCTCTCAGCAGGTGCCGGCAGCAGGTGTCCTCTAAAGACTCTTGCTGCATGTGATTTCCAGCCACTCCTTCGAAAACTTGGAGCACTGAAAGTGGGGAAAGGAGGACAAGAGGCAGATGAGGTGAGAAAAACAAACCGCAGATACTGTGATCACCAGAGAACCAGGGACTTGTGGACCTCAGTGTATGTTACAGCTTTGGGTCTGCTCGCCTTTTTGCAGTGGTTTATCGGACACCATAATAAAGCTCCAGCTCTTCTCTGAAGCTTGTCCTTCCCTTCCATGCAATGGTTGCAGGGCAGCCCAAGCAAGGCGGGTGTTGCTCTGGAAGGCTCCTGAACATCATCAGCGTGCCAGTTTTTTATTCCCCTTTCAGTCTTTTCTACTTCTATTAGTCTGTTTTAATCCAATCTGTAAAGAAGAGAGAGGAGCATAACAAACCGAGTAAGCAAGTTTACTGAAACACTGAATTTTTGCTTGCGGAGTTCACAGACTGCAATGGGTAGGTCTTGTTAGTTTGTTCTTGCTAACCAACTTGGTACTGTCCAATACATATACTTTAAAAACAAAACCCTAAAAATCAAAAGGATCCTCCAGGAACTGATGGAATCCAGTCATCCAAGAATGAACCGATTGGAGCTAGGTTTGAGTGCTACCTCTCTTTGATGGAAATCACTAGACCTTGCGTATCAAGGGATTTGTCAATTGCTGCTTCAGTACTGTCATAACTCAAAGAAGATGCTGAAAATCTGACAGCTCCTGGTTTTCCAATGGAGCTGAAGGATTGTGAGCCTCTGCCTCCATTAAAAGGAAGTAAACTAAGAGAAATCTGGAAAGCTTGACACTGAAAAACCTTAGTCTTAACATTTCAGACATAAATACTGACAAGAGAGGTATGGTATTATGCATGATGGAATATTAAAGTGGAAGTCCTTCTAAGCACTTGCATGCACTAAAGGACTTTTTCCATGTCCTTTGAATGTCTGAGAAGTCCAGTGTTCTCTCATTCGATTAAAACATAGAAGGTATGTAAGCAATTGCCACTCGGTGTGCAGTCACCCGTGTCTTTCCAAAACAAATGCTATAATGGGACTCAGAAAAGCTATTGCTGAGATATTCCTAGCTTCATTCTCAAACAGGCACATAAGGAAATACAAAAGAGCATTTTGCATCTCAGGAGAGTGAGGTAAAAGTGATAAGGTACACAACATCCTTCCTGTCATAGTATGAATTAATCTCAGGGGTAAGAAATATGCAAATAACTTAAATAATTTATTCAGTCACAGTTTTTATACAGTCTGCTTTTGAATTCCTTAGGACACGGCTAGAATTTAAGAGTTACAAGTTCATTGTGATGGTTGGGAATAAGGAAGGTTATTCATGTACTTCTTTTTCATGTGTATGTCCTGTTTTATGTGATGTTATCCCAAATAATCAAGAAGCCTCTATAATTATGTTATCTTGGCACCTGAAATTCTGCACTATAGAGGACCCTGAATACTGACAACATCTGAAAGAGCTGTGTGTTAAGCACTGAAAAAAAAATCATATCATGGATGGTTTGAAATAAGAATTTTGATAATAACAGTAAAAAAAGTCAATCAAAGCCCAGGATATCCTTGGGGAGTTTGCATTTTGGGGCAGTTGCTGCATTCCTTGGTTACTTCAAACACCTACCGCCCTTGAGGAAGATAGAGAAGAAAAGCAGGCTAAGGATCTGTTTCCTAAGAGAATTTAGCATGACTAATACATGCAGAGAAATCCTTTTGCAGTAGTGTGAAGCTCACTAAGAAATGCAAACATGCTCACGTGCACACAAGCACACACCACAGCTGATGCTCGGGAGCATGACAAATGGGAGATGTTCTGTACACTTCTATCTCATTGCCTCCTCTAAAAGGAAAATGCTGTACACATTTAGGACCGTGCTTTAGGGAAATTGACCTTCCCTGCCACTCATGCTTATATTTTGGTAATGTAAATTTTAACTGTTTTTATCTTAAATGATAAATGATTTTGTAAGTGGGTAAAATGAGTAGAAGACACAATAGCACTGGGAAACTGAGAGGCAATCACACCAGGAGTTAGAAAGACATCACTTGACACAAAAGGCCAGTAGAGAAAGAGGTGAACTGATTTCCAGCTCTGTTTCTTTTGAACATACTCGCATTGGGACACAGATATAGACATGAATCTGTTTAGATAAAGAATATGCTATCATTACATTAAGCAGGAGGGAGAGTCAACAAAGTAGGAAACCAAATGAGATGTAATGAGGGAAATAGATAAAGGGAAATTGAACCAGGGCCACCCACATGTGTTCTCATCAGACCTCAAATAAAAAAAATGTTCTGTTTTTCAATTATTAATTTTCATAAAATTCTTTTATTTCCATGACCCTATAGTCTTCCATTAGTACACCATTACACTGTGGATCTTTGACAAAGGTACCACTGTCCTAAATAAGTAATGTTTCAAGACCTCCAGCTCATAGTGGTGAAATTCCTAGGATGCTGATTGTCTGGATTTTTAAAGCTAGAGTCACAAACATAATTATCAGCATAAGGACTGTGCAGCTTGCAGCTCTGTTTGGGTTCATGGTAGAATTTGATGCTAGCCTGCACAAATTCAGTTGGTTTCAGGGCCCATCAACTGGCAGTTACTGTCTGTTCAACTTTTAGAAAATAAAGTAACAGTAAACAAATAAAGAAAAATTACAATCAAGTTGTAGTCCAAGGTGCCCACTCTAATTTCTCTGACTGAAACCCATTCATCCATTATAGATATTCCTATTGGCAATCACTGAAATGTGATGCTGTCTCAATAATATGACCATGCGAAGCAGGAAAAAAAGAGCACTGCTTACATTCAAGAGCTCTGCTCTCTCTGTACATTTATCAGATTTGTATTTGCCAACTTTAGCAATAACAGCAAGCCCGAAACTGAGTTTTATTCCATCTTTTGCTTCTTTGGGATGCATCCTGAAGAGATGTCACTTATTGTTATCTCAGTAATGTAACCATGTCAGTAAAATGAAGCTGATTTTGACATCAGCTGACATCAAACTGGGTTTGGGAGCACAAACAGTCCAGGAGAATGTAATTTTTGACCAATGTGCTTGGGATATTTAATATGCAGTGTATTCTTCAGGTGTTACCATGAAACTCTGCAGTATTTTCAGCAAACAACACAGCTCTCCAACCTCAAGTATCTTCCTGGAAGAGTCACTTTCCCTATTGTAAAAGTGTCCATTTCAACTTGAGGCACACAAAAATTTGATACCTGTTTCATAACAAACCTTAGAACTAGACCTATGTTCAAAGTAAGACTTTAATGAAAAGAAATACCCCAACCTATTCATCTGCACAACTGGAATGAGAAACATGTGCTATGTGATATGCAAATGTGTGACTGGATTTTAATGATTTTAATGAAGAAAACCAGACATGATTGGTATTGGAAGGAGTCCAATCTGATTCCCCTGTTGCACTGACAGAATGTAGATATTCACTAATTCAAAGCAAAGGGCTAATTCAAAGAGTTTCACAAGCTTAGTTTTCCTGATTCCTGTGTAATCAGGTTCATAAACAGAGTTGTTTAAATGAGACAGTTATTCAGCAATTCTACCAGCAGTTCTACAGATACTTAAAATAGCTCTGTCTGAGCATTTTTTCCTTCCTGATCTAAAATCAAGCATTCCAAATACACCCATCATCACAGTAATTTTGTTTCCACTCATTTTTTTTCTTAGGGGAAGAAAGATGAAGATTCCAAAAACCTTAAGACTCTCAAAATTCATTGAAATACATCTTTCTTTCCAAATCTAACTTCTGATTACAATGTTTCACCAAATATCCATTTTCCAATGATAAAATCTCCCTCTTTCAACCCAACTTCAACTCTTTTTTTTCTTTTGTACTTAGTGGGGATCCATGGTGTCAGATTTTAGCAGCCTAGAATTCAAACCTGATACCGAGGAAGAAATTCACTTGTCAGGTGCTTCCCCAGCTTTGCACTTCAAATTACTCGTATTTTTGCTTACTTTCAAGTTCATCTCCTTGATCCCACTCAGCTAACATTAACTCCTGTAAAGTCATCCCCTTGTAATATCAGGAAATTGCTGCACTTTCATATAACCTTTGATTCATCAATCTGCATTATGAGGGACATTGCATTTGCATCAGTTTTAGCGATGAAGAAACTGAAGCAAGGAAAAATTAATTTACTCTCAGAAAAGCAGCAATAGCTCTACGAGGAAGAAAACTCCTAGCCCTTGTCTAATGTATTAATCCTTATTGTACTCATGATTCCTAGAGGAATGAGGAATTATGTTAAAGACTTTGTAGACAAAGTTTACAGAAGTTCAGAAGGCAAGTGAACAAGTACTTGGATAAAAAATTCCACCAACCTTGTATTATTTCAATACAAAGAATTTTTTTTTTTTTTGCTTAAGAAACCTTTTTTCAACCACAAAGTATTGCAAACTTGGAAGGGTATCCCACTCTAAGTATCAATTTGTTCTTTCATGCTTCCTGGGAAATTTTACTGGTTGCTGTCCGAGATCAGGCCTTTCAGTTGAGAATGCTGTTGCTATTCATATGCCACTTAACAGTCTCTTTGGGGGAAGTGCACTAATTTGTTCTCAACATTAAGACAAGTTTGTACACCCCATCTTTCCCCACTGACCCCTACACAGACATGACCATGCACAGACACATACACCCAGCTGTAAAATCATTCAGGAAATGACTGTATGCAAAGACTGGTAACAGAAGGTGACAGCCATCCCATAGGACCAGAGAATAGCTCAGGCTGGAAGGGATCTTGGGAGGTCTCTGGTCCAACCTCCTGCCCAAAGTAGGGTTGGCCCTGGGGTCAGACCAGGTGCTCAGGGCTTTGGCCAGATGGGGCTTGAAACCCTCCAGGCATAGAATCATATAATCATTTAAGTTGGAAAAGACCTTTAAGATCCTTGAGTCCAACTGTAAACCTAACACTGCCAAGTCCACTACGAAACCATGTCCCTAAGCACCACATCTACATGTCTTTTAAATACCTCCAGGGATGGTAACTCAACCACTTCCCTGGGCATCTTGTTTCAATGCTTGGTAACCCTTTCTGCGAAGAAATTTTTCCTAATATCCAATCTTAACCTCCCCTGGGGCAACTTGAGGCGATTTCCTCTCATCCTATCAGTTGTTACTTGGAAAAAGACACCATGCTACAAGCTCCTTTCAGGTAGTTTTAGAGATCAACTCTCCCCTGAGCCTCCTTTTCTCCAGGCTGAACAACTCCGGTTCCCTCAGCTGCCCCTCATACGATTTATGCTTCAGACCCTTCACCAGCTTCATTCCTCTTCTTTGGACACGGTCCAGCATCTCAATCTCTTTCTTATGTAGAGGGTCCCAAAACTGAACACAGGATTTGAGGTGTGGCCTCACCAGTGCCAAGTACAGGGGGACGATTGCTTCCCTAGTCCTGCTGGCCACACTGTTTCTGACACAAGCCAGGATGCCATTGGCCTTCTTGGCCACCTGGGCACACTGCTGGCTCATATTCAGCTGGCTGTTGACCAGCACCCCCAGGTCCTTTCCTGCCAGGCACCTTTCCAGCCACACTGCCCCAAGCCTGTAGCGTGGCATGGGGTTGTTGTGACCCAAGTGCAGGACCCAGCACTGAGCCTTGTTGAATCTTGTACCATTGGCCTTGGCCCATCCATCCAGCCTGTCCAGATCCCTCTGTAGAGCCTGCCTACCCTCCAGCAGATCAACACTCCCACCCAACTCGGTATCGCCTGCAAATGTACTGATGCTGCACCTGATCCCTTCATCCAGATCATAGATACAGGTATTAAACAGAACTGGCCCCGATACTGAGCCCTGGGGAACACCACTTGTGACCAGCTGCCACCTGGATTTAACTCCATTCACCACTGCTCTTTGGGCTTGGCCATCCAGCCAGTTTTTTATCTAATGAGGAGTATGCCTCTCCAAGCCATGAGTAGCCAGTTTCTCGAGGAGAATGCTGTGGGAAATGGTGTAAGAGGTGACTGAAGTCCAGGTAAACAACATCCAGAGCCTTTCCCTCATCCACTAAGCGGGTCATCTTGTCATAGAAGGAGACCAGGTTAGTCAGTGCACCTGCCTTTTATAAACGCATGCTGACTGGTCTTGATCACCCAGTTTTCCTGTATGTGCTGCATGATGGCATTCAAGATAATCACATGGTGATGGCACAATCTCTCTAAGCAGCCTGCCCCACTGCAAGACTGTCCTCATGGGGGAAAGTTTTTTCTTGATCTCCAGCCTTAGCCTCCCTAGATTCAGCTGATGCCATGTACCTGAGACTCCCACCAAGCACTTCTGTAAAAAGCCTGGCCCTGGCCATTTGATCCCTTCTCTGGGGAAATTGATGACACGGACTCCGATGTTAAAATCGAGGAACCTTTATTATTCATAAAGCTGCAGTTTTTATCCCCCTACAAAGTTGTCAATCCCCCCAACATAAGTGCTTATTGGTTAACATACATTACTCACACACCTATTCTAACATTTGATTGGCTAGCTTAGCTACGCATGTCTTTTTTCCCTTGTCACAATAACTTCTTTGCTCTGGGCATTCTTCCAAAGACCTCTGTTGTTCCCTGATAACTTTCTTATTTTTCTGTTATCCCAAAACCTTCAAGGTCTGTTGTTACCTTATTTTTCTGTTATTCAAGGTCTGTTGTTACCTTATTTTTCTGTTATTCAGAAACCTTATTTTTCTGTTATTCACAAAACTTCAAGGGCATCATGGCCTTCGTTGATGTAAAATGTCTCCACACTTCTCCATAGACACAGGGGTGCCGTTAGGTGCCCCAAAGCCATCTCTGCTCCAGGCTGAATCAGCCCCAGCCCCACAGCCCCTCCTGCAATGTCCTAGTGGAAGAATATTGCTGGAGACAGAGCTGAAAGCCTTGCCTCTGTCCTAGGACACTGCTCTATCGTTTAACCTAGGGATAATAAACTGCACACGCAAATTTTAAGGCAATCATAGGGTAGGTATGCTTTGCCTTTGCCATGGTTTACAGAGGATTACTGAGGTTTTAGAAAGAGATTTTTGCTTAATTTGTTGGGGTTTGGGTTTTTTTTTGTTTGTTTGTTTGGATTTTTTTTTGTGGGATGACTCAGCTAGTCTAATTTTCTAGAGAGCCGCTATTGAAATGCAAATAATTTTTATAATGTAATCTCTCTCCCTCCCCCTCACATCTTTTCTTTCTTTTCCTCTTTCTTTCTCTCCCTTCTTTTTCCCTCCCTTTTACTCCCCTCCCTCTTCCCTCTTTCTTTCTCAACTTTGTCCTCTGTTTTTAATTTCTAAGCTTAGTCCTCAGTGCTAGGGGGTGTTTTCTTCAAAAGACAATTATAAATCATTGTATTTTACATCCACCCAGCATTCTTTGGTGCTGAGTTTGACAAGTAGGATGCTGACATGGCCCATCAGAGTTAGATGCAAGTCTATGACAACATTACTGGCATTTGGTTAGGTCTTCCCTGTCAATACAGAGAACGTACCTTCGCTTCGCTTCACTTCGCTTCACTTCACTTCACTTCACTTCACTTCTGTTGTTCTAACACAAAGCAGTCACCAAAAATATGGAGATTTTTCTGAAGGATGCAGTATATTAATTTTGTGGGTTTTACTTTGTCTTCGTTGCTCACCATCCAAATCTATTTTGATTTGCAATAAATTAATTTTCCCCAAGTCAAGTCCGTTTTGCCTGTGACAGTAATTAGTAAGTAATTTCCCTGTCTTTATCTCAGCCTATGAGTTATTTCACCTTATTTTCTCCCCCTGTCCTGTTGAGGAGGGGGAATGAGAGAGCAACTGGATGGGCATCTGGCAGCTGACCAAGGTTAACCCACCACAGATCACTTCTATTAGAAGCCCTGTTTTTTCTTTTAGAATATTGGCCAACTGAACCATGTTAAGTGTGGACATACGAGTTGTCATCTTCATCTAAACAGATTGTTAGCTACCAGTGAGAATCAATTATATCACACTGTGCTCTGGGGTTTGTTTTGGTTTACAGCTTCAAACTTTCAGCAGAAGCTTCATTGTCTTTCTAAATCCAATGTATAGCTGAAAAACATCCTCCTTTGGGAGGAATACTTATTGTACAGAGTTAGATGGCTATCTTATTATTTTGCTCTGATTGCAAGCTGAGTTCAGGACTGTGCCCTGCTTTGCTGCTCATATCAAGAGACAGCCCACAGCTTGACGAATACACAAGGCTTCTGAGGGGGCAGCTAATGAGTTATATTAATATAGCACCAGAGCTTAAAATCATGCTCTGCACTGCCTCCTGCCCTCTGGTTTCTGAGTTTGGAAAGCATACTTTTGGCAAGGGCAGATTGTGGGTAGTAGACTTCAATTCATGTGGGATTTTGCTGCCTTTATGTATTTGAGGACTGGGGCTTGGTCTGCAATGTGGGCTAAATCTCCCTAGAGAAAACATTTTCCAACTTCAAAGTTACATCTTGCATTCTGAAAGCAGTTCTGCTGTGGTTCTGGAAACAGTTTTCTCCTTGGGAAACATGATGTCACCTACCAGTGAAACCTACAGGTTGTGCAGTTTGGCTTTTAAAGCCTGAATAGAAATAAATGCCAGGGTGCTTTGAATATATTTAAAGCTGGCTCTTTCCTTCACTGGTTGAGTGTCCATATAGTAAAATGTGTGCTTGTGATATCTACATCAGCTGGATTTCTTCAAAATCTGGCTTTGTTATTGCCTGTTATAGATAAATTTAGTATGTTGCATAACAAAAGTTAAGGAAAAATACCTATTTATTTTAAAGAAATTTAACCTGGTTCTGGTCAGCTATGGAGATATACTTCCAGTTTCTCTTTTATCCAGTATTTAGGCCTTGGAGTGAATATTTTTAATGTAATATTAGCATTTATTTGATACATCCTCCAGTGCTGAACAAAAAACCCTAATGTAAGATAGCATGTGAGCACAAAGTGAAACAGTATATCATCTTAGTAAATGAAAAGTTGTACATTTACTCAGGTAGTTTCTGATTCCAAATTCTTAATGTGCCTGTAGGAGAATTAAATATTACCCAGTATGCATAATGCCAAAGAATTATAAATACTTTCTCTCTTGCTAGATATTTAAACTGTAAAGCTCAGCTGTGAGTTCTGTTCTGCCTGTGTATATACAGTTTTTTCAATTTACATATAGTTTCTCCTCCCATTCAGACCATGATACAGATAGGTGCAGACAGTGTTATGCATGTTCTGAGGTTAAGACAGCAAAAAGAAACTAATTTTCCTTTACACAAAAATTATATTATTTCTTTCCAAGTGACTAGAATGTGTCTGTCTGCAACTGTTGGCAGAAAACAAGTACCTATGCTCAGGGCAGATTCTATAAATATTGTTCATGTGTGAATTAGCTTAAACTGTTCTCTAGGGCATGGTATTTTCTCTTATATGAATAGATGGAAAAGACAGATAGAGATAGATTTTGCATTCAAAAAATGGAGCAAAAAGATGAGAAATGTCCTGCAAAACTTGCAGTGAATTCAAGCTTTTCTAAAAGTGGTAAATAGTCTAATCAGGGAGGTCCATCTGTGATGTCTTTTTAAAGGGAAGGATCCATTTCATCTTGGATGAATCAGAAAGCCTGGAGTACCACCCGTTGTTACTGTGTATCATCACAGCAACTTCACAGTGTTCATGACTGTAGAAGTATAACGAATTCTTAATTGTTGCTCCTTTTTACATAATTATTCCCCAGTCATTTTAGCTGCTCTTGCAGCCAGAGTCAGTGTCACTAAATGTAAACTTGCAATGTAGTCTAGTGGCAACCTCTGGAGAAATTTCTGTTGGAAAACACTGGAAGACAACTAGAGGAAAAGAACTAATTAGCAGATACAAATTCTGACCCATTGTTTTACAACTTCCTCCCCAGGAACCATGGCTCTTGAATTCCTTTTGGAGATAAAATAATGCCTTTTGGCACTATTATCAGGTGCTTAATGGCACAAAATCAGGTTTAATCAGGTTGGGTGTCTTTAGAAAAATGAGGTGCCAACATATGAAATGACAAAAAAAGTTTATTCTAAACAAACTTTTCCCATTTGTTAGATGAAAAACCGAAGTACAGAAGACATTTCAATGTAAGTTATTTTATAAACCATATTAATTTCTGATTATTTATTAGTAAGAAAAACAATTACGATCTTGGTAAAATTCTGTAAGTAAATAAGAGACCTAACTGATGCAGTAACAAAATAAGACATAGCCATATTAATCACCAAAAGTATTCAAGTCTGGATCCTAGAAAAATGAAACAGAAATCAAAGAAGTATTTTATTGCCAGTAGAAACTTTCAGGCTTTGAAAAATTCAGCATCTGAAAGTCTACATACATTCATGTATTGATGCATGACACACATGAACATGGGCTAGTGGTTTTTCTGTCCTCAGAGAACAGAATAAGATACACCTTTTTGTATGAATATAAGCCTGCTAATGGAAAAATTTAGAAATCCAGACAACACACAAGAGAAAGATGAACAGTAAAAGCACAAATGGATAAAAAGATTACCACATCTGACAAAAGAGCAGTATCCAATTCCAGAGGCAGACGAATCAGTAATTGAAGGACTACCTTTGGAGTCCACAGGTGACAGTAAATGTTATAAAAATAAAATAAAATAAAAGAGACATAAGGATGTTGTGACAGTGTCACAGAGACCATCAAGGCTTTGGGGGTATAAAGAGAAGTCATTGACAGACTTGACTGATATGCGAGCAGAGGACAGACTCTGTGTGGTGTTTCTGCCAAAAAAAGTGAATGGGATGCTCCATTACTACGCTCAGACAATGCCCTCATCAGAGGATGACAAGATTACAGGGGGAACTCAGGAAGGGAAAGTGTCTGAGGCCCAACCCTTCCTGCTGTACCAGTGTCTTGGTCAAAGTACTCCCAGAGACTGTCCATGACCCATGGTTATCAGAGCTGACTTGCTGTTGCTAATGGCCAACCCTAAGCCTGTCATTTCCTAGCTTTTGAGGGCCTCATGGTTCAGCTTCCATAGCAATCTCAATTCAGTCTTGCTGCATGAAAAACATTTGCACATTATAACAAAATTATGTGCTAATGCACTTATAAAACCACTGACATCAACCATATGGATATGTGAGTACCCAATCTAATCTTGGAAACTACCAAGTGTCACCCTAGTGTGGCTCCCTACCCTAGCAGGAGAAGGAAGAAGGCCAGATTTGGCTTTTTAGTTCTCTTTACTTTCTTGAGAGCACTGTACGTGGCTATTGCAGTGTGCCTGAGCTTTTGTAATTATGGCAATAGTCTGAAAATTGAAAATAGAAAAGCACTGTGCTCCCCTAACGGTGCACTAATACCTGTTATTAGCAAAGAACATAATCTTCTGAGTCCCTTAGATACAGATTTAAAAAACCTTGCAGCTTGCTAGACAGCTTATCAGAGGTAATTAAAGCCTGGCTGAACATACTCGCTTTTAAGATACCCAGAAGGACTTGCTCCATTTTTATGAGGCAGAGATGCTGCCTCAGCACCAATCCCCACCTGATCAATGCCTTCTGCAAGAAATCTATTAAACAGTCCTTCTCGAAATGGTGGAGGTGGTGTCTTTTGAAATGTCCAACTACTGCAATTTCCTATTGTGTTTTAAAAAGATACTTTGTGACTGAGCAAGGAAGAGATAAAACAGAGGACATATAGCAGTTCCTAACTAAAAGAAAAATTGATTGACAGGAACTGCCAGGTTGGGCTGACAGGAATTGATCAGCATCCTTGGCTTTTTAAAGATAGTTTTGCAATGTTTTGGACACAGAAATAATTTTGCCCTGTGAAAAAAGGAGGATATTAATGAGTCTTATATCCCATTCATATTTGCAGTATTGTTTTCCTTTCTAACGTCTGTGGGTGTCACCTTTCTCTGAAAACAAAGCAAACTGCAGCTTGCATCTGAATTTTTGATGCCTCCTACCATCTAACATGCCTTTACAATGTCTTCTCTAACTTCTTAAAGATAATGCTGCCAAAAGCACCTGAAAAATTTGGCAGCTTCAGCCCCGGTTTTATTCATATCAGAATCTCCTAGCACAATGGTGTTGTGCATCCACCACAGTCAAGTCTCTTTTCTCTTTTAGTGGTGTCACACTAGTGTAGCTGCTGCAATATTTCTCATAATGTCAATGAGTAACGCAGTGTCACAGTTCAACCCCAGCAGGAGAGTTAGTGCCAGAAGTCATTGCAGCACTGGAGTTATCTCAGATTGCTTTATAACACTGATGCTATGAAAGTAGTTATAGCACCGAGTAAAAGGAAGACAGATGGAATTTTTCCCTGCTGTTAGCCTGAAGCGTGTAATCCAGATAGACAGAGGAGAGCCTAGATAGCAATCGTTAGAGGTGAATACAACAACAGTCTCATCCATCCAAGATTTTCAGATGCTTCATTTGTGTGCCAGTAGGATTTTTTTAGTGTACTTCATGAAGGTAACAAATTCATAGACCATCTGTATTTAATTAATTTAGCAATAAATAAACATACAGAACTCAAAAGATCTAAGTGGTATAATTGCTCATCTCCTGTGAAGGGTAAGAAATTAATTTTGCTATAATTATTATCAAACCGCAGTGAGCAGAGAGATTGTTTTTTCCTCCTTTGAATTGCCTCCTCCCCTCCAAGTCTGTATTTCAATGAAGGTCTTTTATTGTTTAATGTATCTGTCATCATCTGCTGTCAAGATAACATCAGGCAGATGCAAGCATTCTCATTTTATTATTGTATTATTTTCCTTTTGCTTGCCTCAGGAAAGTTGTTTTAATTGCTGAGGATAAGGACAAATCCACAGATCTAGGAGCTAAAGGGGAAATAAAATAATGCCAATATTTGTATAACTGAGGAGAAAATCTGTCTGTTCATATAGTTCTATAATTCCTAACATTATCATTTATAATTGGAAGAAGCTGACAACAATAAGAGGAGAAGGTACCAGGGGGAGGGTTATGAATGACTACACAGTCCCTAGTATTATGAGGATTCACAAGAACTAATAGCAGGGAAAGTGGAAAACAAGTGCCAAACATTAATCTTAATCCTTCTAGCTCCACCTATGATTTCTGAGGGCAGGATAGGTCTAGGTCATACTGCTGAATACCATGAACAGTCTGATGAGGTCTGATCCCTCCTCCACCTGCTTTGGAGAGCAAGGGCCAGACTTAAAATTGGAATAAAAAGAAAATAGTTTTTGACAAGGGATGAATGAATCAGCATTCACTATGTAGGTCCCTGTTCATCAGCCAAACATAAATCTTGCTTGGATGAGAAAACTTCATCCACTCTGGCATGGCTGAGGTTTGCTAGGCACTTGGTGAGCACTACACCAAGCAGGATTGGGAAAGAGATGGTAAAACCATACCCTTGACTGGCAGGGGGTTCCCTATCAGAAGATCGGAATCATGACAGGGTTCCTGAAGGGTGTTTTGAATTGAACACAAAATCACACAGAATTGCGGGGGTTGGAAGGCACCTCAGAAGAGCACCTAGTCCAAAGTCCGGTGCAGAGACTGGCTAGCAAGAGCAGGTTGCCAAGAACTACATCCAGTCAGGGTTTGAATATCTCCAAGGACGGAGACTCCACAACCTCTCTAGGCAATGTTAGTGCTTAACAACCCTCACAGTTTAACAATTTTTTCTTCTCTTTAAATGGATTTCCCTGCACTTTAATTTGTGCTTGTTGCCTCTCATCCTGTCACTGAACACCACAGAGAAAAGTCTGGCTCCAACTTCTTTACTCCCTCCCATCAGGTATTTATACACATGGATAAGATCCCCCCACAGCCTTGTCTTCTCCAGGGTGAAAGGCCCAGCTCTCTCAGGCTTCTCTCATGTGAAAGATGCTCCAGTTCCTGAATCATCTTCGTGACAATCACTGGGCATGCTTCAGTTAGTCCATGTCTCTTTTGTACTGGGAATCCCAGAACAGGACACAGCACACCAGAGATGAGTAAAGAGGAGAGATCACCTCCCTTGAGCTGCTGGCCATGCTCTGCCTAATGCAGCCCAGGAGGCTGTTGGCATTCCCGGCTGCCAGGATGCATGGCTGACCCATAGTCACCTTGGTGTCCACCAGGATGCCCACCTCCTTTCCTGCAAAGCTGCTTTCCAGCTGGGTGGCCCCCAGCATATACTGGTGCCTGCGGCTGTTCCTTGCCAGGTGCAGGAACTGGCATTTCCCTTTGTTGAATTTAATGAAGTTCCTGCCAGCCCATTTCTCCCGCTGGTTGAGGTCCTCTGAATAGCAGTACAAAGGTGGCAACTACTCCTCCTACATGCTCCTGTAACAGTGAAATATTTTCATCTGGAATCAACCAAGGAAAGACCAGACACCATCAACAATGCTCAGGAACCTGCCAGAGCAGTTCAGAAAGTTGCACTGGCACCTCAGCTTTACAAGGGAGCTGAAACTGTATCAAGATGTTTGGATTTCCTTATCCTTTAAGTTCTTTATATGAATAATGTGCATTACTACATTCTGGAATAGTACTGTGCATAATTTCAGTGTCATGAAAAGGATTTATATAAATACTTTTACATTTTCTTCCCACCTTATCTGCCTTTCTTCACCGTGCAATGACAAAGTAAGAGACAAAGAACACTCTGAGCACAGGTCATGAGATCTGGTGGATTTCAGCTTTGTTTAGAGACATAGCTGTTAAAATGCAGTGCAACATAATTAATCTATGTAGGTTCTTCCTCAGTATTTCTTTATAAATGTGCAAATTTGACTCATTATCATCATTTGGCTTCTGAATGCAAAATAGCAAAGGAAATGCATTTGGACAAATATAGAAAAAAAAAATAGTTAATATGGAAATCAGCTTGTCCCAAGTGGAAAAATGGCTCATTTGCATTCAGATTCTGTTTCTGCTGCCTCTTCTTTTGTTTCCAAAGTGACAAATGGTCTTTCCCTCCTCCCCAGCCCTTTCAGAATCTCATTAAAAGGTGCAGAAATGAGGCTTGAATGGCCCGGTGACCTTCTTTCCTTTGGGAGCTCACATGCAGAACACAATTCAATCTGGCATGCTGGCATATTTTATCAAGGTTTTTTTCATCAGAAGGGGGTAGAACAGTACAGAGTGACCCAAAACATTGATGGTACAATACACATAGTGATACACATGCCATTACTCCCAGCAATATATTCTGATGGCATACAGATTACCGTATAATGTGATTTTCCCTCAATGAAAGGGAGTTTGAACAATAAATGGCTCTATCACAGGCATGAGTTCCATATATTGCATTTTGAGAAATGAGGTTTCTCACTGATTTAACATTCTCATTTGCCACACAGTCTTTCACCTTCTAATAACAAGAGATTGGCTTGTTTATTTCTAGTTTACTTTACTCCTATTGTAATATAAAAAGCATGGGGAAGAACAGCATGACATTTAAGCTACTATATGGTAAGTAAGTCTGAGAAATACTTGTAGCTTATAGGAGTCATTGAAATTACAGCTGAGATGCAAGGAATATCATGGTTAGAAAGAAATGGACAAGAGCCAGTACTACTATTAAACATAAGGATCCCTATAATACCTGTCACTGGAGCAGAAATCTAAACAGAAATGGAGCTGTTTCAAAAATTGCTTTCCCAAGTCTGACAAATCTTCATCCTACTTTTCATTTGGGAAACATCTTGGAATTTTGGGTGACAGACACACATTAATAATAAGGCCAGAAATAGCATTTAGTGCAATTATCCCTTAAATATTTCAGCAATTCCATTATGAGCTACTTCAGAGAAATAAACCAACAGCTGGTCCTTTTTATGTAAATAAAAAGCTAACGTGACAAACTGCCATAGTAAGTTATTGCTGAACAGAGTAAAAAAAACCCACCAGATTACATGATATTGACTTGGCTGTCAGCACCTTCTTTCCAGAACCTTGTGCCTTTTCTTCTCCTCCAAGCTGTGTCCTTTCCTTGTATAGTTGCTGATGAAGAACAGTGGGTATTAACTAGTGTCTGCAGAGCTACAACAGTATATACTGGGTAAGTAAATTACTTTAATGTTTCTAGGTCAAGCCATTTCTAATAATAAAAGTATTTTAGAGGGCTTAGAATAATTTTTCATCCATTTAGAAACCTGCAGTAGATGTTGAAAAGTGATTACTAATGCTGTGTCAACAATTTGCTGATACACACGGTCCAAGTTTAGCTTGGAATGAAATATCAAGTTGTGTGTCTGAATTACCCCCGAGCCTTCACTGCACTGGTCCAAATGTGACTTTACTTCATACAGATGATGTCTTCTGGAAATGAGACCCTTGGGTGGGGGAAAACAGGTATTTCATCAGTTCCAGCTAGGAAGCTATTTTCATGCTCAATATAGGACACATTTCTTCCCATCACTGCTTGTTTTTTGCACTTACTACATCCTGGAGTCAGAGATGACTCCATGTTTGGCACCAGAGTTTCCAGGAGCTCTTCCAGACTGAGGGACACGACAGAGACAAAATGAGTTGAAGGTGCCTCAACAGTGTGTGTGTGTGTGTGTGTGTGTGTGTGTGTGTGTGCGCGTGCGCGTGTGAGTGTGGGTGTTCAGAGGTTTGGCATGTCTGTACCACTGATGACACACGACTGTGAAGTTCAGATTACTTCAGGCCACCTGCAAGCATGTTAGCTTCTAGTAGTTATCTCTGAATTAATAAATCAGACCTTAGAAACCAGTAAGGGGCATGCACAAAGTTACTTCTGCACTAGTTCCTTACAGATCATTTGAAAACAAATTCAGCTAAGTTGTCTTACAGAATTTATATTTCCAAAGACAGCAGAAGCAAATTTGCTGCAGTTGCTGCAAGTCACCCTGCTTTTAAAAGCCCAGACTCCAAAGTTAGGTTTGCTAAAGTAATGAGGGAAAAAAAGGCACCTCTGGTTTTAAGGCGAGTTTACAGGCTAATTTCATCTGGAGGCCTCCCTTTTAAAGCCAGTGCAAGCTGCTCACCCAGGTTATCTCCAAAGCTTTTTTCTCACAATGCACTAGCAGAAATAAAGAAATTTTATTTTTTTTTTTTTTGCTAAAAAGGCATATCTTGCATTTGAGCACTGGAAGAGATGTTTATGTGGAAAATGCTTAAATGGTGAAATTTTTGCTGTGTGCACAAACCCATGTGTTCACCTCGATAATGAACAATTTTGTAAGATATCTGCCTCCAAGGATGTGTATGAATTGCAGACAGTACTTAACATGAGAAAGTATAACTGGATGGGCTCTCTTCTTAGAACAGTTTCTTAACAATATGGTACAGAGATTTCCTCTCTTATATTCTGCTTTTATAGAACTCATGTTCCCAAGTAGGGACTTTCTGCACATTTTGCAAGTCAAGATGTTTGCATCTGAGCAGACACAGTTGTTTCAACTTAACTGGTTACCCTCTGTTTCTCTCACAGCCAAGGTGGGCTGTGGTGTCCCTTCTTAAAGAATGTGGTCATTTACTACAGTTCAGAAAACATCGATATGAACTGCTGCTTTCAGACTGTTGTTATCAGAGTAAGTGAAGACTAAACAGGCACTCAAAAACCATGGTAAAGGAGTTGTAGGGAGACAGCACATTTTGGCATTTTCCTTCCTCTTAGTTCCACTGCATCTGCATAACCAATAACCTTGGTTACTGTATGGACTAAAAACGGACTTTAAGCTCATGATACAGAATTAAAATGATCTGTATGTACATTCAGTTTATGACTCAGACATACAGAAAGCTTTTAAGTGCTTGCACAGAGATATCTTTGAGTTAAGAGCCTGCAAAATCTACTGGTTTTGGTTCACAAAAAAAAAAAATCCCCAAAACATGTTCCAGGACTGCTTTCAAAGTTATGCTCTCCTTTCACACAACAATGAGATGAAAAATCCCATAACTTCCTAATTTGTTTAAAACTTCTCCACTGAATGACAAATACATAATTTTCAACCTTGTGGTACACAGTGTCCTGAAATAAGGTCCCAAACGATATAAACCCACAGAGTTGTCTTCACATAGGTATGGCACAAGTAAGGGTGTTCCTGGAAGAGCTGTTATTAATCAAGTCAATGCAGACACCCAGATACAGTAACACACATTCTTCCAAGATAATTGACATCACACTCATACTTTGAGACAAAATGACACAAGGCACTGACCATTCATGAACACACTGCAGTGCACTCACTGCAGGTTGAAACATGCACCCTTCTACCGATATATATATTGCAGCAAAATCCCTTTCCTGGCATCCATATACCAACTTCTGTTAATATAAGGAAAAAAAAAAAAAAGCAGAATCACAAATTACCCAAATTTGCTAAAAATAAGTGCAACAGTATTCCTGAACCTGTGAGATCCTGTGGCTTTCATTTCAGTCAATGTATTTCACACAACAAATCAAAACAATCTCACTGACTGAATTCTTAATAAAAAGCCATCATATTTTATCAGCTGCTGCCATTGCAAAAGCAAATGTTTGTTGTTACCTACAATTACATTAATTTTAAACATCCATAAATTAAACACAAGGGAATGTGACTGCTGTGAATTATTGTGAATCACAGGGTCCATAAGTGCTCATATACACCTGGTGCCTTGTCTAGTGCATCATTTCCCACCTTTAGCTCATAAGCTTCTTATGTTTCTTTTGTAAGGTGTTTTGACTAAGGTAGACCAAAGCCAATGGTAAATGTTCTATCAGCTTCAGCGGTCTTTGAATGAAGTCTGAATTTGGCCAAGTGCAGGTAACTTGACAGCAGAAACCACACTGCAGAAGAATAAAATAGCCATCCCTTGGCTTGAGCTTAACCTTGCAGCTTTTGAGAGGGAGGCTTTGTTTGGTATTGAATAATACAACGTTGATTTTAATTTGCTAGCCTCTGAATACAAAATACAAACTTCTTTTGCACGACATACAGAGCCCTGTCCCATGGAAAGAACACAACTTCTTAGCAATTATGCATTTTCCTGACTGATGGAATGACATGGGTAACATCTGCTGTGCAATGCTAGGACCAGAAAGAAGGGGAACATTATATTTGCCAGGCAGATGGTTTTCAAATTTATCCACAACCTCTGTGGTTCTTTGAGACAGCACTAATGGTTGGAAGACTGATTCACTGTTCTGCTAGGGTTTCTCACAGGTGTACATCCAGAGGATATTTCAGACACAACCTGCACCTTGTACAGACTGGGGCAAGAACCAGTGTCCCATGCAATAGTACACACTGAGCTGCACTGCCAGCACAGGCAGAGAAACTGTGGGTGACCGCTGACACATTGCTGATCATCGACAGCACAGCCCCAGCTGCAAGTACACAGACCTGGAACGGTGTAGGAGGGAACCCAGCTTCAAACACAGGAAAAGCTTCAAGTGGAGCTTGAACAGTCTTGGTCTCCTTACCACAACTCACATCAATTAACCACAAGGTACAAAGCCATGATAAATCAGGTTTAATTTAATCTAGTGCTCCCAAACACACAAGATATGCTTAAGTGACTTCTGGTGGAGAAAAAACATTCCATTTACTACTTGCGAGAGAACTTATTTTTGTAGGTGAAAGTTCCAGATTTAGCAAAATGTAAGCAGGTAACTGGTTTTCCACCACACAACACAGCTAAGGTTAACTAAGATCAAACTGCAGTTCTATTGAATAAGTTTTTCTTAAACACTTGGAGATGCAAACTTCAGAAGAGAAATAGCAAAACTGTTTTGGATGTCTCTGTGAGGACAAGAAATAAATTATTCTATTTCTAGCAAGTCTTTCTGCATTTATGTAAGCATGGACATTTACTCAGGAGAGGCAGACTAGCCACATTTAAAAAGTTGGGAAGGTGAAAAGCTATTTGATCACTTCCGTTTTTTGAAAAATACTGTATTTCCCTTCTCCATATCTCCCTCTTTCCCGTCTTCCATCAAATCTTTAAAAAAACATCCTATCCAAGATCAAGGCAGTCGCTGAAGCCAGTTTGAAGCAGCCGCCAGCACACCAAGCAGAATACAGTGGACGTGATGCCTGCCTTTGTGCTCGGCATTGCTCACCAGCTTTGCAGGCTCCTGTCTGCAGCTGCTGGACCCACAAGCTCCACCAAGGCCCAGGAGTGAGGAGAGGTCTGCAGGAGGGAGAGTGGATGGGCCAAGCCTGTGCCTGTACAGCTGCTGCCAGATGTGGTGCCTGGAGGCAGCACAACCGTGCCCTTAGCTCAGGGGCTGGTGCGGTGTTTGCAGCGTCTCTGCCGGCTCTGCAGGCTGTGACAAAGGCTGTGCTTGGGGGGCTCAACCGATAACACCCATACCAAGCCAGCCTGGTGGTTGCTGTTTTTACATGACATGTCCTCAGGCTGCTGTGCAGGCACATGGGATGCGATCTAGAGTCTTCTTTCACCGGGTTTATTCCCACAGGCAAGGTTTATCACCTGCCTTGATGAAAGACAAAGTTGCTTGTTCACTTTTATGTGGCTTTTGAGATGAACCGGGAAGATAGCCCCAACTGCAGGGGTCTCTGCATCCTCCAAGACGAAGCAATTTCTTGCAGAAGGCATGTGACTGACAGAGCCATGTACATATAAATTGTAAAAAATGGGCAGAACCCCAAGAACTGCTTTTTGCTATTAAAATGGAAATAAATTACAAAGATTGTTCTTCCTTGGTTTGTGCACACAAAACCATGAAAAAGGAAATCAATACACCCATATGATATCTGTCAGCAGCAGATTTGGTTGTTATTCAAGTTAGCTGAGAATTACATTCATCGTCCAGATGGAGTTCAGAGGCTGCCACTGAGCCTTAATCCAGGTTCATAAATTGTACCACTGTGGCCTCTAAGCATCCAATCCACCCTTAAGATTTGACTTTACTTCTCACTCTTTTCTCTTCTAGTGTAAATTAGAACAGTTTTTCACATCTACTTTTCACCTGGCTAAACAGCTGTTCAAGGTGTAGCACAGAACAGAGTTTAGCCTCCTTGAAGCATTTCACTCAGTGAAAGACTGTTAAAATCATGCCTTTGCTATTGTGTAGTTACGTAATCTTTACAGATCTGTCTGCTTTATTGTAGGCCTTGATATTTCCACATGTGTATTATCACACCCTGAAGGATCATCTGCTGTCCTCCAGATGTTTTGAGAGCATGCTTTGCCACTTAAGAAATAGTTGGAGAGGAATCACCAGAAGTGGGCTTTGATTTCAAAGATGCACAATGTAATGAAGGTGCTAATGATTTCAACCTGTTGTCACTGCTTACTTCACCATCGTCTGTGCACATTCTGTTCTGCCATCAGAAATGCCTGCTGACATGTCTGACTTTCCCAGCAGTGCAGAACAGCCTTGCTGATGCCTTCTAGTTCAGGATGAGAAAGAAAAAGACTTTCACCATCTGAAAGGAAATTCAGTGCTGTGGTGTTTTGACCTTGGCTGGCTGCCAGGTGCCCACCAAGCTGCTCTATCACTCACCCTCCTCAGCAGGACAAGGGGAAGAAAATATGATTAAAACCTCACGAGTCTCTGAGATAAAGCCAGTTTAATAAATAAAAGCAAAGGCTGAACATGGAAACAAAGGAATACAAAAAGATTTACTCTCTCTATTTCCCATCAGCACACGATGTCCAGCCACTTTCTGGGAAGCAGGGCCTCAATACGTGTAGTAGTTGCTACAGAAGATAAATGCCTGAATAGTGAATGCACACCCCCCAGCCCCTCCTTTCTCTTGGCTTCTGTTGCTGAGCAGAAAGTCATATGGTATGTAATATCACTTTTATCAGCTTGCATCAGTTGTCGTGACTACGTCCTCTCCCAATCTTTTGCCCACCCCCAGCCTCCTGGTCTCAAGGATGGTGGGTTGCAAAGGCAGACTCAATGCTGCACAAGCACTGCTCAGCACTAGCCAAAACACTGGTGTGTCATCAACACCATTCTAGTAGAAATACACAGCAAAGCACCATGAGTGCTGCTAGGGCAAAAGTTAACTTCATCCCAGCCAGACCCATGCTTGTATGGGTACTTGTAGGTACCCACACAAATGCATGCACCTACAGGACCTTTTTAGATGAAAGTATTCTCATGACACCAGTCTCACTCATTTATTTCTTTAGGATACTTTTTTTCCTGAGACTTGACCTACACAGAGATGGATCAACATAATTATCTTGCTGTGGGATAAGACCTTTTTCGGAAGAAAAATGACTAGCTGACTAAGATGGGTTCCTGATCATCTGGTTTGGTTTTTCCCATTTCCAGTCAGTAAATTACATTGATTTAAGTATCTATATATGATTAGAGTTATCATGGAGCAGGACACTCGGTGCTGATATTACTAAAGCTGTATAACTAACACAGGACAACATGCACACAAGAGAGTGACCTTACCGGTTGTCCACAATCACCCAGCAGTGTCAGGTGTACCTGGGGAGGGAGGCTGTGATATGGAGGAACAAGAGGTGTTGAAAAGGGTGGTGAAACATGTGGCTAAAAGACCAGTGAAAAAACTTACCATTCTGGAGCACAGCAACACATGTGGGGTCACTCTGCATCCTGCACAAGGATTTTTATAAGATTTTATCTGCCCTAAAGTCTGTGAAGGCTATTTACACACAGTCACTTCTTTGCAGGTGAGAAACAGGAGCTGCTAAAAGGGTATAAATACACCTAGTGGAGGAGGAAATTGAACTCTGGTCAACTACAGCTGAAAGAATTAGTCAAGATTTCACTAACAGAGGGTTTGTTAGAAAAAGGAAGAATTGCAAGATTGATTTCTGACCTCCTTTAGAACAGAAGCAGATAAAACACTAAGCACAGCAGCAGGAGAGCAGTACCAGCAGGACAGACAAACTGGGTGACACACGGCTAGGAAGGGCTGCCAGACCAACATCACACTACGGCTGCATCTCGTTCTCCCTGCACAGATCCACAAAATGCTTTGTGGGAAAACACAGAGTTTCACAAGTTCTTGCTTCATCATGGACAACAAAGAAATAGCAGTGCATCTGTGTTTTAGTGGCGGGGAAGTAATTGCATGGGGGTCTCTCTGGAGTCTTGTTTTGGCTTTTGTACCATCAGCTTGTGAAAATATGCCATATGTGCCCTGGGGGAGAAAGAATGGGAACAGAAAAAATCCATTGTTTCAGTCTGTGGTTTGAGAATGTCCTCGGCTTTTTGCTATTTCCGTACTCCATATCCCCACAGACACTCTGCTGTGAGCGACAACAATACCAACGGGCAGGCAGGGGAGGCAGCCATGAGTGGAGCTACAAGATTTTCAGAGCTGGCAATGGTGGCTGTACAGACATGCAGTAGAGAAGCATCCATGATGTGATATGAATAATCTCTTTGGACCATCCTTCACTTTCACTTCCTTACCATCCCTGTTTTGTCTCTTACGTCGTTATGAGTTATACCAAAGGCCACCCCTCAACCAACACAGCTGTCTCTAAAGACCGTGTGGCTAACATGCCTCAGCTTCCTCATCCCACCTTTCTACCTCCCCTGAAATCCACGTACCCCAACCTGCCCCCTCAAGATTTTCACAGAAAGGCAAAATATAGTGACTACACTGAGAGCAGCAGATGGGACATGGTGACTATTGGCATAACTTTACTGTTAACCCTAATTGCTAAGACAGAGCTTTGAGACTGTGCTGCATCTGGAAGTCAATTTATAAAAGTGGCATGGAAAGCATGAGTGTGAACCTTTTCAGGTTTAAAACTTTCAACCAGAGCCCCTCAATGAAAGTTTACCTCATATGGACAGAAAATTTTGCTTTTACAAAAGATCCTTCTAGAATTGTCTCCCCTTTCCCAAATTACCAAGAAAGTTCATTTTTGTTTGAGTATTTATTGTGCTAGGTTTAAAAACTAAACTGAATAACCCAGCATAAGAAAGACAACTCATGCTTTGTCCAAAGGAAGAACCTCAGCTCAGCGTTGCCTGTGTAGCAAACAACAAAGCCTCCACAGTGTGCTGTACATGTACAGAAAGAGTCTGGCCTTTCTTTTCATGCACACTGTCCTTTAGCCTGGTGAAAAGAAGATGTGGCAAACCACCATTCCCATATGCTGGGTTTTTGCACCCCATATGACTGACTGCCAAAGTGACTGTGTGAATGGCTCCATCTTCCCTTAATAGATGATTGACCAAAAGGGCGCCTGAAAATGCTCTTAGTAGCCTCTCATAAATCCTTACTGATGAACCTAAAATTCTGCTAACAGCATGAATCAGTACACTCCACTTCTAAACAATATTCAAAACAAAAGTAAATGACTGAATACTAATGGTGTGCTTTACCTCAATTGTTTGTTTCTATTTTCATTTTTTCCCATCTGGCTACAGGGAAAACTGAAATAGCACAGAATCATCTACATGTTTTCTGCCTGCTCAGAAAGCAGATTTTCAAAACAAACATTTCTGGTTAATTTAAATAATTATTATGTTTTATTCCAAAATTAATTTTGTATATTACAATAAAAATTTTAAGATCTTCATGAGTAAAAATGTCAAAATACTCCATTTTATCACGGCACTTATTTCTAGTACATGTCAACTGAAATCCCTGTGTCCCTGCTGAAAGTTTTAGTTTCCAGTAGAAGAGGAAAGTATTTTCTGAAGGGAAAATAGTGAAAAATTTTAAAAATTTTAGATCTCCTTTCAACTCCTTGAAGAATTTCAGGATTTCTTTTTATTAGCCTCAGAGTTTTCAAAATATTTTGGGCTTATACTGATTTTGCAGCCCTGCTCTTCCTCAAAAAGGATTTTGAGGACAAGAAGAATATTTCACCTTGAATTAACAGCCTTTCCCCATCTTTTACTCATACTTTCCTTTAATTCCTGAACTTTCTATTTTCCACGGTCTGAGAAACACTACACAGTAAATATCCTTCTGTCCAGTTCTTCCACAGTAGATGATTGTGCTTGAATCCCTAGAGACTTTCTTGTGAAGCTTTCCATTGCTGTTTTGCAGGGCCCTGGAGACTGTGGGTGGTATAAATCATCTGCATTTTACAGATTCACAATCATCAGGGATGCAATTTCCAGGAGACAAGAGGGGGGAGGTCTTCCTTCATTTTTCAAAACTTGCAGTAGAATATAGTTATTAATGGTTTTCCATTCCATTTCATATTGGAAAAAGCCTTTAAAGAAGCATGGTTTGCATTCAGATTAGCACAAGATCTGTCATTAACTGGTATAGGGAAAGACTGTTTTTTCAATACAGCTGCAATGGCTATTATTTTTAATTACACTCCTGCTGCTGTAAATTGGTTGTGGTTTGTAACCACAATAATTTAAAATAGAAGGTGAGACACAGAATACAGAAGGGTGTAGGAAAACACAAAGGCATTGATATCAACAGGAAATAAAATCTCCTACCTTAAACAAGAGATTTGGTATTACAAAGGTGAAACAAACAGCATGTGAAAGCACCACTAAATCCAGACTAAATTAGAAACTAAATTATGCATGATGTGTGAGCAGGCAAGGTGTGGTACCTGCTGGATTTCACTTGCCTGTGAATCTAAACTCCTGCAGACTAGAGACAGTGCTAACACATCACTATCCAAACCGTTTTTTCTGCATACTTTTGGAGCACATCTGAAATTGAGTCAGTTCAATATATTTACCACTGGACATACTTTTGGAAACACTTCTATAAAAAATACATTCTGTGATTTTGAGGATGAGCTTTCTGGACGATCTTTCTGGATTTTATGAGATCTGAACTCCTGATTCATTCAGGAGAGCATTTGGGAACAATCATAGGAAGTTCAGCCTTTGCAGAGAAAGATTTCAAAACTGTGTGTTCAGCCACACCTGCAAGCAATGACTTCTGGTATACCATACCTGCCTATACTCTTAGTTTCAGAATCACTGTTTAGAACTGGGAAAGGTCCAACATTCCAGGATTTTTTTTTTTTTTTCATTAAGCTTCATGTTATTGCTTCTTCTTGGAAATATTTTACAATTGTATCATGGCCAGACATGACAGATTTATTTATTATTTTTTTACAGAATGGCCTTTTGACAGCAGAACTCACAGCCATTTTGCATGGGAACCTCCCCATCAACCTACTGGTCCTCAAAAGGTGGTGATGCTTCATCCTCCTTACTGAAGAATAGACCAGCTGGACTTTTCAATTCCAGACTGGGTGAAATGAAACACAGATTTGAACTTTGCAACACACTTCTGTAATGCTAACTTAGAGAAGGTTAGGGCTTTTTTTGTTTCTTTGTTTCATCATTTGTTCTTCACATAGCTTAGTACATACACTTAAAAAAAAAATCTTCAGGGAAAGTGTTCATACGATGACTTAAATATTTTGTGTCACAAGCCCTTCCATGCATGTTAGCCAACCACCAACAGAAACGCCGACCCAGCTGAAAATCAGAAATTAGCATAAATATCTTCCATACTATCTAGACTACAGGTATACGCTATTGTAGGCCCATTGACTCCAGCCATAGGTTTGTACTTCTGGACCTCAAGTAAGCTACAGCATCAGCTGCCTTAACAAAAATCATCTTTGCAGCGCTCTCATGCTAGGTATGTCCTGCATTCCTGTAACAGAAAGCAGAAGACTATGAGAGCACAAAGATCAAAGCAGCCGCATGTCATGCTGCTAAATCAACCCCACACTAACTGGGAATGCATTGCACTTCTCTTGACCACGCTGTGCAAGCTCTATTGCTGATAAACATCTCTAGACAATTTTTTCCATTTCTTGTTCCTTCAGCCAATGGTAACTGAATTTGATTAGTAATTGTCAGTCATTACACCACCAGGCATTTATTATAATTTACTCTGTAAATATAGACAAGCACTGAACTGCAACACTGGGTCCAATCACTGTAATGTAGGAAGAGTCTGAATTTGATTCAGACTCTGCCATATGAGTCCACATGTATCACGTTAGAGATATGTGATCTTTCATGTCTAGATAATTAATTTAATTAAACAATATTGCTACACATAATGTTTTAAGACTCTAAGCTGGGGCCTACAAAGTTTTTATGGGAATCTTTCTTTTCTTAAGAAAAAAATCCGTATGAAATAGATCTTCCTAATAATTTCTAATTCTTGATAAGCTAATAGTTTTTCTGGCAAGAAGAGAAAAAGGTGTAAAATTAAAGTAGTACTTTAGAAAATTAAGGGTGTCACGTTGAGAAACACCACTTCCCAGGAGTTATGAGCACACTGCAAAAGTGAAGAGAGGTGCCAGCGGTCCATTACTTGCATTGTAGGGAACACAAGGCCTCACATCACTTGCTCTGCCACATGATGCTAGACAGCATGCATGACAGGGTTGTAATGTTTTTAGTTCAGGGACTAGCTTTGGTTGTCATGCCATCCACATCTGTCCTATTCCGCAGTATCCTTTGAGGCTGTGTCTACACTGATGCACTGATGGTGTTGAGGGGTGATGCCATGCTGACAAATATTTAGGACCTTCCTGGCACAGGTCTGCCCTGCTCCAAGGAGCAGCCCTGCTGAAATGGTGCCAGCCCCGGGGCCAGGAGTGGTATGGAGACTTCTCCCGCTAGAGAAATGGCTTGCAACCTTGTCTGGAGGTGAATGATTTCTGGCCCAGGAGGCTGTGATTGCAGGCAGCCAGCATCCGGAGCCAACAGCTTTCAATCTGCCAGTGGGGTGCAGCCTCAGGGATGGTGCACTGCAACAGCAATTCCTTGGGAAGCAACCAAGGGGTCCCATGAAGCACATGGAAACAGCATTAAAACAAGGGTCAGTGGGAGTCAGGCCAGGGCTGTACCGAGTACTGCACTGGCTATTTCCACCTCTTTCCTCTGCTGCATCTAGACTGCCTTTCTGGGCCAGCCCTGTTTGTTTAAATTTACCTTACCACGTAGAGCAGCTACATTTCTTCATGGGGCAGTTTCATTTGCTGTCAATACAATTCTCCAATTTGATTTTGAGACACTGCCTCCTGTTTTTTTAAATAATCGTTTGGCTGGCCAGTGCAGCATTCAGCAGTCAGAGCTCTTGCAAACTAAAGACTGCATTTCCTTTTATCTGGGAATGGAGGAAAAGGAGGAGGGGGAGCAGCGCTACTGCAACAGCCATTGTGGCCTGTAGGACCACACAGCACCTTTCATGCACTTCTAGGCACTAAGTGACATCATCAGTTTGCAGTCCTGGTTACTAGAAAGCATAAATAACACCACCTCCAATGAATACTGTTACAGAGTGGGCAAAAATAAAATGTGGAGTTTTATTAGGCTGATTTTCCATCCTTTTCAGAATTTAAAGCATCAGATACTCATGAGCTCAATGGTACAAGAAAACGCTTTGGGAAGAAATAGTATTGCATGCAGGTTTGTCAACCAGAGCTGGAGTACATGTGCATTCCTCCTTAAGATATATTCTCAATATTTAGCATTGATGCTCCACAGCTATATTAAGAGGATAAAAGTAAAAAAAAAAAAAAAAGAAGAAGAAAAATCCAAACAGAATTTATTTTTTTTTTAAATCGGAAGAAGTGGTAAGAAGAATTTTAATCTGTGATTCAACTGCTTGTCTGTTTAGCATCAGAATGAAAAAGAGGATGTGATAATTTTTGCACAAAATCATGCATTTTAATTTAGTTCTCAGTGCCCCACAGTATGCTTTGTCGTCCAGCAGAAATTCTAAAATAATCCAAGCCAAACTTGAAATTTATAATCAATGTAATAAATCTGTACAGAGAAAAAATAAAAAAAAAGGAGGGGAAAAGAAACCTTTCCAAGGTACTTTGGATTGTGCTTTGAAACAGTACGCCATCTTCCTGTGAAATTGCAGTGTAACATGAAGAGACTATCAGAATTGAAGATCAAATGGCAGAGACCAATTTAAGATTTGTGATTTTCCTAGTAACTGATGAAATTTTGTAAAAACTTTATTTTTCATATATTTAATCTGACCAATAGTCTTTGATAAAATAAAATTATAGAATTTAGGATTCCAAAATGTTGTATTTCTCTTTTCAGTAGAACTCATTGTAAAAACTTCTTTCTACAGGACCACGTGGTGGGGAGGTGCTTTCAGTACTTCCAGTGGCCAGCATGGGATGTTATTCAGACATTCTTGTACTTAAGCATTTAAAAATCACATTTCCCTCCACGATCATAGTCCTGGAGGGTTTTTTACAATGTGGGGCTGTGAGTAAGTGATACCATGCATTGTCTGTGATGGGAAACTTGGTGACTGAGAGACTAAACTTCTGGGTTTGGGCTTCATCACTCAAACTGGCACCAGTGGGGCTACGCTACTGCCAGGGGCTTCCACAGTGCCTCTCCCAGCTCACTTCCAGTGAAAGCTGTGGAAAGCATGAGAGCAGAGCTGGCAGACAGCCGGTGCCAAGGCTGAGGCCCATAACCAGCATCCACAGGCACTTGAGTGGAGAATGGCATGGGTGGTGGAGACCGAGCTTCCCCAGTCCAGTGACCTCCCTGGCGGAGGCCATGGAAGACAGCATTGCACCCAGAGCTAGCCAGGGGCACCACAAAGACACTTGTCTCAGAGACAACACAGAGAGCACAAGGCTTCTAAATATAGTGACACCACAGCTATTAATTTCTGTGTTAGAAGAGGAGCAGCTGAGATGCATGTGAGCAAGGCTGGGCCCCAGAGATGCTAGTGGCAACGGAAACAGTTACCATGGAGACCTCAAAGAAAGGCCGACCAAAGGAATTCCCAATATGCACAAGTCTAAGAGTGCCTGACGTTGAATAATGCACGGTGATGCTGCCCCTGTCCCAGTGCTATTTCTGAGCCTGGGGAGCACAGCAACACTGGGCACATATCCTTTGGTTTCCTTTGCTACAGCTGGTGGGCAACCACTTTATTATAGGCACTTATATTTAACCAAAAAAAAAAAAAGAAAAAGAAAAAAAAACAAACACAAACCCCTAAAGGAAAGGAAAAAAAGGCAGCAGCAACAATAAAGGGAGTAAAACCCTTAACAAATGGAACGGTTCCTGAAGGAAGGATTTCTGCTATGGCTTAGCATTTAGATCACCAAAAGTCACAGAAAACAGTATCAACACAAGGGAAGGAGAGACGGAAAATCAATAATGCTTGATCATTGGAAAGCTAAAACCATTAGGAGCACAAGGAAGATGGCAGTTCTCATTAAGCCATGTATTGGTTCTCCCTGCACATCTGCTTCTCTGAGCCACTGTTTCAGTTTCAAGGTCACATACAGTGTAAAACAGCACAGTGTTGCTGGGCCAGTCCTAGGTTTTAAATTGGACTAAAATCAGTCATTAATATAAAACACAAAGAAAATTCCTATATGATAAAAAAAGAAGAAAAAAGCACCGCAGAAGCCTGTTGTATGCAACAAGAAAAACAGTGTTTTGCAACCCATAAAAATAAGTTAATTTTAATTCCAAAGTAAATTGTGATTCTTATTAAGAAAAAAAAAAGGTGTTTTTAAATTTCACACTATAATTTTTCTGTGCAGCATTATTGCCAGTTTAGCATGCCTGCAACAAAGTTAGATTCCTGTTTGCTTTTAACAGAGATGTTCGCATTGATGGGAGCACTGTGAGGACATCTGTTGGATTTATTTGGAGTAAACAAGGTGAAGAAAGAGAAGCACAACCATTGTTGCTACTGCTTTCATAGGGAAAATGGAAATGCTGAGATTCTTCTGGTGAATGACAAATATTAATTCTATTTAATTTGTGTTGTATTATTCACAGCACAGCTTGAAAATGTGTGCCCATACAGCTTTTCATGGTAACATGCAAGTGCCTACAAGGCTATGAAATACCCTGTCAGCTAAACACATCAGATAGTATGTGATTTCTATTTAAGAAATACACACACACATACACATAACTTAAGCCAGAAACTTAACACATCAGGATATGAATGCTTGACTTCCCCATATTCCCTGGAGAACCAGACACCCTGGTGCTGCTGAGTGTCAGAGCAGTGGGTGACTGACAGCTGAGGAGCAATGGGAGGGAGAGGACATCAACCTGAGACTCCACCACCAGCCAGGATGGTCTGTCTGCTACACCACTTTCCTAGACCAGATTTTTGTACACCCTGAGAAGACACAAGTGGAATAGGGAACCCTGCTACAGGGCAAGTGAAGGCGGGTCAAGTGAGCTAATATGCTTTGTCTGCTTCCACAGAATCCCAGAGAACGTTTTACTGGCCTATTGCATGCATGAAAACGCACACAATACTCCTTTTGCACTTCTGATGTACAAAGTAGTCAACAGAGTACTCCTCCTTTTCTTTCCATGTAACTGCCTCTACAGTAATACATATAAAAATATTTCTTGATCTAGGCAACTCTCTTCCCTTTTTACAGTCTATGGTAGCTCAACAGAATTATTTTTAGGGCATATATGACCATAGTAAAACACCTGTGCTTGAAACCTTTGAAGTAGGCACTTTCAGTGAGGCTTTTTTTTTTTTTTTTATTAAGCCACTGCTTGATTGTGAAAGATACCAAATTTAAGTTTTGATTGAACTTAAATGAGCATACTCTCACTTGAAAAATGAATGCTGGCCTACTGGCAGTGGTTCACAGCCTTTTGCTTTGCTGAGATCACCCTTCCCTGGGAAGATAAAGAAAATTATAATAATACTTTTGAAGAGTTTTGGAGACCTTGTAAAGATAATTTATAATATATTAAAAGTACAATATAATTAATGTAAATATAACAGGATTTTCTTCACCTAAAGGCTAAAATTATACATTAGTAATGAAAGAAATAGATTATTGTTCAGAGAAAATAAGTTGGTAGCTGTTCATAATTCACGTACGCCCAAAAGTGTCCCTCAATAGAGTTTAGGTGTTTCTAGGAAATATGCAGAAAAATTTTTTGCTGGGTATTTCCCTGGAATTGAAGATTTAATTATTCTCTTGTGGCTTTCAAGTTTAGGAGAAAACAAAAAAAAACACCCCAGGTCACTCATCTATGAGCCATGTGGTTGCTGTGGGTTGACCCAGACCAGCAGCTAAACACCCATGTAGCCGCTTGCTCATGGAGGAGGGTGAAAACTCATGGGTCAAGATAATGATCATTTAATAATAAAGAGATTTTTTTTTTTTTAAGTGATGCAAACACAGTCATTCACCACCTCCCACCAGCAGACTGATGCCCAGACAGTTTCTGAGCAATGGCAACTTCAGCAAGAGCAGTCTTCCAGTTATCACTGACGATGATGCTGCATGATATGGAGTATCCCATGTCCAGTTCAGGTCATCCACTGCCCAGCAATAGCCAAAACACTGGTGTATTACCAGCACCATTTTAGTCACAAACGCAGGGCACCCTGTGGGCTGCTGGGAAGAACATTAACCCTATCCCAGCCAGACCCAGTAGAGTGGTTCAGTTTGGTTTCTTGCAACGTCCTCTCAGCTCGATAGACATGCACATTACAGATGGTGTTTAAAGAGTACTTTTCACCCTCAGTGTTCAAATCACTGCACATTTCTAGCTCCACCTCCCTTTCCTTTGGAAAGCATGCTTGGGAGCTAAACTGAGCAGAAACTGAAGGAAGGTTTCTGGCAGAAATCTATTCCAAATCCAGCATTGTCTTTTTCTAGCTTAGATCCAGATCAACAAGATGCTTAAGCCTGGTTGCCTAAAAATAGTAACTGTTTTCCCAACCACAGTTTTAAATAATATTTGAGCCAATAATGGTGTCTTCTTTCTATTCTAAACACTTGCAACAAAGGCTTAGTTTGGAAATCAAAATGTATCTACTTAGATCTAAGATACTGAAAGTTAAAAATATTTCTGTATTATCATTTAATTCCCACTATTAAAATATGAATTGTCACTATTAAAATCTGAATTTTGAACATGAAACAATACAGTGAAGGCTAAAATGACAAGTTGATACATAGCTACTGAAGGCAGTTTATGCCTGAAATTATTTCAAAAACAGGCATTAAAGAAAAGCTTGTGTGTGATGAGGATGATATTGCATAGCATCAGAAGGTTGCTTAAACAGCTACTTCTAACCGGATTAATCAAATTCACTGCACACAAATGGTTAGAATCTGCAGATACTGTCGTCCAACACATTCCTTTTTGAAGTTTGCACTGATGCCTCCTAAATTCTGTTTCAGGCTTTTCCCAGTATGTTCTGGTTCTCAGCTGGAAACAAATGTTTATTACAATCTTCAGAATGCTCCACTTTCAAAATGGTATCCTTAATTTTGCAGACTTGTGATACTCACCCGGCTTCACTCAATTCAGCTGAAGATTTTCAGTCATCTTCAGGTGTTTTCCTAAATATCAGTCAGTGATTCCAGAATTCAGTTAATAGTACAGGTGGGTTTTTAATCTTTTGTACTCATCTGAACTTAATTTACAGGTCATCCATCATGTCATTTTTTAATCTTCCACAACCTTGTTTCAATGTCAGAAAGTATTTGTCAACAGTAAGACAGAAACTGTTCAATGTTTCTTGCTGAAATGCTAGGGGAGTTTTATTTACTTAAGAAATTTTTTAAAACAACTGGTTTAGTATGTTAGAAAGACTTTTGGACAAAATCTCCTCAAGTGTTTCTGAAAATGTTAATCTACTTTTTCAACTACTTCAAATTTTTCTTTTTCTTTTTAACTATTTAGGTCATAATTTCAAAGGGCTTGTAACACAAACCAACCATTTTAAAATTTTGCTTAATTTAGACTGATGCATTTCCACCATGTATAAATTTATGCTTAGTAAATTTTTCAACTTCCATTCCACTTTCAGGACAACTGTCATGGCTTAAGCCCAGAGGACAACTGAGCACTACAGGGCAGCTCGCTCACTCCTCCTCCCCACCCCTACCATGTGATGGAAAGGAGAAAATACAACAAAAGGCTTGGGGATCAAGACAAGCACAGGAAGGGCTCACTCACTGATTATGGTCACAGGCAAGAGACAGACTTGTTTGGGGAAGAAAGAACACCAATTTAATTTGAACACCACCACCACTAGTTTACAAATCAAAACAGAGTGGGGCAGTGAGAAACACAACCATGTCTTAAAAACACTTTCCCCCTCACCCCTCCCTTCTTCCCAGGCTCAACTTCACTCCTGATTTCTCTACCTCCTCCCCACCAAAGGCACGGGGAGGCGGGGGAGCAGGGGATGGGTGGTGCAGTCAGTTCATCACACATTGACCCTGCTGCTCCTTCCTCCTCAGGGAGAGGATTCCTCACACTCTTCCTTTGCTCCGGTGTGGCATCCCTCCCATGGGAGACAGTGTTGCAGTCCTCCCAGAGCTGAACTACCTCTGCGTGGGCTTCCTGACCTTCTTTGGACACAGACACCTGCTCTGGCATGGGGTGCTGCACAGGCTGCAGGTCAGCATCTGCTCTATCGGTGACCTCCATGGCCTGCAAGGGAAACAGCCTGCCCTCTCACCACGGGCTGCAGGGGGTCTCTGCTCTGGCACACTTCCCACTCCTCCTTTTCTTCAACTGACCATGGTGTTTATGTAGGTATTCCCCTCATATTCCCCTTCTTAAATATGTTATCACAGAGGTGCAACCACCATCACCAATTGGCTCAGCCTTGGCCAGAGGTGGGTCTGACTTGGAGCCAGGGGAGCTTCTAGAAGCTTCTCACAGGAGCCACCTCTGTAGCCGCTCCCCTGCCACCAAAATCCTGCTACACACAAACCCAACACAACAACTCATCCTGATATGTGAAAAAACCATAGTTACAGTTCTTGTTACGTCAATTTTTGAGCTGGGTCTACATGCTATCTTTGTGGAGAAATTCTTGAAACAGATTTTCCACACAAATCCAAATAATCCACCAGTTTCTTAATGTTCTCATCTCTTTCCCAAAGAAACCTGATATTCTCTGTCAGAAAAAGCTTGAGAGATACGGCTCATACTTTTCCAACACAGGCACAGGATGATGATAGGGCTTAAATAAAAACAAACCTAAGGTATGTATTTTGATCCTCTCTCAAGCAAAAAACATCAAGTATTCAATACAGGGGGTTTTTTTGTTTGTTTGTTTTTGTTTTGTTTTGTTTTGTTTTTTTTCCCCACTGTTTAAAAAAACCAAAGAAATTCAAGGCAAAGGAGAGATGAGAACTGAGAAATTCAGAACAGCTCTGACAGTACTGTCAATTTGACGTGATTGACTCTTACGAATCACACAGCAATAATGGCATATTTGGGTTATATTTTCATATAATGGCTGTTTGTTGTGCAAAGTAGTGTCAGCTAGTAGTGCCATCCCACTCACCATATTGGACAATCTGTACAAGCTCACAACTACTATTATAATTTCTTAGAAACTGGTATTGAAATGCTATGAAGGTCTAGGCAGCCTTTACAATTTAAGTAAGGGAGATTTGAACACCTAATCTGCAAGACAGTTTGCAGGATTCAGGCTGCCAGGTCTCCTCATTTTTAAAATCTTCACCTTCATTCCCCTGTTGCCCAGGAATGGTTCTTTCAGATGTACTGGGGTTTTCTCATCCTTACACTGTGCCAAGAACAAGTGTCTAGGATTACTATTGCTCCAAACTAACAGAGATCTCGGTATACTGATATTGCTGTTTGTTTTATGGAAGGGAAGATATAACATTAACTTCCACTGTTAGCAAATATGACATGAAATATTAGTTACACTTATAATTTCAGAAGAAAGGAAGGAGTGAAATTTCACTATTCTCAGAAAAAAAATCTTCAGTTAGATCTGCCTGTGACAGTGCTGCCTGCAAAGTGTGGGAGTATCTGTCAGAAAATTAGCTTCCAAGATTCAAGTGATATGTCCTCATCAACAGTTTTGCCAAGAAAGTGGTAACCCTTTATGTTTATTTTTGCACTGTACCCATTAGTGTTTATAGCTTTTTGTGGTACTGGCAGCTAGGGAAGTTTAAGGCACCCCAACAAGTTCATTTGGCAACACAGATCTTGTACTTGTATTGGGCATCTGCAAGTGCTGAGACTGCCTGAAGCAATGTGAAAGAACAGGATAAAAAAAGTCTGCTGATAGAAATACTGGCAAAGGCAACATGCAACTTCACTAGTTCAGTCCTAAAATAGATCCTTAGAGCAGAAAGCAATTACCAACAGGAGTTGATAAACTTTTGAAAGTAAAACTCTATATGAAAAATTTAATCCAGTTTTATTTCATGGCATATATCAATCAGTCACAAAGCTGTCCAGACAATCTTTACAATTAAATATTTATTTTGAGATCTCTTATTTAGTGGTATCATGCACTAGACTCCATGCATGCTCATAGCAAGACAATTTCAGGCTATTTTGCTCTCAAAGCTATTGACTTTCTTCCTGAAATTTGGGAAGAAAAGTTTGAGCTAGAGGACATGAAAAATGTTCTTTGAACAGGGTCAAAACCAAAACAGATCTGTGGACATAGCTCAGGTTTGGGAATATAGGAATTATCATGCAGTCCAGAAGTAGATATGCTGCCTTTGAGCAGCCAGAGGTATCAATAGGAGAGGAGTCTGAGTTGTTCCTGAGCTTTAAAGTGAGTAACTACAAAAAAAGTTCCTGTTGGAAATTTTTTTCCTAATCCTACCTACCAGAGATTTGCTTAACTTGCCACAGAAAGGGGTTTGGCTTTTTGTTTTCCTTTCAAGTATTTGGGTGGTTGTTGTTAGAAGAGTTCTTTGCTTCTTTCTTTTTTTTGGATTCTTTTTGTTCACCTTAATAATCTCTATGCAAGAATGTTCTCTTCTGCCATGAAATTCAGCTCATTGTATTGCTTCCCATATATATCAAGCTTGTTTTTTGTTTTTCATTGAGTCACCTTCACAAATGAGTTACATGGTATAGCACATTCACCTAAGACCTGCTGTTGCCACGATGAGCAAGATCTGAATCTTCAGTCAAGAGTTACAAGTTTTTTGCTGTGGATTTATTATTTCCAAATGATGAGATATCAGTCCCAATGAGTTTTTCTTTCCAGCTAAACATCCCCTGAAAACTGTCAGTTTACAGTAATTAATCTGGAAGACAATTCATAGGTCACAAGCAAGTCTTCAAAATAACCACCAGGATTATATGCTTAAATTAGCCCTGTCTTATACACTCTATAAAGAAACTAAATAAAAGACCCCGGTCAAATAGTGATTACTCATTTTGAGGAAATAAGAAACTATTATTTTGTCAGACCAGCAAAGGGATTCCTTGGGTTAAGTGCGTGAATTAGTAAATACATGAAAACAAACTAAAGACCAAAAAGGAAGCACGGTTCTCTTCTTGGAAAGGGAAAGTAAATATTCAGTGAGAGGAGGAAAAGTAAGTGATCTATCTTCTGCTTCGAGAGCCATGTTGTCCTCTGGCATCAAAGTCTGCAGCCCACCTGGAGCAGAAAGCCAACACTAAATAACTGCTTCTTTATACTTGCTGTTGATAACTGTCATCCAGGTATCTAGCCACAAAAGGAAAAAAAAACTGTTAATCTTCACTGAAGTGCCTCCTGCAGTCATAACCAGAGAGAAAGTGCCCCCTCTGATACAGGGAGAAAGTCACTAGGTTATGCACTCAGAGGTGTTTTTTTGTGGACTCCAGGTATGCCCTCCAGCAAAAATGGACTAAAGTGTTGGATAGTCACTCCCAGCTGAGCCTCTTCTGACTGGGAAGGGAAAAAAGGAGACATCTTTCCTGTGGGAGAAATCATGTGGTCAAACAGTTTCCTTCAATGTCTCTTGAGAGACCTGTAGACTTTTTGCATCTCATGCCTGGGTTATACAACAAGGATAGATTTAAAGCTCACACCCATATGCCTATGTGGACTCCAGGCTGAAGAAGCTGTTTGCAGATCAGGATTCAGGTACAAAACCAAATCATAGCATCTCATAAAGGAGAGAGGCAAGATTTGTCCTTTGATGTCTGAACCCCTGGAGTGCAACTGAGTCATGCTCACAAGCTCTAATGTTTTGATCCAGCTACCCAAGGGTGAGCATCATTGATATGTCAGTTTCCCTGTGTTACCCCAGCTCCTCATCTCTTGCCGGCAGACACATGATCCACATCATTTTGGAGTGGCAGCTGGAGCCCAATGGTCCCTGGTTGAGTTGCCTCAGTGGCATGGCACAGGACACCTAAATCAAGCCCCCAGCAATGCCATTTTCCTCCTGCTACTGAAAGTTGAGATTCCTTTCAAATCCCAGAGCTTCATGATCTTGAGCAAAGCAACTTTGTCTTGCTGAGACAGACAAGAGAGTGTCAGAGTTGACTGCAGTGAGGAAGAGATGAAAATGTCATTGTGTGTCAGACAGTCTTAAATCAGCCAAGATCTGGGAAAGCATGAATGATGGCTAAAGAGAAGAGGACTCTGGAAAGAGTGATTGATTTTGAGGAAGGTTGCAATCAATATTCAGTTATATACTTGTGGACTCAATGGCTTTGGTGGAAGGGCAGGGGGGAGCAGTGGTGGTAATCCTGTGCTTTATGTGAGCGCCATCACAAACTAGTGCAGCACAAAGAAAAGGTGCTGATAAAGCAGTGCCACATCACAGGGAACGGAATAATTCAGGAGAGCAAGAAACAACAACTAGTATATTTGGAGTGAGTTGCCTGGAAATTTGATGCACCATGTATCTGGGTGGGTTTGTTCTGTGCTGTCATTCAGACATGCTGAAATATCAGAAACATGGAAATATTTAATGCATCTGGAAGTGTAGTATCACATCAAGCTATGCATACCAGAGCAATTCAGCTGGCAAAGGCACAATAAACGTGTCCTCATCCTAATTCACATAAAAGAAGGAGAACAGCATATTAGCTGAAAGAGGTAGTCCGTGAGTTAGTAGACTGTACCTACTACTGCGTTTGGAAATGAAGTATTTGAGGAAAGAGATTCCCTCCCAATCTGCATAGATATAACAGACCTGAGACAAAGGCAAGAACATTTTGACCTGTCAATTTTATGCCTCCAGATTTTCATTCTTTATTTCAGCTGTAAAAAAAAAAACAAGTCTCCTCTTGAAAGCAGAGCGAACTGGAAGGGCAGAGGAGCTGTTTTGTCTGAAAGCCATGTAGACTTCTGTCACACAGGCATCCTGAGCACAAAGTTTGTTTGCTGCACCTGATTGAAATGGATAAAATACAAGGGGCTTCAGATTTCAAAGCAGAGGGAAATTAGCTTTGCAGTTTTGTTGATAGGTTGAGACCAAGTAACTGAGGAGAGAAGCAAGGATGGTTTGGGCAATGGACATCTTCCCACTGACACATTATGGAAGACTAAAAATTTCCAACCCTTGTTTTCTGGGTACTAACAAAAAATGCATTGACTTCACACTGGAAGGGCAGCTTTAATGCAAAGGCTGCACAACATCAGGAGACAATCTGAGCTTTGATTAAGCCATTTCAAAGTGAAATCCCCCCAGAGAAATGGCACACAGAAAAAGCAAGAAAAAGCCGAGAACAATTTAAACCACCTAGCGGGATGGTTGTCACCCATGACAGCATTATTACAGAGCAGCAGAGAACAAGCAAGGACAGAGAACAACTGAAGGTTATTTTTATTGGAAGGGTTTTCCTCTTCTCCCTTTTCCTATTTGCCCCATACTTCTGTGTGGAATGCAAATACAACATTTTCAATCTCTTTTCAGGCAGTACCCATTCCAGCTATTACAGAACGTTGCTCCCACCATAAACAAGCAAACAGACAACTAAAGCTGCCACTTCTGCTGAGCAAATAGCTAAACTGTATGTATCATTTATTTCATACAACATCCCTCAAAATGTGTAATAATCTTTTGTTCTGACTTGACACAAAGTTAATAAGGATTTGGGAGCAGGAAAAAACAGAAATCGATGAGAAGAATAGTCTGGATACAAACCCAACTTTTTAATGAAGACTGAAAGCATTTAAAAGTACACTTCTCCCAAAGGAAAAAAAGCAATTTTTCAGGTCATTCAAAAGTTAAAAAGCAAAACAGTAAGACAGTAAAGTCATAAGAAAAATAAAAACTGGAAATAAAAGCTATCAACAGGCATGGAAACCTTACCAATAACACCTTTTTCACTGTCTGTGGAGTTATAGCACACTGTAAATTTTGAACTATGTGTCCAGAAGGGAAGATTTTTCATTGAAATGATCTGTATTCACATGCTAAAAATGCTAGGCTATTTGTTTCAAACACAAAAAAATATTATCTATACAAAATCCTTTTCTTGCTCTTGATCAGAATAAATTCAGTAGCTATCACTGGAAAAGTGAAGAAAGGCAATTCAGCAGAGATTGAGCAGATGCTTGTCAAAGTGGGAGCGTACATGGTAAATTGGTGGGCACTGAACCAGGCTGTAGTGTCTGAGGCCAAAAGCATTTGTCTGCGCAGAAGTTGCAGTCAGACACTATCAACAGAGGCATTTTTGTAGTGCATGTGGGAGTAAATCTATTTCTGCAGTATAAAGAATGGAAACAGCATGTGGTTTACTAACACAATTATTGCCTAGGGAGGGAGGTGAAGGGGAGAGAGAATGGGAAGAACTTGCCCAGACCAACATTTCTTCAAGTGTCTGCCCTCAAGCACATCATGCAAATGCCTAAAATCACTGTGTGATGTGGGTTCTGGGGAGAAAAAGGTCTGCATCCCCATGGAGTACTCCCATATGGGTAAAGATACAACTCTCTGGTCCCCAGCGTGTTCTTAAAAGGAAGCAAAGGAGAATCACATCCCAACCTAGCCCACAGGACAGCTTCAGATTAAGACTAAGTATCCTACTGCCGAACATCTGACCATTCTTCAGTGAGCTAAACAAGCTGGCAGCAAATTTATTGCGGGAACCACACCATAACTCAAGTGCTTCATATGGCCATCACATCCTGAGCTAGATATCAACTGGCTTGTGCTTTAGGATGAGGATGACTCACATGCAGAAGCCATAGCAAACTATAAGCTTGGGTTTAAAGCAAAATATCCTGCTTTGCTGTGTGCAGAAGCTCCATCGTCTCAACTCTACCATATGTCTTACTGGACACAAGGTTGGATGTTAAGGACAACCTGACACAGAGTCAGAGGAGGCCCTGCTTTTCTGAGGAGGAGGACTCAAACCCTGACCTTTTTCAGAAAGCAGCAGCTCTTTTTCAGACAGCAGTGAGCAGAGAAATGCTCTGCCCTGTATGTTGTGACCACTCTGGAGACGGGTCACACTCACCTCACTGCACCCTAACCCACGTCACTGGCCGTTCAATGACATGCCCCCCTCATCAGACAGACACCATCATTAGAAAAGTGCCATCGTACTCAGAAACTAATAGGAGGCCTGTGGGAACAGGCATATACAGAGCTGGCATTCAGAAGCAAAATGCCTCCATAGGAAAAAGGAAAAGCAAGTCCATGGTTACCCAGAGTTGACTACTCTCCTTGGCCTGAGAGTTTCACACTCTCCAGAGTAAGTGTATACTCAGGCTCAAACAAAAGACACTTTTAAATGGTTCTGCACTATATCAGGGCGGACTTCTGAGAGGGTACAAATTGGGAAGGCAATGTCAGCAACGGGAAGGGGAGGATGCACACCACACTCTATCTGTTCCATGTTTCTCTCAGAGCTGGCACGCTGGCTGAGAGATGAAAATAGTGAAAAAGGAAAGAGTCTCCCACTCACCATGTTTGCTTTCTTCCTCAGCCCCTTTGTTTGGCTTTCTGTAAGGTATAGTCCTAGCATTTATCGTTATACTAGTGGCAGTCTTTGCTCTTGCTAACCACCCACATTTCCATGTTTGTTTTTTTTTTTTTTTTTATTCAAAGAGCAGCAAATAAATCTTGTCTACCCTTGATATTTCCTCACTGTACTTTAAATAGCTATCAATTAATGTTATACATACTTACTGCAAGATGGATGCTTTGTTATGCATACTGAATTGTGCACTTTGCACCTCAGAGAGGAGCTTATTCTGAGTGGTGGCTTCTAAAAAACAAATCCAATCTGAAAATTATAAGATTTTTCTCTACAAAACACACCAGCACAGTTCTAGCCTTTTCTCAATCATGATGTTACTTTCCTAATTCCACAAAAATCTTGACTGAAGTCCTTTCAAATACAAATGCTTGAGAGTATTTGCTTAGAATAGGAAACAGGACAATTTTCAGGTAAATTTGTCAGCTTAGTACAGTACCTATTTTCTTTTCCATGGCATGCTAGTGAACTTGTTCACTGGCAAAAGTTTCCACATAAACAGGATCTTTTTGAAAAAATTACAAAAACTAATTCTGAATGTGCAAGTGCACAATCAAAGGACAGTCGCATAGAGCAGGACATAGGCCATAGGCATTCAATTAAAATGATCCAATCTTAGTGTGAATATTAAAGACTGAGAATAAGCTGTCCATAAACCCTGTACAGAAATAATTCATTGTATAGTTTTGAATAATTAAATATTGGATAACCAAGACCTTCTTGAAGCAATTTGTGAATAACAGCACACAGAATCTCTAAGTGCATTATTTTTAAAAACCCATCATGCAATTTAATTGAGCACAAATGCAAGTGTTTTTAAAATATCTCAGTATACCAGCTTATTTTCTGGTAAAGAACCTGCTCACCTAGAGACCATTAATTTTTCTGAAGTCAAAATTTAGCCTAAGATATTTCTATTTACCTAGATATTTACCACTGTGGCCCTGTGGTAACCTGTAATCGTTTCCCAGGAGCTTGCCCATGCCCTTCAGCCAGCACCCTGGCCCATATCTGGGGGTGGCCATCCCCTGAGGTGCCCAGCACAGGTAAGGTGTGGGAGGGAGGCACATGCTCTGCACGAGCCCACGTTGCTCTTCCAGCCCGCTTCAGGCCTCTGAGTCTCACGGTGTCTGTAGCCACACCACAAACCATGTAGCAGCTGAAGACGCTGAACGTTTTGTATCATGGGGTCCTGAATGTCACCTAATGTAAGTGTTTAAGCAATGACTTTAAGACCTAGTGATTACTGGTTGTACTCAGCTGTCCTGTGTCATGGTGCCAAAAAAACTCCACAATTTTCATTTTTTCTGCTTTTAACCCAGTATAGAAGGCTGTTGATATGTTGCGCTGAAACATTTTAACTGCTAGTCACTTGTCCACAAAGGGGTGAATGGCTCACTATTATCTATTCAGAACCGCCATGGGTAACCAGCTTTATCAGACTAGCACATGAGCTGGAAAGGAAACACCCAGCACACATGCACAGAACTGAGTTTGCTTGGAGTGGGAAGGACATTGGGTTTTCTGGAGGATGATTGTGCATCAGGCAGAAATATTCGGTCCTGATCTCTTAGTTTCCCATGCAGAATAAGGCTGAGGGGAAGGTAGATGCTTCTGGTCTTTTTCTTAAGTCCAGGTTTCCCCCTCTCCATCCAGAGAAGTAAGGTCATAACTAACTAGTCAAGGATGGTTTGACATGACCAACAACAAAAAAACCTCAAGCTGGATCAATTTTCTGGAATGGGTCACTGTATGACTCTTAAGGAAGCAAAAGACACTGTGCAGTTAGAGTTGGGGGGGCCGGTAGAGGTGCTGGAGAAGGGAAGCCCCTTGGCAAATCCTTGGTGAGGAGACCCATCACCTGGCCGTCCTGTCATGACTGCTGCTGACCAAGGGGAGTGGGAGCCACCCAAGTGCCACCTCTTTATTTCACACATTCCCAAATGTTTGTGAGATGAGTGATGGATCAGATCAGGAGAATGGTCTGGCTGAAGACTAACATTATTTGGAGGGGGCATGAGGGGTGAAGGGAACTTCACAGAGTGAAGCCAGGGTGAGAAGATGATATCACAAGTTAAAGAGGCCACAAAGAAAGTCCAGTCACCTTTGTCCCCAGGAACTGCTCCTAGTTGGTAGCACTGCCTCCCATCCCTAAAATCTCTGCTGAATTTAGGGATAGGATACAGACTTGCCGTACAGATCCTATAGATAGGATAGATGTTAAGAAACATATGTATACCAGGCAACATAACATAACAAGTCAACAGCTTTTAACTGGAACAGATATGAATACTGTTATAAAAATAAAGCCAAAACCTCCAAGGGCTGTATGTAGGCAATGACCTACCATCCACAGAAATACACCAGCAGAAGCATGTGGAAATCAGTCAGGGTTGTCTTTGACCCATAACTAATGGTGATCAAAACATTATATCTGATTTCCTACATATATCCAGGTGAAATTAGATCACTGGCTGAAATATTCATGAATACACTGCTCATGCCCAGTGAACTACATGGATTCTTCAACAGTGACAGCAGCCTTTCATTTCTGAAAGTACCATCATGTTTGTTGTGCTAAAAATAAGCACATATTACTAGAAGAGAATGAAAAGGAAGATGTCCTTTCACTGGATTATAAAGCATGACATCTTTGCGTAGTGGGATATCAGTCTGGCATAAATAACAAAGTGATGATATTGTGAACCAGTGGAGGCAAGGAGTAGTTGACCTTACCTAGGATAAATCAATTACCCGTGAGAAACCCTATGTAAAGATGCTGTAGTTAAAAACTCCAGAGCTTTGTTTTCTTGAAGAATCCTCACTAGGATCATGAATTTGTGGGAGTTAACCTCTCATTTCTCCTGGCAACAGAAATGACCTGAAAAATATGTCCGAAGCCATACAGGACATCTGCAGCTAAGTAATCATATGCTTTCCGTGTGCCCACGAAGCACGCTAAACTTGAGTTATCATTTCTGTGATGAAAGTAGTAGTAAACCAACCCATTTCATCCATATCTAGTTACTGAGTGCATTTAACTACTTCCACACCACCTTTCAGTGGAAATCCTTACTTCAAATTTAGTAAACTCCAAAGTTTATTTGGGTACAAAAAAATAAGATTTAGTTATTTTTATGAAATATTTTTATCCATTTATTTGTTTTAACAGTTTGACAAAATACTTTGCGAATTCCATTCTTTATCAGAGCTTTTAGTAGAGTAGTGTGCAATTTAATTTGAGGAGAATTATATCATGTTCTTTAAGTATTATACAGAGTAGAAAACTGTCAAGCTCATGATGATTTAGTTGGTCTTTAAATTAGTTTAGTACAATAATATCCAAATGTGGCAATGTACAATAACACTTACAATTGGGCCAGGCCATTTGAATGAAATGAAAGTACTATTATGCCCAAAGAATTATATGCATGCACATACAGTATAGCAAACATTTCCAAACTGCTTGTTTGAAGTCACCAATACGCTTGTGTGCTCTACTGATTTAGCAGGTGTTCTCAGTGTTACTGTTATCCAAAGAACTGTATGTCGTACTCTTGGTGCTTTGCTTATAAATGAGTGTATGTAGCTAAAATGTAGGGATGAAACAGGCTTGTCCTTAATATGATTGTACTTCTTTATTTCACTGTGTCCTGTGTCTTTGCTTTTTTGCATTCTTCATGTATCTTGGTAATGTGTTTTCTTTCACCTGCAACAGTAATTCCAGAGAGATGAATTTCAGAGGTGTTAATTTTTAAATGCACCTTACGTCCTGAAAAAATTGAGAACTGTGTCTTGGGGTTTTTTTCTTTCTTCAAAGTGGTATTAATAGTAATGTTATTTGTTGGCCATCTGGTCCGTAACCAGATGGTTCACAGTATGTAGTTGGCATGCTTTGATCATGTATTTTGCTCAGAAGGTCCATGTTCCACCACTTCCAGTGGTTCAGTGTATGAATATTGCCATAACATGGTATCCATGTTAATCTTTCACACAAATTTAGGAGAACTATATTGTAAATTAAGAGTGAATGAATATCGATCTCTGGTAACAGCTAAGGTAAGTTTAGCAGACTGGCGATCCGATGTTGAAGAAGAAAAAAAACCCCAACATTGTTTGGAAATAAGCAAATCTCACAACTTTGTGTTCTGTTATGCCAGATGCTACACTGGCTGGAGACTCATCTGTACCATGACAAATAGATCTCCCTTTATTCAGTGAGAGCATTTAACTAAGCAGCAGAGGAACCTGGAGACAATCCCTGGAAAAACAAAATCTGGAGTCATGCCTTCAGTACTATTTCGTGCAGTGTGACTGGAAATCATACAGCAGATTCAACTGTTTCAGCTAACCTTCTTGTGAAAATAATACTCACTGCTTTCACACAGAGCAGTTGATGACCCTTATATTCCAGAAATCTTGTTGGCACACTGTATGCACCACAGCTATTGACTCCCAGCAGTTCTTTTTCCACCCTCACTAATATAACTCTACGATAACTTCTTGAGATGCTTAACCCATAGTGGTTTAGCTCCCATACAACCAACTCAATCCCTGGTTAGATGTCATACTACAAGCTCCTTGGTGCAGCTGTGCCTGCCTTTGTACAGCCAGTGGTTCAGAATCCCCTCTTAACTCCCTCAGAAACAACCAATTCCAATATGGAGAGAATGAAACATTTAAGAACAATTGTACAGATTGTTTTCTTCTTAGCTATAGGTCCAGTCATTCTGTCCACAGAGGGAGTGATGAAATTTTCTGACTTCAGTGATAATGAAAATGAGTTTGTCAGGAGAATTTCTGCCTTAATTCAATGAGTGTTTAAACTTCCATGAAAATGAGGACACAATTATACCCTGGGTTTTTTAGAACACATTTATTTTCTGCTTGTGACAAGTCTGTATACTGCCCGTAACAGGAAGTTTAGTCTATGTGGAGACTGACTTCCATAGGTTACAGCTCTTCGTGTCTTTTTCTCCAGAATTTCAGTCCCGTCCCTGTGTTCTGCCAACCCGGAGGTTTAGTGCACTGAAGATGAACAGAGAATGGGAAATAAATAACCAAAAGCAAGCGAGTCTCATTCACAATTTACCTTTTCTTCTAAGAGGTCATATTCCATGCTTCAGCTAAGCAGAACTGGAAAATACCTGGTTGGTGTCTCAGAAACTCATTCTCTATCTGATTGAAAATCCCTCCTTTTTCAAGGCACAGCAAGCCTGCTAACTTTTTTTTTCTTTTCTCCTGGCAAAAGCAAGAAATGCCTCTGGCACTATCAAACTGTCAATAGCACACTCACAATCATGACATTTGATGATGTGAATGGGTCTTCACTGAGCTACTTGATTTATAAATCTTATTTATGCCATAGAATGGTTTGGGTTAGAAGAGACCTTAAAGATAAGATAGTTCAAACCCCCCTGCCACGGGCAGGGACACCTTCCACTAGACCAAGTTGTTCAAAGCCCCATTCAACCTGGCCTTGATCCTGTTGCCCAAGCCACCAGGTATATGTTTATTAATATTCCAATGAACAAAACCACATACATAGCTGCAAAAGGTGAGTGTCTTCAGTAACACTTCTTGGATTTACTGCATTTACTAAACCTTACCAAAAAAGAATAAAATCAGGAAAAAAGTGATATTGCAGTACACAACAGGCTAAGAAAAATGATGAACATTTTGTACATTTCATTAGAAGTCTGCCTGAGGCATTTCCCACCAGTATTTACACAAAACTGAAATGAAGAAAAAGATTCTGTCAAATGAGAGAGGCAGCTCTCACAGACTTTTTGCAAAATAGTCTAGCAATATCTAAAAGGCGTTTTTTAGCACAGCTTTAGTTCATCAAGCCTCAGATGGGTTTGTTGTCTGAACCAACCTGTGGACCTCAAGCTTCAGTATGTTAATATGTATAATACATGTATTCAACAGGTGATTGTAACTGGGGGAGCAAATCAACACAGCAGCTACCACCAGGATCAAACCTCCCTCCACTCCCTCTGTATAACAGGAAAAACTCCAGGAAAGGCTTATGTGTTTTTATCTTATAAAATTGATGAGTGGAGACCTGAAGGCTGAGTCACAATACTGCCTGCCAAAAAGCATAAAGGTATTGCCCATGTCAAACATGCTGGCCGTGAGGAGGGAATTCCTTTGCCCTAAGGAATGTTGGCCCCTTCTGTCTATCCAGTGGTGTAAATTTCAAAGAAACATCAGAATGCTTTGGCTGAAGGCAGACCAACAATAACTATTTTTAAAGTGTTTGGAAGGATATTCTGCAAACAAAAGATATTTAAAAAGAAATGCTGGAAACTTGTGCCATAAAATCTCCTAGTTCCCTTCCTCAAAAGCAGATGTTTTATTCCCATCTTTTTCTCTTACTTTTCCCTTTCTGTTCTTGGGCAGAAAGTATGAATGATGACTAGGATTTAGATTGTCAGAGACTACTACTATCTTCTTGTTCTCTCTTTCTTTTCCTATTTTTTTTTCCTATTCCTTTATGTGGGAGGAATGGGGACTCTGTTATTTCTAGGGAAGAAGCAAACATTTTGAAACAACAAATTTTGTAAAGAATGTTTCACTCAGAAAGAAGAGGAGGAAGGAAAGTAATAACTTCAAAAAAAAAGTTCACATTTTTGAATTTTCAAAAACACAGGTGAAAAGTATTCCAGGTAGCAATGAAATTAGATGCAACAGTTAGGTGGAGAAGTAGTGGTAAGAAGTATTCACCTACAAAATCCACACAAATAAACAAGTCTCTGTGGAGGGTTATTGTACATCCCTTACAAGATGAACTTGAGGATTTTCATGAATCTTTATTTTTGCAGCTGATAGAAGATATTTCCACACTAGAAAACAGGAATGTTTTGTCCTAAAATTCCTGGCCTAATCTTCAATTCCTTAACGAGTAACTATAAACAAATCTTCAGAATTCTGCTGAAAATTTTGTTTGTCAGATCAGAAGATGAACACTTGAGACAAAGATGGAGCATGTTGTTTGTGCAAGTTAGAGGTAAATCTGATACTGACAACAAAATCTACAAGTAAATCCCACCTAAACTGAGATTAAAGATTGGCTTTTTTTTTTTTTTTTTTTCATTTTGTGTTCTTTCTGATCTAGGATAGTTGTTTCTTCCTGGGTAATTTTGATTAAAAATTGTAGCCAGGTAGAGGAGAACCCAGAGTTGCTGGATGCTAGAAATGCACCTTGATCTCTACAGTAGAGGCAGAAGAGAGACCTCGGCTCTTACCTAAAACATGCAAATACCAAGGAAGCCTGGAGAGAAAGTGTCTGCCATTTGGCTTCCTCAACAGATGCAAACATCTTCAGGATGTATATCAGATCTGAAGACTTTGACATCTTGTGAAGCCCCCTAGCTATTTGGAAGGTTTGCAGAGCCTGCAGAATGCCCTTCTGCCTTTCCCCAAACTCACTGCCTGCTTCCATTTCCTCCAGTTATGGCACACCCCCCAAAGGCAGGAGGGTCCAGCTGAGGATATGCATTATCCCTGATTAAACTCATTTGCCTATGTGGCTTGTCAATCTCATCAAGTCTGGCCCCTCTGCAGTCATCCTGGTGGGCACCATGCTTTGCAATACACAACTGATTGCAAGTATTCTCCTTCAATAATAAAAATAATGGACAGACTTTTCCTCCTGAAGTCGCCTGGTCTTTCAGTTTTTCCTGCTATCTGGAGCTATGACTTTGGCTGTGAGATTGTGATGGTCTCATGTTTTCAATGAACATTTTTAATGTACTTACTTGCAATTTCTCTTCAGCCACCCAGTGCTGCGTACCAGAGCTATAGATTCTCTTGAACAAACACAGTCTGCCCTCAGTTTGAAAAATACCAGGATGGCTCTGCTCTGAGACCAGCCCATGCTGTGTTTTAATCTACCACAAATCTCTGCGGCCATTGACTCTAACTGACTCTAATCTGTCTCCTCCAGCCCACATGTGCTAGCAGTGGTATTCCTACAGACCATATCAGGGAACTAGTCTTGTTGCAAGTTCTTCCTGCCTATGATTTTGATGTTACTTTGAAAACAAATCATCTCCTTGTTACAAATTTAGATATAGCTTCTCAAAAGTCTGTGCTAGCTCCATAGAGTCAATGGCAAGTAGAGAGTAGCAGGCAAGACAACTTTTTGCAGCAGCCCAGATTTCCAATTGCAATGATTGTGTAGCCAGTGTCTTATTTACCCTAGTCTAATATGGTGGAATCAAGACTAAAGCTAAGAAGTGGACTGGACGTGTGCACTTGTGTATTCTCCATGAGCGCCTTGCACCTGTCCATCTTGTAAGCTGCAGCCCTGATCCTGTTTCTCTATATTTTTATGCATGGATTTTTTAAAGTGTGGGCAGTTCAGTGCAATAACTCAAGTCTGAGAAAGATTACCCATGGCAGCCCAGAACGAAGGGAGATACCTGAGCGATGCATCCAGTGGAAACCAGCCACATAGCATCAGCATGGCAGAGGAGGAGGATGCTGACATGCACTGGGTTGTTGTGGGGGCAGAGGGAGTAGTGGAATGTTGCTGAGACACAGTGAGGGCCAGGCATCTGAAGGTAGTGATCTGGGGCCAAAAGGGGAAAAAATTCAACAGCTCCACTGCTCCTGGGAGAAAAGTCTGAGGTCGTGATCAAGGACCTCAAACTTGGGTGAGACAACATCAGTCGTCTGCCAAGTAAAACCTGATATTCCCATTGCAGGAATGCAGTGCACAAAGTTGCTGATGAGCTGTTGGAACTCAGGTCTCCAGAGGAGATCTGTGCCTTTAGAGAAACAGCAGTAACCTCCAATGGTTTCTGGTTGACCCAGGTTCAGCCGAAGACTCAACGTGAATGTAGTGTCACATATTCTTGTTTATTTACTTATCTGCCTCAGTTTGAAAGTATTGACAGTTCTTTGAGATCACAGGATGATTCAAGTCTGCCTAGCTCATTTGTGTGTCCTATTCTCTCAGCACTGAACTTTCATTCATTGAGCCTTCTGGGAAACAATATTTTTAGGTCTAACGCCTAATTCTTTGACAAAAATACTACTAGAATCATAGCAGGGGTCAGACTCATAAGAAATGGTCTATTTGCAAGTGTTTCCTTCCCCAGGAGTGTTGATTTCAACCAAGATTTTTCAGAACTCACTCATGGTTTGACTCCTAGACAATGTACTTTTTCAGGAGGTATGCTAAGCCACCTCCTCCGGGAATCCTGAACCACTGCCTGCATGAAAGCAGCCATTCATTTATTCATCACTGTATTAATTTAACCTTGTACATTTATCTTAAATTAAATGCAGTTGGGTTAAACATCTAAGCATTCTGGTGAGGCAGCAGTTTTACAATTCATTTACTGATGTCTTTAGCAACAATGTTGGACTAAGAAGTTACTGCATCTGATAACTGGTAGTTGGTGTTTCACACTAGATGTTGCCCCGTATCACTGGTTGTGTCAAGAGAACTGTCAGGCCATACTCTAACCAAGGTCACTCAAATGGTTTGGTCTGAAAAGAGTGCCAATTCTTTTTTCACAGAGTCACAGAGTGGTTGAAGTTGGAAGGGACTTTTGGAGGTCACCTGATCCAACCCTCTCTGCTCAAGCAGGGACACCTAGAACCAGTTGCTCATGACTATGTTTGGATGGCTTTTCAGTATTTCCAAGGCTAGAGACTCCACAACCTCTCTGGAAAACTTGTTACAGCACTAACTTTTTTAAACTTTTAGTAACCAGCTAGATACCATTAGATTAATTCATTCAGTGTATCATTTGGGGAAGAAAATGGCAGTATGGAGGAAAAGTGGGTCACTAGGAACCCTCAAGTCTGGCTTTTCCTCCAAAATGTCATGGTGTGGAACTGTACTAAGTATAACTAGCACTTTTTTTTTTTTTTCACTAAGTTCTTATGTATGTATGGAGAAGGAGGAAAAACAGATAGCAAGCAACATCCACTTAAATAGAATATCTGACCACCTACATTTCATGGCCCTTCAAAGTAATTTGATTATCTACCTCAGTTCAGATAGATTCTTCAAGAAATTAACCACAAAGGCTTCATATTTTCCATAGGCATATTTTACCAATTCATTTTCAAAAGAGAAATAATTCACAGTCTGGCTTCCTATGGTTTGTGATTTAAGTTTTCTTTGCAGTAAGGGTGAAAAAAAATGAAGACAATGCTTTTAGTTATTCAGTAATATAGAAAACCATGCTTCAAAACAGTGATGAACTCATTTGTATGCAGAGAAACAGCCAGTATATGAAATGGTATTGCTACCTCTGCATGAGTGAAGGGCATCATTCACAGCAGAGCTTCATTTCTATGTAGGCACTGAAATAAGAGACCAGCTTTTGAAAAAACTCAAGATATTGACTTCCTGTGAGTGGGAGCTTCTCTGACTGAATGGTACCTATTCAGGTTTTGAAGCAGTTGAGAAATACTTTGACATCTCTGAGGACCTGGCCTAGTCTGGCCAGAAATTCTTCTGGCTAAGATATGTGAACTTCAAAAAAATCCAGCTCTTTTTAGACTCTGAAACAGGAACTAATATTTTGGGAAAATCTGGCTTGCATCTGAGTCAATTAGAAAATAGTGTCAGACACCAAATAGAACCTAAAAGCTGTAGGATGAACTTTTAGCATATTCCATTTAATGCAAGAATACTTTCTTTGCAGGCTATACCATTCCCACAGCTGCTCAAACACAAATGCATTTATTTACACTACATCATTATCCCCTTTTCATTTTTCTTCCCAAAAAAGCAGATGATGTCACAGAGGATGGACATACATAAAGTCTCTAACACACAAACACATATACATTATATAAATCTACTTACATACACATACAGGATTCTTAGACAAGAACTGAACATATGGCAAAGCTGTGGGCAGCTTTGCATTCGAAAGAAATGGAGGTCAGTAGAAAACAGAGCAATGCTCAGGGGAATTTTGCAGCCTAGACAGTTTGTCAGTGCCAAAGACAGCTGGCACCCACAGGAGAATCAAAGGTGTCTACTACCAGTCATGACAATGAAGTTTCAAGTAGCTGGCTAACCTGGGAGTCAGAAGCTTGTGCAAGGGCACAGCGCAGGTCCATGCTTAAGCAAGTGTCAGTTGTAGGAAATCTTGAAGGCAGTAAGGCTGCTCATTAATGTCAAGTCAGATGTGTTTAAGCACCTGGCTCACCCAAAGCCTGGAGAGTATCAGCTAGTAGGAAATGCTACTGTGCTCTTTCAAACCAAATGGGCAGAATGCCAACACAGTTATTTGATCAAAGGTATAAAGAAAACCAAGTGCCTTACAATTTACCCTCCACCCTCCCATCAGATAAGGAAGCACCAGAGGATCCAACCACCTACACCACCCCTTCTCACGCCCCAGTGATGGAGGCAGATGGCAGAGTGCAGCCAATTGAAGCAAGAAGTTATCACAGAAAAATTTTCAGTGTTAAAACACTTGGAAAATTAAGAAGTGCCTGGGAAATTACAATCCCACTGCTCATGTTGTTCCTGCAGAGCTAAAATTTTTATTTTACCATCTTAAAATAAAAATGTTTATTCTCTTCAGGAGTTCGAGTCAGCTGCTCCAGCAGCAGCAGTGGAAAGCTGCTTTAGAGCCCAGATACATACTAAAGAATCCGTGTAATCCCATCAGCAGCTAAGATTTGCTCAGAAATGACAGTTCAGTGGAGCGGATGTGATAAGAGTCACAGAAGTACAAGCTCAGTCCTCCCTCAGAGTGGTTTGCCTGAGATTATGGACCCAGGGAAAAAAACCCTTTGTCATTGCCTTACATATTTTCTTGGAAGGTGCATGTCCAATAAATAGAAAACAGATGCTACTGAATATTTGATTACTTTTCTCACCCCTCAGTGCCCACAAATGTTTTATAATTAATGGGCCCAGAAAAAAATCATTCTATCCCTGTGCTTTTGAAACAGCAAGAGATGGGTCTGCTTAACACCCTGTGACACAGGACTTTCATATGTACAGTTCCCTTTCTTGAAAGGAAGAAAAAAAAAAGATCTGACTGAAACTTCACTGAAAAAAAGGTTAGATAGGGAAGAACTTGAGCTTGAGTTTAATCACATTATGATCTTAAAGGCTTGGAACTTAAAATATAAGAGTAAAATTACTAAATGAATAGAATGAAAAATACTCCTAGAAAAATCTTTACAAGAAAATATTGCTAATAAGGTATTTTGTCTCTTCTCTTGTTTTCATTTTATTTATTTCAGTCTCTTTCTTCATAGAATCCTTCTCCTGAGTATCTTTCTGATATTGCCATGCATCAAATACACTGTCTTCCACAAACAGCACCCAACACTACACTCTCCAAGCCCAGAAAAAAATTAAGACTTCCTAGTGTTGTTGAGAACATGCAAAGCCAGATTGTCATGAGACTGCAGCGTGCAGCAGAAATGTTCCTGAGAGTCCAGCCCTTGCTGCCTGTGGAGAGGTTGATCTCTCAAAAGTCATTAAGGAAATACTTTCTTTACAAAAGCTTCTTCTGAACAGCATTCTCTCTATACCACTGGGTGTAGCACAACATAAACAGAGACAAATTAAGCAATTTGCAATGAAAATACAAAGTTTCTTTGAACTGTTCTTACCAATACAGTTAATAGGGCAGAAATCACTGCACAGACTATTTGAAAGCCTTGGGTCTATACAGTTAGCTTTCTGCAAACATCACTCACAACTGTAGTTTATCCATCGATCCAGAGGGACGTACTTTTGACAATGCGAGTTTTATCTTATTGGTTCTGCTGCACTGCCAGGAGTGTGACACCATATCGCAGAACAAGGCTATACAAATATAAAACTTTACAATTTGCACAGTAATCAGATGCTCAACTGATGAGTGCCCACAGAAATACAGAACATTAAAAAAAAAATGGATTTTTCTTTTTCCTCCTGTAAAGTTGTTGATACAGACTCTGCTGATGACCATCTTAAACTTGGTTCTTCTCATAGGATTAGGGTAAGATCACAGAGAATATGTGGGTGGTCATCTCTGGTTCAACCTCCTGCCTGAAGCAGGGTCTGCCCTAGGGTCAGACCAGGCGCTCAGGGCTTTGTCCAGATGGGGCTTGAAACCCTGCAAGCACAAAGATGGCAAAAATCTCTTTGGAAAACCTGCCCCATTGCTAGACTGTCCTCACAGAAGAAAGGTAGCCCCTGGTCTCTAGCCTGAACTTCCTAGGTTCAGTTGCTACTGTGTGCCTATGGGGTCGGAAGGCCTGGCGTGACATCGCCGAGCAGTGGACTGTGACGTCAGCGAGCGATGGACTGTGACCTCGCGTCCCTCGCTGCTTATATTCGGGCGCCGGCAGCCGCTGGCCCAGCCTGGCTCGTGCCTGGACTCCTGCCGAGCGTGCCTGCGAGGTCTGGAGGGTCGAGCGAGGCTGCTCCTGGTGCTGGGCGGCGCTTTGGGGGCTGCCGTCGGCAGCTCTCGGTGCCCGTCCCGGAGCCATCCCCTGCGTTTCCCCGGCCCTGCCTGGTTCAGGCAGCCGGGCACCGCCGGGCGCGCTTGCGGCAGCGGAGGTGAGCTGTGGGGGGAAGCGTCCCCACGGGGCGGCCGTGGGGCTGGCCGTGGGGCTCGGGGAGCCGGGAGGGCGTCCTTCGCGAGGGGCCTGGCCGCTCCTGCCTCCCTTCCCCTCCCCGGCACAGCGAGTGACCGCGGCCTCTCTCCCTTTTGCAGCGTGTGACGCCAGTGGAGGGGAGCAGCTCCCCGTCCTTGGCTCTCCCCAGCCCGCCGCACGAAGGAAACATGGCCACGGAGACAGAGTGGTGCTGCCCCATCTGCCGCGGCGCTCACAGAGATGCGGTTTATGTCAGCCCCTGTGACCACCAGTTCTGCCTGGGCTGCATCCTGCGGTGGGCAGACGTGAAACCAGTGTGTCCACTCTGCAGAGGACCATTAGATATTATCTGGTTTTCTGTGGGGGCAGGAAATGACTATCTACAGTGTGTCGGCACACACCTCCTAGCAACAGCTCCCAGCCATCTGCCAGAAAACAGCCCCCTGGCCGAAAACAGCCCCCATCGTGCCGTGACATCTCCAGCTGAGCAGGGGTCTGCAGGGACAGAAGCTGTGGGTGGCCTCCTGCCCCAGGTCTGGGCAGAACTCTTCCAAAGAGAAGAGCATCATCTCCTGGACCCCGTGCTGCCCTG